>NC_072783.1:585027-908148 GCF_022539595.1 Amphiprion ocellaris
TAAATGCTTAAAAACACACTTTTCTTTCAATATTGCACACTATTTTTTTTCCCAAATATTGGCTTTCAAATATAGTTAAGCCCTTTGAAAAATGTTTTATTGTGTTTACATTTTGAGATTGATCAGAACATTAAGCATTTCTTCACTTTAATAATTTGCTGAATGCACTTCATCAGTTTTCATGTTTTGGACTCTTTTGCACATATTTCGATACATAGTTTCTCCAGCTACAACAGCAATGTTGCAGACTTGTGCAGTATTATGAGAAGCTACTGGTTTTGTTGAATTGCACTTTTTTTGTAGAAAAAAAATGCACTTTTATATATCCTGAGAACTACTTGAGGCTATTGTTCTACTTGTTTCAAAGTCCTCAGTACTTGAATTAGTATTGCTGCTTGATTTTGAGTTGTTGTGAAGTACTTGAGTTCAGGTTTAAAAGTTTTGTCTTCGAACGCTCAGTCAATAAATTGTTGATTTTTGGAGAAATATTGTTTGGGTCACGACTTGTCATTTCAGTTTTATGGTGGGTCCCAGGCCCAGACCAGTTGAGAACCACTGGTCTAAAGGAATGTCAGTCTTTCACGCTCTCTGTCGTCTTTCTGGAACAAATGGTGTTCTTTTGTTTGGCCAGATGGACTGAAAGTGAGTTTCTTGTGCTACGCTGGAATATCACCTACTGATCCATCCGTCCGTCCATCTGTCCATCCATCATTCATCTGTCCATCATCCATCAATTCATCCATCCGTCCGTCCATCCATCCATCCATCATCCATCCATCCATCCATCATCCATCCATCCATCCATCGTCTGTCCATCATCCATCCTTTCATCCATCTGTCCGTCCATCCATCCATCCATCCATCCATCCATCCATCCATCCATCCATCGTCTGTCCATCATCCATCCTTTCATCCGTCCGTCCGTCCGTCCATTAATCATTCATCTGTCCATCATCCATCCATTCATCCATCCATCCGTCCATCCATCCATCCATCCATCCATCATTCGTCTGTCCATCATCCATCCATTCATCCATCCGTCCGTCCATCCATCCATCCATCCGTCCGTCCGTCCATCCATCCATCCGTCCGTCTGCCCGTCCATTCATCTGTCCGTCCGTCCGTCCATCCGTCTGTCAGTCCGTCCATCCATCCATCTATCCATCCATCATTCGTCTGTCCATCATCCATCCATTTATCCATCTGTCCGTCCATCCATCCATCCATTCATTCATCTATCCATCCATTCATCATTCGTCTGTCCATCATCCATCCATTCATCCATCCATCCATCCATCCATCCATCATTCGTCTGTCCATCCATCCATCCATCCATCATTTGTCTGTCCATCCATCCGCCCGTCCATCCATCCGTCCGTCCATCATTCGTCTGTCCATCATTCGTCTGTCCATCCATCTATTCTTCTATCCATCCATCATTCGTCTGTCCATCCATCCATCCATCCATCATCCATCATTCATCTGTCCGTCATCCATCCATCCATCTATCACAGGTTCACCTGGACAGGTAACAGTCTATCACAGGGCTACACATAGAGACAAACAATCACACTCACATTCACACCTACGGAGTTTAGAATCACCAGTTAACCTCAGCATGTTTCTGGACTGTGGGAGGAAGCTGGAGAACCTGGAGGAAACCCACACATGTACAGAAGAACATGGAGAGTCCATGCAGGAAGATCCCAGGAAGGCCGGGACACGAACCGGGGATCTTCTCCTCACCCATGCTCATTTCCAATCTAACTCTATATCCATCTAACCTGCTGCATTTCACCTGCTGTCATGCTACATAATAATGATCGATAACATCAAGGGATGGGATTCTTGCTCCTCACCCCATGCTGAGTTAGTTCAATTGTCACTAAACATCCGTAGAATAAAGGTAGCCTGGCTGAGTTAGAAGAATCTCTGAATGTCCGGCCAAATTTTTGGTCCCAAGATTAATTCACAGAGCATTTACCCCTGAAGGTATAGTCTTAGAACGTTAGAGGAGTCCATAAAAGACCTGCCAATAATCAGTCAAACCCTGCAGGTAATTTGCCTCTTCATACATGAAACATTACACCATCCATAGTGACATGGTTTAACCCACTGTCTGAGCTCAGGAATTCATTTTATTCATTACAAACAGTTGCTTGCAGCAGTTTTCTGAATAAGTTCTTATTTAGCACCATTTACCAGAGGTGAAATACAACTCTTTGGAGATCACGGCCCCGAAGCTTCACTCTTCCTTACAGGAAGTGGTGAGGTCAGGCCTGTACGATGAATAAATATGAATCAATGAATGAATATTTTATTTGACTGGCTTTGCATTTACATGACCTGCCCCTCGTAGGACTTTTCAAACACGGCAACAACAAACGTTTCCTGCATGTCAAGGACCATCATCTGGTATCAACATCGTCCACACACAGACATGAACTAAAATATGGGTCAAACATAAAGATTCTATAAATAACACATAATCCTCAGACATATACGACATCTCCATCCATTAATACCCTATCTACCAGACACCAAACCACATTGAATCAAGTGTGAATAGTTTACCCGGCCTTTCTCTTTCTTCATAAAGATATTCTAAATTTATGCATGAATTTCTTTTACCTGAGTCCTCTGATGGAAATTCCAGATTGGATTCACACGTTGAATAATTGCTGCACTCACTTATTTTTGAAAAAGGTGTGATGAAGAATGCATTTATGAGGTGTAAAGACAAAGTAAAGAGCTGAATAAAGTTGCCACATGTAACCCTGTTTAAAAAAAAAACCTCATTATGCAACTTTCTGATGCACACATAAGAGTGGCTGCGTGATATTTTTAGTAACGTGATGTGAAAGCATGTAAAATGCATCAGCAAGGGGAATTTTTTATGTGGGGGGAGAAAATAGATATAGCTGGGGCTCATTAAATCAGACTTCACCTTTCCAGAAAGTCAACAGTGCTGCTCATTAAGACGGTCTGCCACCTGTGGAACCTGGACAACTCCAAGCGAGACATATAAAGAAGTGAAAGGCAACGGAGAGGACTGGACACGATGATAAAGGGGTAGGCTTGGGGGGAGAGGGGAAAGGAGAGGAAAGGAGGGGAGGAACTGCTGGAGAAGAAAAGAAACGAACAAACAAGAAGAGTAATGTCTTCAGTTACTGCGCTTTATAGATGATATTCAAAGCGTGGCCCTGCATTTATCACAGCACTGCCACTGAAACACATCAGGTGATGGCAGCCAGGGCTTACTGTAGCGCATGAATAAAAAGGAAACGGGCAGGGAGTGCATGAATGACAAACAACGAATTGTGAAGAAAGACATGTCTGCTGTGTATCCTCTGCCATATTGTCCCATCATTCTTGTAGCTGGAGATTATGGGGTCTCCCAGTTCATTGATGCGTAAGAGATGCTGTCTGTTCCACTAGTTTTCTTGGATGAGTCGAGCTGGAGCCCACGGAAGGGGAATGAGGTGGTGGAAAGAGGTGAAAAGCTGGAAGAAATACCCCTCTCAAAACAAGAAAAAAAAAGCTTATTTCATGGAACTTTTACCTTGAAATAAGTGAAAAAATCTGCCAGTAGAACAAGTGAAAATGGCTTGATAAGATTTCTTGAAAAAAGATATGATATTTAGAATAAAAAATAGTAGTTTTTCACTCAAAAATAGATTTTTTCTTTCATGTAACCTCTTAATTTGAGATGTATTAAACTTGTTTTGAGTTTTCTTGTAAAATTAAACTCAAAACAAGATCGTTTCAAGATTGTTTGACTTAACAAGATATTTAAGATGCATTGTCTTAACCGTCCTGTTGTCCGCACTTATGGGCACTAAAAATATAGTTTCCTTGTCTGAAAAAATCCAAAAATTCTGCAAAAAAATTCCCCAAATTTCTGCAAAAAAATTCCCCAAATTTCTGATATTTTGCAAAACCTTCAGGAAGAAAATTCCAATAATTCTTTCAGAATTTCCGTTAAAAGTTTTATTTTAGAAAATTCCCAAAATTTGGCAAGAAAATTCTTGTAAATACTTTCAAAAAAATGCGTAAAAATCTTCCAAAAAAATCCTAAAAATATCTAAAGTGATTCCATATATATCAGTAAAACTTCTAATATTTTCTTTAAGAATATTCACAAAAAAATCAACCAAAGTCCAGTGAAATTCGCTGGATTTTGGTTGATTTTTATGTGAATGTTCTTAAACTTTTTTTTCCACCAAAAAATGTTCAAAGATTTCCCAAAAATGTTGAAAATGTGGACATCAGAAGTTTCACTGTGTTCCACATTTTCAAACTTTAAAACGGGTCAATTTTGACCCGCAGGATGACACGAGGGTTAAAACAAGTCCCTTTATCTTGCTGAAATGTCACTTGTTAAGTGAATTTATCTTAAATCAAGTGGGATGAGACATTTTGACTAAAAGTAAGACAAATAGACTTGGTAAGATTTAGAGTTTTTGCAGTGCTCATGCAGGAACAACTGGGGAGACGTTCTTTTCCAGTGTCAGCATCGGCACCGTGGCTGGTGAATGTCACGCATAGATGCTCTCATTATGATACGGTGATGCCGAGGAGTCACGCTGTTCAAACGGGCTGTCGCTTACACCGAGGCTCACAAACATAGTGATTAGCATCGAGGATGTAGCTGTTTCAGAGCTAACAGTATCACGCTGGGCTGGCAGGCTTTACTGTCATAAGTGAAAAGAGACTGTTGAGCTAATAAACCTGCTGGTTTGATGATTCCTCCAGAAACAGAAAACTAAATCAATGAAGGCGGAGATGTAGATGTCTTTGAGATGTGTTACTGTGGTGTAAGAAAGGAAAAAATGTTGTGAAAGCCAGGTTTTATAGCAGCCAGCTTGCCCATACAAGTCTCATTAAACAGTCGCTTGGTTTTATGTTGAGTTTTATCCGTTTCTCTGAGGTGTAACTGAAGGGCCACTGGTGGTGTGGAATAGACCGATTGTCCATCTGGCATATTATCTTTGCCAATATTTGTCATTTTTCTGATCATAGGTGCAGGGGGTCCTCCTACGTCGGAGTTCCGTTCTTACTGATCAACATAAGTCAATTTTCACCATGAATCAGGTCCGGCGAAAATGTAACCAAATCCGTTCCGTGCATCACGATATCAATCAATTCTTCATAAAGTCATGAATACCAACGACTTTCATGCATGTATGAATCATTTTACTAGAAGATAACAGAATATTGTAATGGACTGATATTGTTGTTGATGTTGAGGTTTCAATGTTTATTGTTCAGTTCCAGATTTACCTGATGTCACTGAACGTGCCATGTTTAGTTAGCTCACCTCTGATTGGCTGAGAGTCAGCAGTAGAGAGAGCTGGGAACGGTGGCTAATTCTGGAGCTAAGTTATGGGGTTTTTCTAGTTATTCTGGCGTTGGCTATGGTCCACAGTAGCCTGTGTGAAGGTTCAATAAACCAGCAGAGAACCAGATAAAGTCTCACTCATTCATCACAGAGGGTCACTACAATATGTTGACCTGTTTTTACAACGTGACCCATGTTGGTTGGTGTTTCTTCCTGTTCCCAGCGTTTTATTCTATCTAATTTCACTTCCATGGAGACGCTTTCCTTTTCTTCCAAGCATCAGAAGAGTCTGACTTATGCTGGGAGCCATAATGAAGGACAAAAAGTTAATGAATGTAGCACAATCCAAGGTGGAGTACAATCAGAGAATGGAAACAAAGCTGTCTGATAGCACCATGACGACATATTCATCCACTCTTCTCGTCAACTAGTTCCACGTAACCAGTTCTGATGAAACAACGAAACGCCGTAAGTCGAGGATGTCGTAAACTGAGGACCTCTTGTATTAGTATTTTTATTATCAGATGTTAATAAATTAAGTGCTCTACTTCAGGTCTGATGCAGCTCCTCTCACTGTCTGTCATCAATCTGTGGTCTCAGAAATGTCTCTCAAGCAGGAAAAACTGAACAAGGAAACCAAGCCGTTGCCAAAAACCAGGAAATTAACTACTCTCACAGTGGCTAAGGATATGCTAACAGCTAGCGTCTATATTAGAAGGCAGCTATAGATTAACCTGAAACAGAATCTGGAAAACAATCATTAATATCACGCTAAGATATGGACCTAAAACTGATAGAACAATGAAAGACTAAGAAAATAGAGAAGAACAGTAGACGACAAACTGATCAGTCTTGGCTGATGCCACATAAACCGAGGATAGTGTCCTAATTTAATCACTCCTATTTCAGTTTTACATATTCAATTATAGTCATCTTTATTACTGAAGAAGTCTAGCCATGAATGACAGGTTCTCTGCTACATCACACCCAAAGTATGTCGGCATCTATGATTGATCTTTCTTGATTACCAATCATCGATGTCGGCATTGGTCGATCCCTAGTGTTGTGCATATTTCCACTCTGAAACATGTCATTCTGCATTCTAGCTTTGGTTTCCTGCTAATAAACTGTATGTTTGCATAACTGATCCAAGCAACACGTCAAGCTTCCATCAGAAGAGCAGTTTAGCTTTGATTGACTGAACCTCTTTCTTCTATCGACTATAATGGAAGCGATGCAGCTCACATCAGTCTCACTGGACCTCCAGCTGCAGTCAGGCATCTTCTGCAAACATGACATCGCTGTATGCTGTCACTCAACTAAGGACTGATACGCTCCTATGCCATCCACATATCAAACAGCAGAAAGCTTCACAGACAAGAAATGCATTCCCGTCTTTCCTTCTCTGCAATAAGCACAACCCATTCTGAACTCCACCATATATGACTTACAGTGGTTATTATTCACTAGTGGATTTTGCATATTCCTCCAGGTTAAACCTCCAAGGCACAACACATCACCGCTGAAACAACATATTATATAGTCCATGGGCCCAGAACCAGAATCTCCAATATCGGTACACCAGTTCTTTTTGGTATTTTTAACCAGCTATATGTCTCTAGTTTGCATTTTGATATGATGCCATTGCAGACTCACAGCTTAATAAATGTTATCACTGGTTTAAAGAACGCAATGAAAGGATCTGAGCCAAAAGTCTAATTCAATAGGAATATTCCTCATTACGAAAAAATAAGAAAGCCACACATCATCATCTGTGTTAATAACTTTACAGCACAGAACAGTACTGTAACAAACTTGAGACAAAGTGATAAGACAGAATGACAAAAACGAGACACAAAACAACAAAAACAAGACACAAAATGACAAAAACAAGACGCAAAATGACAAAAACAAGACGCAAAACAATTGAAACAAGACACAAAATGACAAAAATGAGACACAAAACGACAAAAGCAAGACACAAAACAACAAAAATGGGACACAAAATGACAAAAATGAGCCACAAAATGACAAAAACAAGACACAAAATGACAAAAATAAGCCACAAAACAACAAAAACAAGACACAAAATGACAAAAACGAGACACAAAATGACAAAAACAAGACAAAATAACAAAAACGAGACACAAAATGACAAAAACGAGACACAAAATGACAAAAACAAGACAAAGTATGAAAAGAAAGTACAGACAAACAAGAAATGCATTCATATGGGTCTGGTGTTTTATTATTAAAAAATATTACCCTTTCTGAAACAAGTTGTTTGAGCTGTGACTGTTTGGATATCCATGTGGCTCAGTTTGAAGAAGGGAGTTGTGTTTAACTTCTTCCTCCTCTTCCATACAGTCTGCTGATGTGGCTCTAGCTCTTCTGGTGCTGATTATTAACAGTGAAATGTGTCCCATCATGTGCTGTAGCTGGAGACGGGGGGTGATGTCCAGAGTAGAATCATCAGGGTGAGGACAGCTGTGGCTCCTCATTCCACTGCAGTACCATGTACAATCATCCTTTATTTCCATTTTTAGCACAAAACCCATGGCTGGATTTGAAATATGATTTATTCTGTTAAAAAAAAAAAAAAAAAAAGCCAAATTAGAAGATTTATCAGAGGCAGATGCTGTAAAAACTCCAAGAAATGTAGATTTTCAACTTTGTGACAGACCAATAATGTGGGAAAAGAACCAAAACAAAACTTAAAATCATAGTTCATCAAAAAATCACTTTATTCTATTTGCCGAGTTTAAAAATTCGCCAAAAGAAAATTGTTTGCAGTGACTTAATTTTGTAAAAAAAAATAAAAATAAAAAAAATAAAAAATTTTTACAAAGTAAAATTCTGCGCTCTTATTTGCAGACAAGAAGGCACAAGTAATTCAGTTGTCAACTACAATCACATGACAAAAAGTAAGGGACTTATCAGCTGAACTGCAGGCAATGTTTACACAGAGCAAATAAGAGACAAGTATGGAAAGAAATTAAAAATGCAAGCAGTAAAATATCTCAAATTTGTGTTGAACCTCCATTTTTCCAATATACCTGACACCTGTGAGCACTTGGAGAAATGTGGCAGAAGTTGATTCCTATTTTTTAAAATTTTTGTAAACCAAATAAATTCAATGATCATTTTTTCATCTTTTTCACATTTATGGCATTTTAATCATGTTAAACTGCACAGAGGAGACTTTTGAAGCTCTCTCTACTTATAGCCCTGGTTGCCCTGTTTCCATCGAGGTGCAGGGTTTTACACTGCAGTGAAAAATGAGCCCACAGTGAATAAAAATGTGACAGGAGTTCAGAGGGTTAATGATGGCAGAAGCACAGCTACAGGTAAACAAAGACCAGGTGACTAGATGCATATTAGCCCTACATTCATTTAAAACATAGGTTTGAATAGCTACCAGCAGGGAGGAGTTAAGCTGTGGCAGGACCAACTGAAGTTCATCTCCACCTCCTGATATCCAAACAGCTCCCTGCTGCAACTCAGCTCCGTCTCCTTCATTATCACAGCACGACCATCACATCCAACCGTTTCCTTTCAGACTCTGTGTCACGTCGAACAAACAAACGTAGGACGTTCCTTTCTTTGTTAAACAGCCGTAGCATCACACGCAGTTCACACGGTGCAAAGTCAGACACCCAATTTAGGTCATTGTGATGTGATTGTGAATGATTTTCTACAAGCAAACAGCCGAGCTGCTGAAATTACTGGGTGGAGCTCAGTATGAATCCATCTCCATCAGAGCTGTGATCCATTTTTATTTCCTGTAAATATTGTGATGGTTTAACCCTCCTGTTGTCTTCATTTACAGGCACCAAAAAATATTGTTTTCTTGTCTGAAAAAAATCCCAAAATTCAGCAAAAACAATCCCCAGATTTATAAAAATTTGCAAAACCTTCAGGAATAAATTTCCAAAAAAATCCTTAAAAATTTCCCTTAAAAGTTTTATTTTTAAAAAAAATTCCCAAATTTGGCAAGAAATAAAAATTTTAAAAATTAAAAAGTGGAAATTGTAAATATTTTCAAAAAAAATAATAAAAAATCTTCCCAAAAAATCCTAAAAATATCTAAAGTGATTCCATATATATCAGTAAAAGTTCTAATATTTTCTTTAAGAACATTCGGGGAAAAATCAACCAAATTCCAGCAAAATTTTCTGGATTTTGGTTGATTTTTCCACCAAAAAATGTTCAAAAATTTCCCAAAAATGTAGAAGCTTTCACTGTGAAAATATAAATTTTTTCCACATTTTTAAACTTTAAAACGGGTCAATTTGACCCGCAGGACGACGCGAGGGTTAAAGAGAGTTATTGCAGAGAGGTTTCAGTTTTAACACCTAAATGTGAAGATATTTGCAGTAGTGGCATTAAAGTAACCACAAACAAATCTAAACACATAAGTAAATAAAGAAAATAAGGCAATAGTCTAATAATGAAAGCATTATTTATTATACTCAGCTTGTACTTTCAGTGGTTGATGCAAATATATGTCTGGTTTTATGAAGGATGAGTCAAAACAGCCAAAAGGTACAGAAATTTTACAAATGAAATACAGAAAAACTGTGAATATTGTGGCTTCTCCTTTGTGCTACCTGAGTATTAATATAGTTAGATTAAATGTGAGACACCTACTCTGAAATGCCAGCAGTACAACAGAGGTGAACTAGTTATAAATATCACAGAATTGCATGTTGCATTATTATACACCTACGTTAAGCTGAAGTTAATTGTGGCTGTGTACACAATTAGAACAGGCTTCTGTATTTAATATTTAACATAATTCATAAGAAATTCACACAAAGCAGTTGCTAGGTGCTTTTTGGTCCCATCACATTTGACTGGGTGTGGACTCATTTTTCCCTGCGATACAAACGTCCTGTACGTCTATAGAAACAGCACAACCATGACTAGAAGAGCAGAGAAAAGCATAACAAGGTCACACTGTCACGAGTCATGAAAGGCAAACGTTTGAATTTCAGTGACGATTTATTTTACAAAAAGAGAAATCCACATTTACAACGTTATTCAAACTACCCACAGGTGTATTTAGTGTAAAACTCTGCACTCTATGCATGTTTTACTACTTGGATTCTTTCTTTGATTCTTACTTCTGCTATTCTACAATTTCACTTAGCAGACGTTTTTATCCAAAGCGACGTACATCTGAGAGTAGATCCAAAACAAGCAGACGTAGTCAGGAGAAACTACTACTCTACTGGGATCTGACTGGTGTCAACACAGTCTGCAGGTTTTTATCACAAGACACAGCCTCATGGTCGATCTTTTTGTTTGTTTTTTAGAGTCTGATTAGTGCATACAGTATATTTTGGGTGATTTCTAAAATGAGATGTGTAGAATAAAATGATTTTGATGATATATCTCTCGATATTAAGCTTGGATTTGGTTCAGTTTTCTGACTAGATGATACATCACGGATGAGTAGCTCAAGGACCATCAGCAACTTGAACTTCCAAAGGTTCTTTCTGTTTTTCCAGCTTCAGGGCTTAAGAAATGGTGCTCTTTTGGTGACTTCTGAAACAGAACATGTCTTTCAAACCTGCCAGCAGCGTTTTGGGGTTCAGAGGGTTAATTGAAGCCTGAAATGGTGATTATGTTAAAATGAGCTAATCAGTCAGCTGTCAGATGTATTACAGGGGAACCAAATGGTCACTTTGCTGTGGGGGCCACTTGAACTTCAGGCCTTTTCCTGTGCAAACTCTGGCTGGACTGGAGTTGGCACCAATAAAAGGCACTGTAAGACTGAACTGATGTCATGGGATCTCAGAGGAAAGGTGATTTCTGCTGCTGCTACTGAAAACCTTTTGAGCCTCGATCAGTCTGGAATTATTACAATCTCCTCAAATGCCAGTTTCAGTTACTAATGTTTAAATTGTCCAGTGACCAGTGCTGCTCTTTCTCCACCTCAGCTCACAATCTCATCAAACCTTTAAAGGAGCAGGAAGCTGATTACAAAATCTGAATTCAGACTGTCGATTTCTTCATTATTCCTTGGCAGGAACGGAGCTGAACGCGCTGCCCTCCGAGTTAAATATGCAGGAGTCGGGTTTATTTAAACACTATCTTCTTGGCAAACAAACATTCTTTTCTCGACAAACCTATATTTGCTGGCCATCCGTTGCTGCAGGTGAAAGCGGGGAATATTCTGAACACACAGAGCAGCGTTAGACCTGCAGGCTGTATTTTGAATGCTGAATGATACTGAATTTAGTCTGTTTATTCACAGTGCTTACCTTGTGCATAATATCCATTTCTAATGAAGGTGTACCGAAACCCACTTCTGGCTGTGATCAGAGGACAAACCCTCAGGGAACAACAGCTGAGAACAAAAATGGTATTTGGTTTTGGAGTCATATTCAAACTTAGAGATGCCTATGGAGACAAAATCACAGGCTCAGGTTTGTGTTTCTATCCCTGTGAGAACCCACAGAAGGCTTTTCCTCACTCCTCACCATAAACATGACCTAAATTTAACTCCAGCCTGAACCCTGAGCCCACAACTGACAGCATACTACTCCTAACTCAGTGGCAGATGTCCATTTCTACAGTCTTGGATGGCAAATCGCTGATATTCTATCACACCAACCACTTTCCAAAAGCAGGTGTTGCTTCATAACTGGTTGGCCACTCTTCGCTGGAGATCAGATTCTCACATCAGTATGCCAAAAACGCAAATTCAAGTGAAGTACTGTAGTAAACGCATAAATAGTTACTCAGTTTATGTCTCTATTGACAACATAGTGCCAGCAAATGTGCTTGAAATAGAAAACCTGAAGCTGCTCTTGTCTTTTCTGTTTGCTGCAGTTGAAACATCTGATTATAACCTGATTTGTTACCATTTCCAATTCAGGAAAGTCATCTATTACAGCTCATTTTAGCTAAATAACTGCTGTACTAGTTTACCTAATTGATCACAGAGGCCTTCAGCCATCCAACTACAACTAGTACTAGTTAGAAAGTTGAATTTAAGGAACACAAAGTGATAAACAATTCAAGCTGGATCACAGGGACGGATTGGCAGAAACAACCCAGTCTCCACATCCGATTTAACTAAAGTGCATTCTCCGTTATATTTGAGGGATTTTTCTCCCAGATTGTGCTCTTCGTGTATCAGAAAAATGTTCTAAATCAACATATCTGTGGATGAGGTGGGACTCATCACACTGGAAAACAAGAAAATGAAGGAGAAGCTTCAAACATGTTGCATAAAGGTTGTATTTTACCCCAAACTGTGCTAGTTTACTGAACTTAACCATGTAGTTTGGTGTCAAAATGGAACCAGTTAGTTATAGGTGAGTGACTGTAGTGAGAATGCTATTTTCTTAAAGCTGACCATGTAGTTTTGATGCTTAAACCTTTCAAAACAGCAACACAATACCAAAAGACAACAAGTTAATGCGAAACTTAAATATACAAATAATAGTTCCACATGATCTCTGGGGTTAAAGTTGCTAACGTCCCCTCCTGTCTCCCTATCAGGACTTTCTGGCACCCGCTGAAACTGGAAGCTTTTCCTACTAGGCCCCAAGAGACAAATGCATTTGTTTCAAAATGTAAATGCAGCGAAGTTGTATAGAAAATTAATCATGTGGAACCATGGTTGATGAGAAACGACATGCAGTGGTAGGTCAGTGAGAAAAAGCATGTCGCATAATTAATTGCCAGCTCATTATAAGCATTCCTTGTAGATAATTCTAATGCTAGTTAAGTCCAATATAATTCTATGTAGGATTGCCTCCCAGTGAGGCCAACTTTTGGTGTATTTAGCATGTAATCCAACCACGGAAAAGATTCTCTTTTTCAACTGCTTCTACTTATTAAGGTGTAAATGTGTCTGTCCCCTTACGTACAATTAAAGTCTAACTCACTGAGACAGTAATTTCACCTTTTTTTCCCATGGCAGCCTCAGTCCTCGTTGGCATGGAGGATTCTAGTGTTGAGCTAATTTCAGGAGAGATGTTCTCCTCTGCTCTTCAGAGACTATTTTTTTCCATTTGCTCTTTGCTGCAGGGCTTGTGTTCCTCTACCTGTCTACTTTTCTACCTACACGACAAAGAGCCCAAGGTGTTCACTCGGCCTCCAAACTCCCCAGATCCCAAACTGATGGAGCATCTGTGGGATGCATTATAACAAGCCCCACTCTGTGGAGGCCCTGCCCTGCAACCCATAGTACCCAAAGGATCTGCTGCCAGACACCACAGGGCACCCCAGAGGTCCTCAAGTTGGTGCCGGCCAAGAATGGCTTGCAGCTGCTAGTAGGAAGTGATGGAATACCATCAAATAGCATCTGCCACTCAATTAGAAGTTGAACACCACTGGTGAAAATGTCTCCCTTTCCAAAAAAAGGCCTCACTGTCAATGTCCTACATCAGTTTTAATTTATTTAGCATTTATTTAACCAGGTTAGTCCCACTGAGATCAGAGGTCTCCTTTACAAGGGAGAGCTGGCCAAGAGGCCAGCAGCATAGTCACATTAAAAACAGTAAACAGATAAAATTAACAACATTAAAACTTGCACACAGACCAGGTAGATTGTAAGGATTTCACCAGAACCTTAAACTCATTAGTATAACAAGGGCTTGAAGTTTAAGTTCAGATTGTAATTTATTCCAAGCATCAGGTGCAGAAAACCTAAATGCTTTCTTGCCCAGTTCAGATCAAACTTTGGGGACGACAAACTGTAGAGTATCCATAGATCAGAGATTGTGACTTCCATGTTTCCTTGTTAGAAGACAAGACAAATAGGAAGAAACACGACCCAGAATGGTTCTGTAAATAAACACCAATGACTGAGATGTCGGGCACTTAAAGATGTCCAGCTAACTTTAGAATAGAGCTCACAATGGTGAGTAAGGGAACCACATCTGAGAATGAATCTCAGCTCCCCATGGTACACACTATCCAGCATGCTAAGACAACTAGCAGAAGCCTTCAGATACAACACATCTCCATAGTCAATAACAGGCAGAAAGGTTGTTTCCACCAATTTCTGTTTCACATAATAAGAAAATCAAGACTTGTTTCTGTAATAAAATCCTAATAAGAGATTGGTTCTCACAAACTGTTCCTCTTACTCTGTCTGTTCAGTTGTTAGTAGGTGCTTAGGATTCACAAATACCTGGCCAGCCTCCGTCCTAATACGGCTGCAGCATATCTTAAACTGTGACCGAGGGAGCAGGAAGGGCAATTAGCGTCTCCCTTCCCTCCTCACTACCACCTGTGTAGCTTTACTGGCATGCAGGTGGCAAAGGAGTGTCGGCCTGATGGCGTAGTAACAGACAGATGCAGCCTGTGTGAGTGTTGAATTACATAAATGTCTCCCTCTCTGCACCTCCACTGTCCTGACAGCTCCATAGATTAAACGGTGCTCTTTACTATTCCACCTGACCCGTCTGCGCTGGCCGGGCCACAGCGAGTGGAGACGAGCTCAGGTGTTGGCTCTGAGATTGGGAAAAATGTGTGCAGGAAGTCGTGTTAACCTGATAAAAAATGTATCTTGCATTTTAATTTCTAAGTGATTTCAAAGTTCTCTCAAAGTTTTCAGCAAATTTGCTTCAATCTGGGGATTAAATCAAGTTCAACTTTGCTGATCTTTGATACAGAAACTCATCTATCATCCATTGTGGCGTTAGTGACCTTTTAGTCATTTTAAAACAGAAAATCAGCTAAACTATCAAGTCCAATTTTATTGAACCCTTCTCTCTACGGGTATCAACTGCTCCACAAAAGACACATTGTTTGCAGACAGCTGTGAGACAGGAATACGGAGCCAGGATATTGACTTTAGGTTTTGGCATCACAAATAAAATTTGGCTTTAGCAACAAAAACAGAACTGAAACACTTCAATGAACAAAAAAAGTTGCATTGGCACTGAAAATAGTATTGGCACCGAAAGAGGTGTTTCTGGAAGACAAAACACAGTCATTTAAAAGTTTTTAATAAAAAAAATAATATTCATTATTTCTGCTTTCAACGTTGGGGACAAAGGGAGGAAAAACTAATTTATGCGGGTGTGTTTTTTAATGACAGTTTTCTAGTCCACATGAAACTCCCAAACAGCTGTCTGAGCCTCGCTGTTGTCACTTCTTCACATAGAGCTGCTGGTTTGGCAGAGATCCACAGAGTCACCATGGAAAGAACTGCCAAACCAAGGTCAACTTGTTTATGAACAAATTAACTTTTAATCAGTGTTGGGTTTGTGATATGAACTTGAAACAAGTGTATATTTAACTTTTTAATATGTTCCCATGAAATGAATCCACAGTGGACGCCGTCGTCCGTCTCGTCTTTTCCTAATAAACTGGCAGCTCAATATAGAAACAAGCAAGTTAAGGAACAAAGGGGGAACAATCTGGGGAACTTAAAATAATTTATACTGTTGGACACTTATTATTACAGGGCACAGTAGCACCTACTGCACAACAATTTGCTGTTTGGGAGGAACTAAAGAGAATTTATGCTGTAATTGTAATTTTTAGGTAATTGGTGCCTAGTCTTATATTATAGGATGTATGGGCCTGTTTTGGAAAGGCAGCTGAGATTGCCTATAGTGAAACTGATGTTGAGGGATGCTGTGGAGATGTTTAGTACAGTTATTAGGTTTGTTTTATGAAGCCTCTATGAGTGCGATGTGGTATCACAAGTAGGCCTACTTCACAAAATAAACAGTAACATGTGGAAAATACAATCAATTTGTGGATGGGATCCACTTCAATATTTGATCACTAGTGTCCTCCCCACTCCCCAATAAAAGCATGAAAGAAGCACACACTTTTTATTTTCATGACTCTACACAAAGCAACAGTTTTGTCTATGCAGAGAATCACAAACTGGTGCACAACAGTTCACCACGATGCAGGAATCCAAGTGTTTGATGCCTAAAATTTCCTGTACGACGACTCCCTGCTTAATGCTGCCCCTACAACCTTCAAACAAAACCAACACCCATGCCGAGAGCAAACGATTGAAGATCTAATGTGTGCAAAATCATCAGGGACTTCAATCCCCAAACCCCAGGAATGCTGGCCAACAACACACCAGTGTGACGCCCAAACATCTCTCTAAAACTCATCTGAAATACCATGATGACCACTTTAGCAAAGACCCTGCTAAGTCTGACCCTTGACAGCTAAAATGGACAGCCTGGAATCTCTGGGTTGCACCACATTGTGGAATGCAGCTATAATTTGGGCATCCATTATCTCAGCTTGATATCATAAACGGAGAAAACTGGTCATTAAAATTTGAAGCACCGTCTCTTAATCTTTCTGTGAAATCTGATTTATGAGTCTTAAATACCAGAAGCTGAAGTAGGTCACAAGACAAACCAGGACAGAAGCAGCAGAGAGCAGCAAGGATGCTGCCTCACTTATTTATCACCTTCAAACTCCAGCAGTCATTAGTGCTTCATAACTTAATTGGGACCATTTTGCATTTGGACCCAAGTCATAGGAAGGAAACTCCCCAGGGGGAACACAGTAATTCTTACAAACCCGCAATCAACTCGCTAAAACCCTGATGCTTTCATAATCAATAACTTTGATTGGCACTTTGCAAATAAGGCAATGTGCCGCTGATTAGACCCACTGCTTTCAGGGTACCAGTCATTTCATTAGTGTCAACAACAGATTTAAAACTCATTTAGTCACTCACCGTTGCTCTATAGTCGTATTCCTCATCTTCCTTTGTGTTTGTAGTTTTTGTCACTGCAGTCAAGCGTACTTGGTCATGCCTCAGTCACTTATCCTCGAAAGATCTGACCTCTCAAATAACAGTTAACATTATTACAGAGTTTTACTTCCATGCAATAATAATGCCAGTTCATAATTGCAATCACAATAGAATTTTCTTATGATGTCAGCATGAAACACTCCTCCCCAGTGCACGATTTTTAAGGCACTCACTTCCAGATTTTAGTTTACCCAGCTGCTAGAGGAAAGTTTTTGTTAGTGGAGTTTTCAAACCAGGACTCCACTGTAGAGACTCTCAGCAGACGTACGATATGTACTGGGAACTAAAGCTTACATACACTTGTAAAGACCATGTATATCAGCCTCCTCCTTTATTATTCAGCGCATAATAATGCCACCACCATGCTTGGCAGTAGGTACGGTGTTCTTAGGGTTAGAGGCCTCACTGTCTCTCTTCCACACGTATTGCTGGTCATTGTAGCCAGATAGTTAAATTTTAGTTTCATCTGACCACAGAACTTTTCTCTAGAAGGCCTTTTCTTTGTCCATGTGATCAGCAGCAAACTTCAGTTTTGCTTTAAGGTGCCGCTTCTAGAGGAAGAACTTCCTTCTTGTATTACAGCTTCTTAGCTCATGTTGATGTAAAACACACTATGGACACTGACACTTGTGTTCTAGCAGCATATCATTCACTGCAGACCTGCTTTTTGGTGATTTTTGGTTGACTCTTGACCATCATAGTGACACAAATGTTCCATGCACTCTGTACTTACCAACAGTTGTTCGCAAAGATAATTTTGGGATCTGTAGCTGCTTTGAAAAGACTCCAAGTAACTTTCCTCATTATCATTGACCTATTCAAGTCAATGGCATCCATCCACCCATCCATCCATCCATCCACCCATCCATCCACCCACCCATCCATCCACCCATCCACCCATCCATCCATCCACCCATCCATCCACCCATCCATCCACCCACCCATCCATCCACCCATCCACCCACCCATCCACCCATCCATCATCCATCCACCCACCCATCCACCCACCCATCCACCCACCCATCCATCCACCCATCCACCCACCCATCCACCCATCCACCCATCCATCCACCCACCCATCCATCCACCCATCCATCCACCCATCCATCCACCCACCCACCCACCCATCCACCCATCCATCCACCCACCCACCCACCCATCCACCCATCCATCCACCCATCCATCCACCCATCCATCCATCCACCCACCCATCCATCCATCCATCCATGAACCGGTGAACCAGTGATCTTGTAGCTCTAAGGCGACAGTGCTGACCACCAATCCACTGTGCAGCCATTTATCAGATATGTGTTGAGGTAATGTGACTTTCCTACTGTAGTGTTTGTTCCTGAGTGTAATGTGTATCAAAAAGGCCCTATTTAAATAAGCTCAAAAGAGTCAGCAGCTGTAGTCAATCAAAACCACTCACAAGAAGCTAAGAAGCCATGCAGCTAAGAAAATATGATTACCACAACTTTCCACATCAGGAAAACTAATCGCTTAGGTGGCTGTCTGTATATTTTTGACCCAGTAGATTTTGTCATATTTCCAGAAGACCAATAATAAATCAATGATTGTTTTTTAAGACACTTGTTTTAATAATTCCGCCTTAAAAAATGAATACTTATTGGAGCCGTTGGAAAGTCAATGATATACGTGACCTTTACAAGTGTGTGTCAACTTGTGTTCAAAACCTGACATGGGGCTCGATGATATAGCTGAAAAATTTATCACAATATAAAGTTTTTTAGGAAAAATTAGGAGATCAGAGATTCATTTTGAACATAACCTTTTATCCCGGTTATCAAGGTATTTTCGTAACAGTTTTAATGAAGCATACATAAATAAATAAATCGGCATACATAAATAGACAATTTGTCTTGATTAATAAGGTTAAAGGAATCATAATCATCCAACCTTCGTTATGTGCTTTCGTTGCTTTGAACCAAATGTCTTCAAGTCAAATTTTGTCATGGCAGTTGCTGAAGTGTCTATCAGCGACACATATCGGTATCATTTCACCACCCAGAAATACTTACACACCACTTTGGTTTCATGCTGAGATTGGTGAAGACTGGCTCCATCACCCAGAGAGGTTAATATTTAAAGACATAGAACACGAATTAAAACAACATACCTGTACTGCACTGTAAATGCATGGGATTAAACCACACTTTTTTTTTTTTAATCCTTGCTCAGTATGTCTACTGTGCTGACTGCAAAGTATATACAGAGTGGGCCATAAATTTCTATACATAGGAAAAATAAACATGTCGGACAACTGCTTTTATTTATGTAATGTGCTCTATTTGTTTCAAAAACACATATTAACCCTCCTGTTGTCCTCATTTACGGGCACCAAAAAGTATTTTTTCGTTGTCGGAAAGAGAAAAAAATCTGCAAAAAAATTCCCCAAATTTCTGAAAATTTGCAAAACCTTCACAAAGAAAATTCCAACAATTCCTTAAAAGTTTCCCTTAAAAGTTTTATTTTAGAAAAATCCCCCAAATTTGGCAAGAAAATTCTTGTAAATATTTTCAAAAAATGAGTAAAAATCTTCTAAAAAATCCTAAAAATATCTAAAGTGATTACAAATATATCAGTAAAACTTCTAATATTTTCTTTAAGAACATTCACATAAACATTCACATATTTTTGTGAATGTTCTTAAGAAACATTGTTAACATTTCTTTTTTTCCACAAAAAAATGTTCAAAGATTTCCCAAAAATGTTGAAAATGTGGACATCAGAAGTTTCACTGTGAAAATATATATATATATTTTTAAAAAGTTAAGTCTGTGACATTTTAAGCAAAAAATGCTCAATTTCCTTCAATTTGTGCCTTCGTTGTATCAACTTATGGTGGAAACTTTTATTTATATAAATAAGAAGCCAAAATTGCTGCACAATGGACATGTAAAAAGAAGAAAAACCATGTATATATAAATAAAGGAAACAGAATAGACAGGTAAGCAGGTGGCTTTGTGCTGCATGTGTGAATCAGTGTGTAGGTGTGCGTATATAAGGTGGTAAACTGTAACACGAGTTTTTTTTCTCTTTAGAATGGCAGCGCTCTCATCAGAGGTTGTATATGTGGCAGCGGAATGGGGTCACGCTGGATGTGCAGGACAGGCAGGGTCTCTATTTCACAGGTTGAGAGATGGATTGTGCAAGGTGGTAGCTGGAGCAGGCAGCAGAAGGGTCTGAATAATGAATTCTCTCTCTCCGACCTGTCTCCCCCTCCTCAAAAACCTCCACTTGGATATTAAAAGGTGTCATAGGCCTGCAGTGTGACAGCAGAGCCAGTGGTAATGATACCGGGAGAGAGTGTGTAGGAAAGGTGTGCACAGTGAAACAGGACAAGCAGATGAAGACTGACAGACTGATATGAGAAGCCAAGTGTTTCACCATGCGCTTGCCAAACGCGGCAAGTTCCGATTTGTGCAATTATGGTTGTTTTTTTTCCACATGGACAGTGACAGCACGAGCCTTGTTTGTACGGGACGATGTGTGGAAACACCCCGAGAACACGGAGACAAAACAGCCCCCCACTGTGTCCAACGCATGACAAATTCTGCTTCCCCTCCTTTCAGGTGACAAGCGACGAGCATTACTAAGCAGATTAGACACAGAAACAACGCTGACCAACTTGGAGTTTTACCTGAGGGGGATTTGTTCGACAATTCTCTCCGCATAAGAACAAAAAAGTAAATAAATAAAAACGGCACAAATCAGTGCCTAGCCTATTAAAAAAATGAATTTGAGTTAGGAAGTCATAGCAAAATATCTGTTGTTAAGTGGGCATGAATTAATAATTCCACATAAGCTTCAGAGCATAAAAACAAATTAAGTCTTGGAACCAAATATAGAGAAGCGCATTATTTTAATTACACTTTTTGCTTCATGTTGATAAGAACATTCACTGACTCCTGTAGCCTGCAGGTTTATGGAGTGTGTCTGAAGAGGAGATATGAGCATCTGTTTGCTCTTGAGAACTTAAAAACTGCAGAATATGCATGTGAGTAGTTTGTTGTTGATGGGAACATTCAGACTTTAAGACTGAGTCACATCATTAGTCTACACCCAGGCTTAGAGGGAAGAACCAGGCGGACATCCTGCATTATTTAACCGACACACTGAGACTCTGGTGGAGGTTTGGCGTGTGTGAGGTAGCTTTCTTTTGCCGTGGTTTGAGGCAGCACAGCATGATTACCTATTCAAAGCATCACCAGCTCAGCCAATCAGCCGAGCCACGGACTCAGCTGATTCCGATACGGTGGCTTTGTGAGTCCTCGGTACAGCTCGCTGTCATGTTTGGGTGTCTTCTTTTTTTTTTTTTCTTTCCTCCTTGTTGTGCTTTTGTTTTGATACAGCCAGTAGATGGTGCAAGGCCCTGGTACGAGTGCTGCTCTTCTCTGACAGAACACATTAAGCCGAAATGACAGACGAAAGGCCAAATGGCTCCAGAATGGCACAAAGTAAAGTGCTGTTAATGAAAGTCTCTTGTTGTGAAAATGGGGAAAACCTCAGCGGTGGCGAAATGTTTCCCATGAATATGCAACGCCTCGAGTCAGCTGAGCTTATTTAGCATACTAAGAGGAGGACAGCTTTTGGAGCTGCTGCGCTCGATAAGGGCAACTGTTTTGTTGGAGTTGTAAATGGTACAAATGCGCTGTAGTTTCTTTTTTGAGGCTTTTAAGTTTTAAAGGCAGGGTGGAAGGGATTTGTCGCTCCATCCATGAACTAATGCGAGGTGAGAGTGGAGTTTTCTACGGAGTATATTAACCAGCTACTTAAAATGAGGACTGTAATTAAAAAGATGACAGCTTTATTAACACATGCAGAGGAGAGGAGTACTTGATTAGCAGAGAGCAGCTGATTTACATTCTTATATGCGTGAGGAACCCAACCTGCTCTTTTTAAATGTGATGCACTGCAACTACTTCCACCGGGAACATTGTCAGAAGCTGTCAACAGCTGTTACAGTATTTTCTGCCTGTCCTGTCCTCAGAAAACTATTCATTGTTTATAGAGCTGACAGTTATTTGCAGTGAGTGGGTGGTCAGCGGGATGATTATTGCACTGATGCTTGAAAAACAAGTGTTATGGGGTGAGAGAGAGCATTTATAAGACCTTGTTTACTCTTTCCTGCCTGTATTTTTTTTCCCAGTGCGCTATATCCCCACTGAGAGACATTTTTCAGTATCCCATAACAAGGCAGACAGCATCTGGCACAAAGAAAACTCCAAACTGAGTTTCCCCTTCGACTGTGGTAGATTTAATCCTTGTAATTCGCTGTGAAATCAGATTTGTGGTGACAAAACCAAACTGAGATAAGATAGCATTGTAATTGTCTTGTGCTGTCAGTCATGGCAGATTGAGGCAGAAACACACACATATACACACACATACACACACAGACACGCACGCACACACACACACATACACACGCACACACACACACACACACACACACACACACACACACACACACACACACACACACACACACACACACACACACACACACACATACACACGCACACACACACACACACACACACACACACACACACACACACACACACACACACACACACACATACACACACACACACACACACACACACACACACACACACACACACACACACACACACACACACACACACACACACACACATACACACACACACACACACCTGGGGAATTAATTATGCCTGCTGTGCTTCTGCATGTAAAGTAACAAGAGACTGGTTTTCACATACTGACCATTTTAACATCATGAAACTGCAGAACTCCGGTCCTCTGGGAACATCTCAGGAGAAATCTGCATTATTATTGTTATTTTCGTTATTTTTTATTTGGTTATGTTAATGCCTGGGCAATAAAACAGCAGCAATATGCACGGGTGATAGACACTTAATAAGTAGCAATAGGAAAATGGTGAGATTGCTTCAGCTAAATGCATCAGATGCAAATGTAGTGGAATATTTTTTGGGTACGATGTGCCAAATGCTATGAGAGTGAAGACCAGAGTTAAAACATATGTCTAAAATACATAATGATGATAACGTTTTGATGGTATGCTTTTAGAAAATGATGTGTGGAGTACTCAAAACATGGTGTAAACTTAAAGCAATATAACTTTTAAAAGAGGGGTATCGGAAACATAACAACACATAAAGGTATAACATGCATGGAATCTGTCTCAGAATAATAGGGCAAAGTCAGAACATGTCAGAACATGTTCTCTGTAAAACAAGACCTAATGATAACCTGATGTCTTCTGTAGGGAGAGATCTAGGGGTAAATATGATAACTCTCACAGCATAAAGACGAAGCACAGCTCAGTATATTTGGCCGTTCATGGGGTGCTAATCACTGCTAAGAACTACTCCTGGGTTTTTGTTGATGAATAAGTCCTGCTGCCTCTGAATGCTGACTTCTGGTAATTTCTGAAGATCCTTAACATTTGAACACGGTCAAGTCTTAGACTCTGGCCCATGATTTGTGGCTTCAATTCCACTTCACAAACTGCCATGGAAGCTCATAATGAGACCACAGACCAAAGCATGCTCCCTCTTTGGCTTAAACAACCCAATATACCGACTTTTGTGCAGGTCTTCCAAGGCATGCTAGTCTGCTCTCAGCTCACCCACCATACATACCTACAGATCTGCCCTGTTGGAGGCTGGGGACCAGTGGTGGCAGGTGCAAGATGGGCCTTTATGGTCAAAAAACATCCAAGAACCTGTTCCTGCTACCTCCTCCACTGGTGGATGCTTGAAAATAATTTCGATTCTAGGTTTTTAAAAGTTTAGTGTAGCAAATAATCAAAGAAATTCATCTTTTGTTTCAGTAGAAATCAACTGGACTTACCTTGTAGGTTCTTGAAGATGGTGCACCTCTCATCCAAGAGGCTTCTTCAGTTCTAACTGACTAAAGGTCTCTACACACTGTGTGATTTTCAGCCGTCCCAGACCAAAGATACCAACGGTGAGAGAATGGTGGCGATATCTTTGGTCTTGGCTCTAAATCGGTGGTCCTACGTCTCACTGACAGACAGGTTCAAGGACAGTCGTTGTCATGGCGACCAAAGATAAGCTGCAATAACATTCTGACTGTCAGAAATTCTGGGTGATCATCTCACAGTGTGACTACTGATGGACCTACAACAACTAACTAACCAATAGAAATGCAGGATGAAATGATGTACTGATTAATAAACCCAGATAGATGATTTGCGACGACAAAATGCATCAAAACAACTCTGTGGGATTTAAACAGAGAAGACAGCCTGGTAGAGCTGTGGCAGCAGAAGCCTTTTAGACGTGTCCTCCAGCTCGGACCACAACCGGACAAAAAAGGACAAGCATGGAAGGATATAGATCCCAGGTTAGTAAGCTAATATTAGTGGCTAGCAAACACACAAACACCACTGTAAATCGTGGCCACCGCACTTAGTTTATGGTATTAAATAAATAAAAATGATATCCCTTCATGTTTGGCTAGTTTCCCTGTGATTGTAGGGTTCATGTTTGACTAGTTTCCCTGTGATTGTAGGGCTCATGTTTGGCTAGTTTCCCTGTGATTGTAGGGTTCATGTTTGACTAGTTTCCCTGTGATTGTAGGGTTCATGTTTGGTTAGTTTCGCTGTGATTGTAGGGTTCATGTTTGGCTAGTTTCCCTGTGATTGTAGGGTTCATGTTTGGCTAGTTTCCCTGTGATTGTAGGGTTCATGTTTGGCTAGTTTCCCTGTGATTGTAGGGTTCATGTTTGGCTAGTTTCCCTGTGATTGTAGGAGCTGCGTTTATGCTTCGGTTGTTTATTTTTCATGGATGGACGGCCCACGCTGATGACTCACGTCCATCGTAGGCTACGACTCAGCTGCGTTTTCATCGTGCAATCTGCACAGAGGAAACTTCAAGCCGTGCCCAAAGATTATTAGGTTCATGTTGCACAGTGGAGCAAGCTGGGAACTTAGAAGATTGTTAAAATCACACAGTGTGGAGAGGTCTTAGAGAGAGGAGTGAAGGAAGCCATCTCTAAATAGAGGAGGGGGTTTGTGACACCACTTATCAAACACCTGTAATGATTGATAAGGTCTGTCCCCAGAAAGTTTCTCCATCGTGGACATCTTGAGTCACTCCTGATTTGGTAGATTCACATCCTTTGTTGTGTAAACTGGCAGCTCCATCACCATGATTGCTGCCATTGTTCGTGGACCACCTGGTTTCACAACAATCACACCTGGAAGCAAGTGAGTCATGGTCATTAATGGACCATCGGCCATGTGACCTGGAGGGACTTTATGCTGGTCCTCCCCATTAGTTGGAACTGAAGAAGCCTCTTGGATGAAGGTGAAACATCTCCAAGAACTGAGAAGTCCAGCTGATTTCTGCTGAAGCTCCTGGATGACTGAGAATCTACACAGACACATTTTAATTTATGATTTATGGCATTTTAACTTTGTTATATTCCACAAAACAGAGACAGAAAGTAGGGGGGAAAGTACATATTAACACCAAAAAACAAAAGGCCAAAACTGTAAATAACGTCCACGTCAAAAGTCTTTATATCCATGTTTGATAGTTAGTTTGAAAGAAAACTTATGTCCACTAAGGATTGACAAATAGTAAATAATATTAAAGCTGTTATTTCACTGATTGTCCCTGTTTTGGTAAATTACAGAAAATACCTAATAGTTTAGCTATAAAATTATATTAAATTTGCTATATTTAAATCAACCACAAATACATTTATTTTACAGGTATTTGCCATGATTTGAAAGAAAACTTATGCACACTAAGGACTGAAAAAAAATTAATTGATACTTTATTGAATTCCCCTGTTTTGGTAAATTGCAGATTATACCGCATGGAATAAGAATTTAAAAAATGAAAAAAAAAACTTAAATAAATCAGTAATGTAAATTATTTCAATTTTATAAAGTACTAATTGACATGTTTACTTCATTAAAAAGGCGAAAGCTGTGAATTTCCGCATCAAAAAACTGTATTTTTTTATTTTATAATTTTTTTTTTAATGTGTGATGATAAATTGAACTATTTTGCTGTTTTTAATCAGCTACAAATATATTTATTTTAGGTCCTCATTTTACATCGGAGTTCCATTCCTAGGGATCAACTTAAGTCGATTTTCACTGTAAGTCTGAACTCCGGTGAAAATGTAACCAAATCCGTTCCGTGCATCACGATATCAATCAGTTCTTCATGAAGTCATGAATACCAACAACTTTCATGCATGTATGAATCATTTTACTAGAACCTCTGGGGAACCTCTCTGGATGCACTGAGCCCTTCTCTAACTACCTATGTATTTACTATATATACCATTACTGCATTACACGAACTCTGTTTCTCCCTGTGTCCTTTCTCCGAGTGTCCCTGGTCCCAGAGCTGGATGCTTCAGATGTGTGGTTGTGTTTTATGGTCCTTGTGTCCCACCCCCCACCTCTCTATCTCTACCTCTACACCTCTACCTCTTCCCCTCTACCTCCATCCCTCTATCTCTACCTTTCTACCTCTTCTGTCCCTCTCAACCCGCCCGGCCAGCAGCAGATGGTTCCCCCCACATTAGAGCCGGGTTCTGCTCGAGGTTTTTTTCCCTGTTAAAAGGGTGTTTTCCTGCCACTGTCGCCTTTTGGCTGCTCTGGGGTTCAGGCATATGGGTTCTGTAAAGCGTCTCGAGACAATTTGACTGTAATTGGCGCTATATAAATAAAATTGAATTGAATTAAATTGAATTGAATAGAAGATAACAGAATATTTTAACGGACTGATATTGTTGTTGATGTTGATGTTTCAATGTTTATTGTTCAGTTCCAGATTTACTTAATTTCAGTGAATGTGCCATGTTTAGTTAGCTCACCTCTGATTGGCTGAGAGTCAGCAGTAGAGAGAGCTGGGAACGGTGGCTAATCCTGGAGCTAAGTTATGGGGTTTTTCTAGTTATTCTGGCGTTGGCTACGGTCCACAGTAGCCTGTGTGAAGGTTCAATAAACCAGCAGAGAACCAGATAAAGTCTCACTCATTCATCACAGAGGGTCACTACAATATGTTGACCTGTTTTTACAACGTGACCCATGTTGGTCGGTGTTTCTTCCTGTTCCCAGTGTTTTATTCTATCTAATTTCACTTCCATGGAGACGCTTTCCTTTTCTTCCAAGCATCAGAAGAGTCTGACTTATACCGGGAGCCATAATGAAGGACAAAAAGTTAGTGAATGTAGCACAATCCAAGGTGGAGTCCAACCAGAGAATGGAAACAAAGCCGTGTGATAGCGCCCTGATGACGTATTCATCCACTGCACTCATCAACTAGTTCCACGTAACCAGTTCTGATGAAACAATGAAATGCCGTAAGTCGAGGACGTCCTAAACCGAGGACCCCCTGTACTTTTTTTTCCAACAGAATTTGAATATGACAAACATATCTTTGTGTTGCCCCTGCTGTTGGTTCTGCACGTTTTTTTAAATAAGATTTTTATTCTACTGTGTATTATTAAAAAGTCAGTGGACCCACGCATAAACCATTTATTTCCATCTGGCACCGCGACTGCAGCAACTGAACCACACGTTTCTACATGTTAACAATATACTGGGAGTATATTATTAAAAAGTGACAGTCAAAACCAATAAAACATCAGGAATCCTGGTCTGACTTTTCGAGGGGAGTCTCTTATTCCTTCTCAGAGACCTCCGACGGCACGTCTTTGTAGAATCAAACCCGCTCAGGAGTCCAGCAGCCACTTTGAGGTTCCTCCTCTCATTAATGTCTAAATCGTATTGCTGTGAGCTCGGGTGTGCGGCTTGGCAGAGCCGTTCTCTGGGACGCTGCAGCATCACTTGGACAGATGGCAGGAGAAAGCAGCTGTGACCGAGGGCTACACAGCGGGGCTGGAGAGCTAGCTGCAGCCACAGCACTGAGCCGGCGACGCAACCTCAAGATGGAGAAGAAAAAAAACAACAGAGCGAGCCTTTAAACTCGACTGTGTTTTAACACCACTGGGTAATGCGTTCTCTGATGTCAAGTGAAACCCATCAGCTCTCCCAGAACACACAGGCACAGCGCTGGGCTTCAATCACTCCCCTTTTCTTCTTGTTCGATTCAGGTCTTCAGAGCTCCGAACCAATCCCATAACCATGGAAAAAAAATTACCTTGACTAGCTTCCTCTGATATCTCCAAGTACAATATATATTTTTATATATATATATATATATATATATATATATATATATACAGTATATATAAAAGCCCAGTGAAAAGAAACTTCAGGCTCTCTCCTCGTCCCAGTTGATGTGCTGTTTGGCAGAAAGGATGCATAAGAATGAGCAGTTAGCAGCGTTTGGAGTCCAACTGGGGGGGCCCAGGCTTGAGAAATGAGCTGGCATTTACAGATAGGCGGGCACAGACTGATGGAGTCACTCTGAGGGGTTCTGAGGGGAAATTTTCATTGCTTTTCTTGGGGGGTAAATCATGCTGTATAGTAAAAGGAGGCGAGGTGCTGAGGAACTGTGGGCCGAGGCACAAGGAAAGTCTGGGACTTCTGCTAAGCACGATATTAACAGCCGAGATGTCTGCTCTGGCATGTGATTTCCTTATCCCTCACATTACTTCTCACTCCACTTTAGATCACGTTCTGGTTTGATTTTCCCTTCTTAAATCTCATGGATTTTACTCAGTCGCTCGGAGAGAGAAAATCTTCCTGCATATGTCTTTTTATCTTCAGGTATTCTGTTTGATTCACAGATAAGAGGCATTTTCAGGCATTACCATGAAACAGACTTAAGCTTCATGCCTTCAACAACAACACATCTTTTGTATTATTTCCTTTCTAGCCGAGCAGCTGCTTCCCCAACATCCAACCCAAATATTTGAAGTTCTTTTGGGGGCATTTAGGATGACAGCCCGAATTGTTCTGCTCGAAAAACAGCCATTTCTAATTAAGTGCGGTTTCCAAATGAAGGGAAAAGGCTCCAAATGGTTGTCATTAAGGGCTGGTGTCAGAGCACACAGGTTAGGCCCTATTCTCATTAAAAAGGTTCTGTTTTTCCACCAAATATAAAGGGGGGAAAAACAAACAAAAACAAACCAGAAGCATGGCGCTGAGTGCGATCATTTCTGTATGCATCTTTTGTGTTTACGCGCTGCTGTTTGTTTGCAGCTGCCTGAGCAAACAGCCTGAATCTCATTTACAGTCCGAGAGGTCACTTATTGACTGAATGAAACCCCCTGACAGGCCCCAGACAGAATGGAAGCTTAACAAGATTACTGTTATATATAGCAGCGGTAATGGGAACCTCTCTGGAGATTCTGCTGCTGCTGATTTGTGCCCTGCTACCCAGATTTTGAGCATTTTGCACACAGTCCCCCTCCGCTGGGAAACTCCTGATGCATTACAGCTGCAATGGATCAATCAATCTAGCTACTCCCCGGCTCTCTCTCCAGCCCTGCTACCTGTCAGGACGATGATTCCTCACAGGGCCTCGTGCCCGGGGCCGCCCGTGCATGCCTGTCCACCTCCACCGGCCAGTTAGGGAAATGTACTAACCGAATGGGCACCTTGTTGGTCTCCTCGCCGCCGGTCACGTTAAAGCAGAACGGCTAAAAGGGGCCGGAGGAGACGGAGGAGAATGGGGGCTCGTGTTGCGCCGACACGCTTGTTTTGATTAATGGACTCCTCTGTGCTGGTGAGTGACGAATTATCAGAAGGCTGGATGGCTCGTTCATCACTGTCAAACCCGGGCCTGCTAGCGTGGCGTATCCCGTCCTCCAGCCAGCCGCTCCACCATCTTATCGCTCCCACCTGCTCCTGGAGATTTGCAGGGAAAAGAAGAAGCGAGGACGACGCAAAAAGACCCGAGGGAGTGCAACTGAGACTTTGACATTTTGGCGGCATGTTCAGTCACCCTCCTGGCAGCCATTACTGAAATGGACTTATCCTGAGATTTACTGAATGTTTACTCAGATAACCCGACTGGTGAAACGCCTCCGAGCGCGCCGTCATCCACTAAACCATTACAATGTGATTGAAGTTAATTTTAGCGGGCGGACGGAGGAGAGGGAGGTGATAAGAGTCTTTGTGTTGAACAATTGAATGGCAGATAGTGGAATTTTGTTTGCATCTTCAGCCCAAGGCTTTGGCTGGCCTCTAATTAAGCAGGTAGACGGAGCTTCAGCACAGGGAATCTTATCTGTGCTTGTGCCAGGCGACAGAGATAGTGTCCAGAAGCATAAACACTAATTAACTACCATGCTTTACTGTTGGTGGAGCTGCTCACACACAGACACCCGAAAATAAGCAGAATCTCATTTCCATTTTTCTACTCTGCCTCTGGTTTTTCATGTGTCTCTCTCCGGCTCACCTGTACACAGGAGGGAAGGTAAAGTAGTTGTTTTTGGAGCGAGGTGCCGTCCTCCGACAGACAGCTGAGCCAGTGATTGATGGGAACTGGACAGCTGTCGACATGCTGGAGGACGGTGGGCAGCGAGCGCCCGGCAGAGGCACACCTAATTCCCAGGTCTTATTTTGTCAATAAACAGCAGCCAGAGGCACTCAATTAGAGGGCTTTATTGACTGCGCTGCCCGGCTTGTGTCAGATGTCAGCTGGCGACACAGCGTGATGTCCTGCACTGACACTTCCTCTGAGATTACAGAAAATAGAAAAATCAAAGGAAGATTGCAGAAGCACAGAAAAATAAATAAAGGAGGCAAAGCAGAGGGGGGATTTGGTGAGGAAGGGAGGGAGTGGAGAGGGTGAGATTAGGGGAGATAAATAAAAAAAACAAGTGGGCGAGTAAAGACTACAGTACTCAGTTTATTATGTCTAGTTGGGCTCACTGAATGTTAACTTGGGCGATGTGTAAAATATCAGATATGACAAATAGCAGCAGTAATTGGCAGCCTTCACTTTGTTGTCTTTCATGTTTATTCTCTCCACTATACAAGTCCGACTAAGAAAAAATAAAAATCCTCCTCCCTGCTCCGTCTTTCCTGAGAGCGAACAAATCCTCCAATCAGTGTTTGTCTTCAGTCGCCTCTCCTGCAGTATGTTGTCTTTTGTTTCACTTCAAACGCCGCTGCTTCATCTCTTCTTCTCCTGGAGAGGTGGAGACAAACACAACCAGCAGCTTAGCCGGCTTTCCAAAGTAATTGGTTTAGAATCATTTCTTGAAGTGGCTGCATTCTGAGACACAGTGATGCTTTTTCTTTTTTTTTTCCTTCCTTGCTTTCTATTTACAGTCCTCTAAATGATTGGAAAGACAGAACTTTTACTTGCACATGAACCTGCTGATGACACTGGAAAGAAGAACACATCAATGCAGTGTGTTGTTTTAAATTACTCCTAGCTCTAATATAATATTCTCAGTTTTCTGTTGCTGCCTGACGCTTTTGTAAAAGACGTTTTAATTTCATTGAACATTTTTCTGGTTAACCCCAAAACCCAACATCGGCTTTGAAAAGCATGCTGTCTTTACAAAATCCCCCCAATTACACCATTTTATCTGAGCCAGAAACTCCAAAAACAGACATAGTCATCAAATTTTCAGCTTCATAACAGTCCAAGAAGCACTCGTCTGTGACAAACTGTTCCATCGGGAAGCTGAGCCCGAAGCTGGAAATCTTGCTGTTTAATCAAAATCACTTTAGTCTACGTGTCTCATTTAGAAATTCGCCAGAAATGAACAGTTTGCTCTAACTAGATTCTGTAAAAAGCAAAATATTCTGTGTTCCTCTGCGCAACCGTGAAGCTATTTGTGACTGAACTGTGAGCAACAATGACGTGACAAAAATTCAAGAACTTTTCAGCTGAACTGTCCTGATTTGCAGGCTGTGCTTTTATAGCATATAGAAGGAAAGTACGAAAACAAATTAAAAATGTAAACAGTATATAATATATAGCATGTAGAGTCACCTTTCTTTGTTTGTAAAATCAACTTTCGTTTTTTTAAGATTGATGACATCATAACTTTGTCATACTACACAAAAAATGTATATATTGAATATTTTTCATCAAAAATTTTTAAAATGTGGGGTTTTTTGATAATTGATGACATTCTACTGTGTCATATGGCACAATTTTAAAAAAATTTTCTCTTTTCTTCTAGTCAGATTTTTTTGGTTAAAAAATGAGCCCATAATGAGGAAAATGTAACAGGAGCAAAAATCGCTTGAGTTTTAGAGGGTTAAATAAAGGTAAAGTTAAAATAAGAATAAGAAAAATCGTAAAAATGCACCAAAAGGATGGATGGATGAATGGATGGATGGATGGATGGATGGATGGATGGATGGATGGATGGATGGATGGATGGATGGATGGATGGATGGATGGATGGATGGATGAATGGATGGATGGACTAAACAGGCAGGATTAACATTAGAGTAACATTAACATTAAAGGTTAATATAAATGCAAATAAAACTTGCTGTACATTACTATAAACCAAGCACTTCTAGTTTTAGCAGTACGAAAACTAGATATTACGTTTGTCTAAAATGTTGTATTTTTCTGTTTTTATTGTGTTGTGACAATATTATTTTCCAGTGGAGGAATAAATGTAAAAATCAGCAGGGGTGTGTGGTTTTGAAATGAGCCACTGTCAGATATTTCAGTGAAAAATAGAGCGCTGATGAATATTCTAACCAAAGGAAAGTGAATCGGAGACTCTCCCTGTATGACAACCTTGTCATTTTGCAGGGGATAACAGGTGTGATGGTAATGAGGTTGACATTTCCAGCTTGCTTCCCTTAACATGCACCCCTTTTTATGGAATTTTTATTTGGCGTACTCAAAAAGAAAAGCTAATAAAAGAAGAACCGAAAGGCCAAAATGCATGTATGAGATTTCATTGGAAAGGCGACACATTGGAGTTTGTGAAGATGTTTAGCATGCAGCTAAAACCCAACCAATCAGTTTCAATAAGGCTGAGAAATGTTGAGTAGAAGGCTGCCTTACACACTCATTGCTGTGATGAATCGTGTTGCTTTCTCAACACTTTTCTTCTTGCACGTTTCTGCTAAATGTGGTTATTGGGTGGTTTATATATCAGTTTATTCTGACAGCCTACATCAATGTTATCGTCGTTTCATCGATCAAACTGCTGCTTAATTGGACAGGTTTTATAGGATGTCGGTCATCCGCCCTTCTCTCCACCTTTCTGATCTTTGACAGAACCATTAACCAGCTGTAATAAAATATAACAGTTAGTTCAGCCAACTTCTATTTGAGAGCATGTCGGGTTGGACGGTTTAGTCGGCTGATTGTGTTAACAACTTTGGTTTGTTGAGTTAAATACTACAATTCTACAGTTTCATTTGGCAGACGCTTTTATCCAAATCCAAATCTGAGAGTAGCTCCAACACAAGCAAGGATCTAGTCAGGAGAAAACAACCTGGATAAGATCCGTAAAACGAGTTCTAGCGTGGTAGTAGGACCATGGTGTCTGCAGGCAGAGTGGACGTAATAGGGTTTATTTTTTTGTTTGTTTTATTTTTTTGGCAGTCCATCAGGTGTAAAGGTGTTCAGTGGTGTGCGATACTGCAAGATTTGATGTCAATCTGATACCAGGTAAATACAGAGCCAGTATCACTGATACCGATAGTCCAGACTAACGTTTCCAGTAGTCACACTGGTAGCACAGACATTGTGAGCTGGTCACACCCACCTGGTCCCACCTGATTACAGGCGAAACACCTCACTAACTGAACATCTGCTTATCACAAACACTACATTTAGAATAGAACAGAATCAGAATCAGCTTTAATGGCCAAGTATGTAAACAACATGCAAGGAGTTTGGTTTCAGCTGTTTGTGTTACCCAGGGAATATGGAAGAGAATAATAAAAATAAATTATAGAAAGAGGAACACAGAGGGAAAAAATAGTAGTAATAAAATTAAATCTAACTCAATACACAGAAATTTTCAGCTAGAAAGGAATATATAAAAACAGCAGTGCAAATGATAATTGCATGGTGCAGTGCAAAAAGCAGAGAATGCTGTTCATGGTGCAAAAAAAAAAAAAAAAATACTGTACCTGTCCATTGGAATACTGACTGTTGTAAGGAGGAATGACTCAGCTGTTTGAATAGAACAGAATATGCTTTATTGTCATTAAACAGTGCACAACCAGATTGGAGAATTTACCGATGTTCCCTAAACGCCTCACAGTGCAGACTGATGCTGCTCAGTGGCAGGGTGATCCAACCAGTGTGAGAGCAAAAATGACTTTGAAAAGAGTGAGATGACGTGTTCTCATTTCAGAGTAGTCCAAGACGAGAGCGACTGATTTTATCCACGTGTTGTTTTCCTATGAGCGGAGAAAACAGCTCATGTAAGTGTTCTACGTCTTTTAAGAGTGCATTTTTAAATTTTCAAAGCTGCAGTCAGTGGTTTTCTTAGAGTGGATAGAAGCTAAAATCATGATTGTGATTAGTGATTATTTAATTCTGCAGCGGGCTGCACAGTGGAGTAGTGGTTAGCACTTTCGCCTTGCAGCTAGAAGATCCCTGGTTCGCGTCCCGGCTTTCCCGGGATCTTTCTGCATGGAGTTTGCATGTTCTCCCTGTGCATGCGTGGGTTTTCTCCGGGTACTCCGGCTTCCTCCCACAGTCCAAAAATATGCTGAGGTTAATTGATCATTCTAAATTGCCCGTAGGTGTGAATGTGAGAGTGATTGTTTGTCTCTGTATGTAGCCCTGTGACAGACTGGTGACCTGTCTAGGGTGTCCCCTGCCTTCACCTGAGTCAGCTGGGATAGACTCCAGCCCCCCCATGACCCTAGTGAGGATTAAGAGGTGTATAGACAATGGATGGATGGATGGATAATTCTGCAGCCCTGCTGTGATGCTAACCTTTGGTTCATCGGTTCAGTATCTGATCATGAGCTGTGACTTCTCCCTCACTGCCTTCTCTTTACTCAGTTTTAGTTGAGGAACATCCAGCAGTTAAACAGCTTATTTCCACATCAGGCAGGAACAGACTGACGGAGCCACAGAAGAAATTAAAGTTATACTTTGCACCTCTGTGATGTAGCTGCTGAGCTTGCTTGCTTGTTTGTCTGGTGCTGCTGAGTCACGTGACAGTACAACATCCAATCACAAGAGGAGGAGGAGCAAAGGAGCTCTGACACAGACAGCCAATCAGGTCGCTTCTTTGATGAAACTGCAGCAGTGCAGACATACAGGAGAGAAACTGAAACTAAAGTATCGATCTCATTACACTGGTATCGTTCAATATCAGTACCAGCGCTGGTATTGGTATTACTGATATTTGGGTCTATTCACCCACCTCTAGTTTTTAGTCTTTCCTTACAGACTGAGTAGACTCTGCAGATGGACCAGAGTTTGGTAACTCGCTCCACTGTCAGGGAACCACAGAGGAGAAGACTCCAGCTATGGACCGGCCCTGTTCTGGAGGTTGGATCAGGAAACTTTTGTTGGCCAAGTGTAGAGAGGTGGAGGGAGTGTAGACCTGAATGAGAGAGTTCATGTAGGAGGAGATGTTTTCATTGTAGTTTTGAATCCAAGTGTGAGAGTTGAATTTTCTGCAGGCAGCAACTGGAAGCCAGTGCAGCGATCTGAACAGCGGGGTGACAAGCTGTTTTTGGCTGGTTGAAAACACGACGTACTGCTGCATTCTGGATAAATACTTGGTGTAAGAGTGCTTTGTGCTTATTGGGCAGGTGTGGCTTAGTTGGTTCAATACGCTGCCTCTCTGCATGTCGAAGTGTCTTTGGGCAAGACACTGAACCTGAAGTTCCTTCCAAAGGGAAGCATCTTGTCTGGCAGCTCTGTTGCTATAGATGGGTGAGTGAGAAACACATCATAGAGCGCTTCGAGTAACACTAAAGGCTGGGTTATACTTTCTGCACGAACGAGCCACACGGAAATGTGACGCTTGGAGATCCGCTCAAGAGACCGTGTGGCTTTAAACTCCATGCAGTGTCTGCTCCCAAACTGCAGGGGGCAGTGTACCGCAAACACACGTCTACCTGGTCTACTGTAGTACTAAACTGGAGTAGAAGAAGTTTGCCATTGTTTACACCACTTACAACATGGCATTTTACTGAATAGTTTTAATTTCACTCATGAATTGTCCATAACCCGGTTACCACGGTGATCTCTGTGTGATGAATCGTGTAAATGCCTGGATTTCTAAACTTCTGCTGCTAGGAGCTCCTGGTCTTCCACCAGTTTTCCATGTCTCAGTCCGCGTAGTTAGAAAAATTTGGAGGAGCATGACGTGGAAAGTTTCTGCTTGAGAAGGGCGGTGTGAGGGGCGTGGCTGCTAAAATGACAAAATTTGTCCGCATGGAGCCGCACGGCAAGCATAAAACAAGCTTAAGGTCGAAAAGCGTTATTTATACTTCATTATACTTAACTGAGACCTTTTTAGTGTCCTCTAGTGGTGGCAGAAGCACATAACACTGATCAGTGTAAAAACAAGATTCTTCTACCGCCAAGCCCAAGGAACAAAACCTCATCAATATTTATGGCCTAAAATGTGATGCATTTTAGCAAAAGTAAGAGGGTACAACTGTGTTAATTAGGAAGTTTGAGGACTTTCTTAATTGCGTTTTGTCGCATGACAGTGGCTCAGGTATACCTGATCAGGTGTGACACTGATGTCCAACATGCAGAGGAAGTGAAGGTACACCCTGAACAACAAGACTAAAAGCATTACACCTCTCCAGTAATCCCTGTCTCAGTCCACACAACTTCCTCTGTACGTCTTCCAGAGGTGGTCAACCATAAAAACCCAATGCGCTGCAGAGAGAAAGGCTGCTCTGTTAAATCTTGTGTGTGATATGTGATGTGTTCCTTTGCTTGCAAACTGAGCACAAATTTTATTCAGCATTTCATACAATACAGAATGTCCCTACAGACTTAAAGGACACTCCTAGTCCTAGTTCGTAGTTTCAAGTGAAAGATATTTGGATGAAGTGCCCCGGTACCCGGTCTTTTCAGATTTCAAGTTTCACCCAGGAGCTACGGGAAACAAACAACTAGATAGATAGATAGATAGATAGATAGATAGATAGATAGATAGATAGATAGATAGATAGATAGATAGATAGATAGACTATAGATAGATAGATAGATAGACTATAGATAGATAGATAGATAGATAGACTATAGATAGATAGGTAGATAGATAGATAGACTATAGATAGATAGATAGATAGATAGACTATAGATAGATAGATAGACTATAGATAGATAGATAGATAGATAGATAGATAGATAGATAGATAGATAGATAGATAGATAGATAGATAGATAGACTATAGATAGATAGGTAGATAGATAGATAGATAGACTATAGATAGATAGGTAGATAGATAGACTATAGATTGATAGATATAGATAGATAGATAGATAGATAGACTATAGATAGGTAGATAGATAGATAGATAGATAGATAGACTATAGATAGATAGGTAGATAGATAGATAGACTATAGATAGATAGGTAGATAGATAGATAGACTATAGATAGATAGGTAGATAGATAGATAGACTATAGATGGATAGATAGATAGACTATAGATAGATAGATAGATAGACTATAGATAGATAGATAGATAGACTATAGATAGATAGATAGATAGATAGATAGATAGACTATAGATAGATAGATAGATAGATAGATAGATAGATAGATAGATAGACTATAGATAGATAGATAGACTATAGATAGGTAGATAGATAGACTATAGATAGATAGATAGATAGATAGACTATAGATAAATAGATAGATAGATAGATAGATAGATAGATAGATAGATAGATAGATAGATAGATAGATAGATAGATAGATAGATAGATAGATAGATAGATAGATAGATAGATAGATAGATATTAATCCTGAGGGAAATTCAAGTATTCAACAGCTTCCATACAACAATAAAATAACTTCCTGTTCAGAGGTAGTTCATGCACTTATCAGGCCCTACTAATCCCAAATAGCTAGAGAAAACTAAAAATGCATACCAAACAAAAGCTCGGGTCTCATGAGGATAAGGTGGAGCAAACAGAAAATGTAATGTCCACATATGAGGACGCAGGGTGGAAGAGGTTAAGAGCAAACTATTTGCCGTTTGTGCTGCAACTCTGAGCTGAATCATCTCTCTGAGTATCACAAAAGCAAAACGCTGCAAAGTTGTTTGATTGTTGAAGGAGCACATAAAAATGTTGTAAAAAGAGTCTGCTTTAAAAATAGTCATGAAAATCATCCAACTTCATTTCAACTGCAGATACCGAAGATAATCTAATAAGTATTTGCTTTATTCACCTGCTTCCAGTTCTCCTCCCTTTGCACACAGTCATTCAAGGTGTTTGGCAGCTGGATTGTTTTCTTAACACTAGCTGTAAATTGGACTGTTTCCATGCTGTAGAATGAATTTGGAACCTGATGGTATCGCATCATGAAAAGAAATCAAGCATAGAGGAGATTACGAACTTTGGCCAATTCTCCAACTCCATCCTCAGAAACACAGCTTCAACTTGCAGAACACGTCCTTCACACCTTAATCTTTTCTAAACTTTGCTTGTTTGACGACACCGTAGCTGTTTGGCTGTGAGTCTTCCATAAACGCTGCATCTGACTCATTTTCTTCTGACCGTTCTACCAGAATAGCCTCAGATTGTGCCAGCTGAGCCGATGGTGCTGCTGGACGCCTTCCAGCCTCTAAAGAAAGTCAGCTTGATGCGTCTTTGGTCTGGCACGTTGCCGTTGGACGGTTTCCTAAGCAAACCGCTGCGTTTCCGGGCCTGAAACTTGCCCATTAACCTTGGAAACACCTGCACCGTAACGTCCATAGGAGAGCTGGCTAATGCAGGAAGACCACGTTGTGTTGCTGCTTGGCTCACTCCTGCCATGTTCTGAGATGTTTAGACGAACCTGCCTCGTCTTCTGTCAACATGTCTGGCACTCACCCAGGTGTATTCCACCTACGCTGCTGTTTCTCTTTCATTAAATGATTTTGGTTCGGCTTACATAATGATGTGGTTCATTAGCAGCTCTTTGGTATAACTGCTCATGCACTGGGCTGGATGCCTGCATATTCCTTAAGTGTGTTTTTAAAATTATTATTCTAGAAAGTAGTTTGTTACTTTGGTAAAAAATAAGATAAGATGAAACTTTCTTCATCCCCGAGGAAGTTGTTTTGCCAGATATTACTTAGAAAAACAAAGAAAGAAAATGCAGTGCCCAGAGAAGGAATAAGAGCATGATACACTGACAATAAAAACAAATAAGCTAAAATAAGACCAGAATACAAAAATAATAAGTAATACAAGCAAAACATCTGAGGTAGTAAAACAATATCACACATAAAATGAAAATATCACACATGACAAAGAAATATTGCAAATAAGATTGCTTTAGCGGCGCACACTTCTCACTGGAATATTTCATGAATTTTAAAGATAAATCCAAAATGTGATGTTTGGTGATCTAAAAATATATATTTAATACTAAATACATGCAGAGATGTAGGATATGTGTTTATCAACAAATCCTTGAGTAAGAAAACAGAAACAGGGAAACTAATTTTCCAAGATTCTTATTCTAATTTTCTGAATGTTTTTATGTACAGAAAAAAACACAGAAGAAAGTTTGAAAGATTAGTTATCTTCAAAAATCTGCCAAAATGACATCATTTATCAGATCCAGAAATGGTGAAAGCAAAAAGAATCTAAACATGATTTCCAACTTTTTGAAGGTCCTTAAACTAGTTATGTGCAATCTGCAAAACCACCAGGAAACAGGACATAACCCAAGCTAAAAATTAAGTTTTTTTCATGGAAACATTATTCTGTGTCTTATTTTGAAAAATTGCAACAACAACAAAAAAGCATTACCCACACTTTTAGAAAAAAATTCTGTGCTTCTCATTGTAGCTGAAAAGCTAACAGTGACTCAGCTGCTACCAACGGTCACATGGGAAAAATTCAGGAACTTTTCGGCTGAACTGCAGGCAGTGTTTACACGGAACAGTTACACCAGGAAGGAAACAAATTAAAATGTACGTAGTAACTTATATTTAGTATGCAGAGTATGGAGAAGGGAGAGTCCCAAATAATAAAAATAAATCTATAAAAGAATAATAAAATAAAAGTGGAAATATACTGAAGAATAAAAAATGAAAAAAATAAAAAATGAAAAATAAATAATGCTGCTATATAAAGCAATATTAGTGAAAAAAGAATCCATTCAAGAAAAGGCTAATAAACGTAGAAATATAAAAACATATAAATTAAACAATTTGAAAAACAATAAGAAATGTGGTTATAAATAAAATTAAAAATAAATAATGTGACATGTAAAGCAATATTAATCCAAAAATTAATCCATAAAAGAAAAGGCTAATAAAAGTGGAAATATAAAGACAAATAAATAAAATAATTAAAAAAAAATAAGAAGAAATGTGCTTTTCCTTTGCTTTTAAAATGACATTCTAATGTTCTAATGTCATTTTAAAAGCAAAGGAAAAGCACATTTCTTCTTATTTTGTTATTTGGCACTCTGACTACTCCATAGCAGAGACAGGACAGTTGGGGAAATGTTGCACATGCTGATTCATTGCTTTTATTAAGTCTTTAAAAATAAATATTCGAAGAAATTCTATTTACCTGTAAACAAAGCAGCGACAGAAGACGTTTTAAAGTCATCTGTAAAACACAAATGTGAGGCTGATGCTGATTATAGTTCAACACAACTTGTACCAAAACTCCAAATTTAATTATCAGATTTAAATAAAGTGACATTTGCTTAATTTAACCATTGTGAGCGATATGTAAGAGATAGAACATGATAAGTTGTCTTAAAATAATTCTTCACACTCCTTATGTCATTACATCTGGTGAATTAATTACTGTTTCTTGTGGGTCTTGTGACTTTGCAGTTCTTGTGTCTTATTACAGAAACACTTAAAAAAAACACTTTAGCTTCACACCAAAACTTTTAGTTATTATCACTTCATAAATGTAACCAAATCTGCAGGAGCACTTGCTGAAGTTACTTGACACAAATTCAGGCTGTTAATTGGAACCAGCGTGTATTTACAGCGTCACAAAGTCTAAACACCTTTTTGTTCTGGTGTTACTCAGACTGAGGCAGCTTCAGTGACTCTTAGATTCTAGTTATTTGCTTATGATCTTTAGCACACAGCGTGACGACTACCACAGCATTGCTCAGGTTATCAAGTTCTTTAAGCGTCTAAATCTCAAGAAGCTGCAAACCAGATGTATCATGTGATGACCATGGTGTAATTCTAAATGTTCAGTTCTGTATGTTTCACTCCACATTAGTGGCTTTCTTCACTCCAATTCACTGTGATCTAAAACTACAGTGAAGTTTTAAAAGGCACAAAATTTGAATTAATTACATTTTGACTTTGACTTTGCTGAAAATGCAATAATAATAATAATAATAATAATAAACTTGATAGAAAATGCAATAAAACCCAACAGAACTTGAGCACTAGCGCTATAAATGCTCTGACTAATGTTGTGTTGACATATTTACTAGTAATGTACCTCTCAGGTGGATCTTTTTTACTCCAAAAATACTTTTCACAAATATTGTAATACTGTGTTTATTTTCCGTCCAGAGTCAGGAGATAATCTGACAACAAAGGGCAACACGGGAATTTTCTCTCAAGCAGCTTCAATTAAACGCACCAGATTTGAATTGAGACAACATTTAGTTGATCTACGAATATATAATTTAACAATAAAACAACAAGAATTAATCCAAATTTCCTAGATATTCCCCCTAATGTTTGTGTTAAAGCAAAAAGGAGACAAATTCAAGATTGAATTAACCCTCTGAAAACCAAAACCCTCCAGGGGGTTTGAAAAGCTTCTTTTTGTTTTTATTTTTTAAATGCCAAAATGACATCATCTATCAGAGCTGGAAGCTGTAAAAGCCAAAAAAAAAAAAACCCCAAACAAAAATCCAAGAGTAATATTCAACTTTCTGATGGTCCTTGTGTAATCATGTGTAAGACGCAGATCCATCAGGAAAACGGACCTAATCTAAGCTTAAAATGGCAATATTTCATGAAAGCCACTTTATTCTGCCTGTCGCATTGAAAAAGATTGCAAAAATAAGGCAATTGTATCAACAGATTTCGTCAAAAAGCTAAAATTCTGTGCTTCTGGTTGCAAAAGATAAGTTATTAGTCACTCAGCTAAGATATAGTCTCATAAGAAGAATTCTGGGATTTTTCGTCTGAACTGCAGGCTGTGTTTGCACTACTATAGAAACAGATTAAAAATGAACATTTCTCCAGGTTTGGTAACAATTGTGAGCTCTTTTTTAGAATTATTGTAAAATAAATAATCAAAGAAATACAGTTTAACTGAAAACAAAACAGTCTTTTCCACTCCTTTATGACTTCTGGTATATTATTTGTGCACAGGGGGTTAAAGAAAAACTTTCTATTAGTTATTGTCTGTGTTCAATGTAAAACAATGAACTACATTTTCCAAGGCTTTCCTCATAATGTTTGTACACAAAGCATTATCAGTGTTATTCATGAAACTGCAACACGTTGCCATTCATTCTGTTTGCTGCAATGCAACAATAACGAGGTTAACAACAGGATCATATAAATGGTGTATTGTGCTCTGATTAGCTTCATGGTCACAGTAGCATTCAATAGAGCAGCTCCAAGTGGATCTGTGCTGGTTTCTGCTTCCTCCATTCTTTCTGTTTCTTCTTCTCCTGTTTTTATACATTTCAGAGTATTTACTAGCTCATTTTACTGCCTGGCTGGCTGTCAAATAATAAATGCCTTACAGGTTTTAATGCAAAAAAGACCCGATGAGTAATCTAGAAGAAAATCACTTTTCATGGTGGAATTGGAGAAATCCAGCGTGAACTTCTCTGAAAGTTTGTGCTCTTCCAGTCTGACAGTCAAACCTGCAGTAACATTGAACCCTGAGTGACCAAATGGTTTGGTTAACCCTCCTGTTAGATTCGTTTCTAACAGCAGTGATGTTCCTGTTGCGTGTTTAATCATCCAAAAATGGTAGAAACCAAAAAAATCCCAATTAACATTGTTTGTATCTCATTAATAACTCCATTACTAACCAGGCCAATCAATATTTAGTGCACTGGTGTTCTTTACCTCACACTTCATGGCTCAGTGAGGATAAATCACTTGTTTTCCATTAAAAACTTTTTTTTAATGTACATTGAAAGTGCTATCCACCACATCACTGTGCAGCCCAGCTACAGTGATATATTCTGTTGTTTTTTGGTTTTTATACCTGCCAAATGCATATCAAATATAACTTTCCTTTAAAGCCAATAAAAGCTCAGAAACATGACTACACAGCTCCCAATGGCACAACTTCATTCACTGACTAGTCACTGAAGTCTTACCCCTGTTTAACAGCGATGTAATATAGTTTCTGAACACGCAAAACAACGTAAACAGCTCCTACTTTACACACAGTCTTTTAATCTGCTGCTTTCATAAAATACAGGGAGCTCTGAAGGCACAATTTGGTCTTAAAGTTGAATTCATGTATGCCACCTCAGTGTGCCAGAAAAACCAGCAAGAAAGAAGCTTGTAATGAAGCATGCAGGCATGTCTCAAAATATTGATTTCTGATTTTTTGACTGTCTCACACTGGTGAAAGAAGGTATGTAAATGACGCTGGGTTTTTCTAGCTGCGGGGAGCTTAAAATATTCATTTTATTGGGGATGAAATTCATGCTTGGGCTGAGGTAGTAATTATAGTCACTGGACTTTCTCTGCAAACAGAAGAGCCAGTATTTCATTCCTAAATATTGTCACTGCATCTGAAATAAGATACAACAAAGCCTTTTGTGTTTCAAACTGTGTTCCAAGCTGGGAGCGGTCCAGACGTACAGGTTGGACTTACATGGGGAGTAATTCTTTGAGAGTATTAGGCAAACAATTTAACTGCAAGCCATGTGCCAAAGTCACAAATGAGCATCCCTTGCAGCCAAGAGAGCAGTCGCCTGCCAAGCACAACTAATTACTGGGTTAGTTTGGCCAACATGTTCCAATGATTTATGATAATGAGAATGACAATAAAACCGTTAATGTCAAATGGTGCATCTGACCATGGCATGTCATGGACGGAGAGGAAGCGACAGATACGGGAGGGTTTCATACCTTCAACGCCCACTGGACTTTCACTTATAATACCACAGAATGTGACTCACATGTTGTCATGGCTACCTGATGTTTCCTAGAGTCGGTTTCTTATTCTTCAAATAGCCCTCCACCAGTCCACCTGCTGCTCACAGTGTGCGTAGTGGAAGCTCTGAGAGAATACCCACCGCCTCATCTGTGTCAGTCAGACACCAGCGAAGGACTGAAACAGGGTTCAAAGATAGAAAATGTGAGAAAGAAGAAGCACAGAAAATACAGCAGATTGACCCTCCTGTTGTCTTCATTTACGGGCACTAAAAATTATTGTTTCCTTGTCTGAAAAAAAATCCCCAAATTTCAGAAAATCTGCAAAACCTTCAGGAAGAAAATTCCAATAATTCCTTAAAAGTTTCCCTTAAAAGTTTTATTTAAAAAACACCCAAATTTGGCAAGAAAATTCAAAAAAAATCCTAAAAATCTTCCAAAAAAAAAAAATCCTAAAAATATCCAAAGTGATTACATATATATCAGTAAGACTTCGAATGTTTTCTTTAAGAACATTTAGAAAAAAATGAACCAAAATCCAGTGAACTTCACTGGATTTTGGTTGAAGTGTTTTTAAAGAAACATTTTTTTTAATATTTCTTTTTAACATTTTCAAAAATGCTGAAAATGTGGAAGTTTTCACTGTGAAAATATAATTTTTTCGACATTTTCAAACTTTAAAACAGGTCTATTTGATGACACGAGGGTTAAAAACTGAGCACTGGAGCCCAGGTAGAATAGTCTGGGTGTGGATGAAGCTGCTGTGAATCCTGAATCAAAATGACACTAAACTCAGAAGGTGCATTTTACACCAAGGCTTCCAGGTTTGAATGAAATGGTCCAGATTTGCACTGAAAATGTAACACCTGTCTTCCACCTCTCCATCAAAACTCATAAAGTCCAACTTCTTTTGCTTAATCTTGACAACAGGCAGTCAAACAGACAAACAAACAGCCTTGTTGGAAGAACAAATACAATATTTAAACTTGCACAACCACAATCTAAAACATCCAGAAACGTGCTAGAGTCCAGCTACATTCATCATATTTAGGTAATATCCTCAGTCTGAACTGACTTTAATAATATAGCATGTACGGCAGGTTTCTAGCTTTTAAAATAAAACATACCTGCACTTATTATCTTAGAGCCACATTACCATGTAACAGCCAGCATGACATGAGAACATAGAACCCAACTACAGGTTTCATTGTGTTTTATTCTATACAGACATCATTAATTCCCTTCCATACTTTCTGCTATAATTGCTGCAGTATTTGAGTTGAGCAGACCCCATGCAGTGCTGCTATTTTTGCATATTTCTCACATTTATATGTCCCCAGTCGTCAAACTAATATTTCTATTGATTTAATATTGCACAGAGATAACCCAAAAAACTGAAATTGCTGTTTTAGAGTGATGATTTATTAAAGAAATAAAGAATAACTGGTAGGTCCCTCAGCAACAGTAACTGTGGTTAAATGTTTGCGATGACTTGTGATCAGTCTTTTACGTCGCCGTGGAGGAATTCTGGTCCACTCCTCTCTGCAGAAAAGTTTTAATTTGGTCACATTAAATGGTTTTTGAGCATGAATGGTTCTTTTAAGGTTTGCCACAGCATCTCATTGGATTGAAGTCCGGACTTTGACTCTTAACCTTAATTTAGTTCTTTTTTGAGCCATTCAGAGATGGATTTGCTTGTGTACTTTGGGTCTTTGTCATGCTGCAGAACCCTGTTTTGTTGAGCTTTAGGTCATGAACTGACATTCTCCTGGAGGATTTTCTGATAGAGAGCAGAATTCATCAGTTATGACACATCGTCCAGGTCCTCTGGAAGCAAAGCAGCCAAACCATCACATTACCTCCACCATGTTTCACTGCTGGTATGATGTTCTTCTTGTGGAATGCAGCATTAGCTTTACACCAGATGAAACAGGACCCATGTCTTCCAAAAAGTTCCACCTTTGACTCACTGGTTCACAGGGATGAGTAACAACCAACTATGGTTCTGGTTGTAGTTCTAGCAGTCCTTCTGGAGCTTGCTGAGGTTCTTCCTCTTCTTCTGATACCTCCTTGACCTCCTCTTTACTGGCAAGCTTCCCTCATGTCTCCTGGGCTGTAACAGAGGCCCAGAAGGGCTTTGAAATTTACATTCATGAGGCTTATAATAACTGACATCGATGTCTGTTTTTCTGACCTTTTTGAACAAATGAACTCACTTGACTTGACTGATTCCAGCTCTTGTCTGTTCCTTCAACAAGCTGGAGTTGAGGAGAGCTTCTGTAGGTTAGTTTTTGGTTGTCAGTATCTCTGGAACTCTTGCTGGATGCTTGTTAAACCATAGTATAGGGGTAAGAGACGCTCTTTTATTGTGGATGATCTGTCCAAACTCTACTGCTCCACCTGAACTGAGCAATTTTATGATTTATTATGACACAATTCATCGGACACGAGGCATCCTGGAGGTGTTAAGTTAATTTTCTGAACAGAAGGCAGCGTGGTGGATTTAGAATAGTGGGGAGCAGATCAACACCTTGAAAGAATTCTTGTGAATTCTTTTTATTAGAGACTGTGTGGACTGTAAAGGTGATAGTTACTGCTGATAGTGACACTGAGGTTCTTCATTGCATGCAGAATACTTGCATCTGCAGAATGTGATCGAGATAAGAGAGACAAAAACACCGGACAAGGTTTTTCTGATTAGTCTGCCTACCTAATAAGCAAAAGAGAAGGAAACTATGATTGAAAAATGAAACTTTTAATCAACCTCATATTCCATTCTACTTGGTACATGCGTGGGTGCATCGGAGTTATAGCATCCTTACTTCTGTTTGTCTAAGGGTCTTGTTTAAGCTTTTTAATGTAATATTATATTATTGCATTATATGTTACATTGGCTGGTCATTTGAATATGAGAGGATAGATATTATTAGTGCATCACACCTGGCTGAGTATTTACCATTATCTCACAGTATCAAAAGAAATAGCGAGATTAGAAAAGGATGGGGAAAAAAAACCTATTACAGAATCAAACTTCTAATAAAAGCTGCAGCACAGAGTGTTGAGCTTTATTCACTCTGAAGGTGCAACAGTCCAGAAATAATTCCCAGTGAGGCTGGTGGTGCACCAACCTGGAACAAAGAAGTACAGGAGAGAAACGGAGCTTCGGTGTTTGGATGTGATGACTCGGTTACTGGAGGTAGATATGAGGTAACTTTTTATGTATTGGAATTTATTAACTTCACACTGCAGTATACATTCTCTGAACCTCTTCTTGTCTTCTGTCTGGCTTTAAGCTGGTTGCATAAACAGACCGAGGACTTGATTGTTCTCCGCTGCAGGAACGTGGACAGCTGAGTAGTTCTGCACAGTTGTTCTTCTTATTCAGCTTTCTAGTCCACTTGTCCTCCATCCTGAGGAATCCATAGCATCCATGTATTGTAGGTTGGCATTTATTTATTCTGTACATGCACACTACTGTCCTTGTACTATAGTCATAATCTGTATGGACAAATTTTGGTTTGCATACAAGTCCACAGAAGCATCCATGCAGACACTTGTGGTGTTGAGGAAATACTGAAATTTACATTTACAGTGAACTCTTAGATAATGGCAGATCCTCAGTGTTTACTATTTGCCTTAGAATACACTTCTGTATTGTAGGAGTGGAGATAAGTCTTGGTCTCAAGATGTTTTTCTGGATTTCAACGTTTTCACGCAATTCTCTTGGTCCCAGATTTCATGGTAATTTAGTATTATTCTCTTGTAGCATTTTAAGATTGAACAAATGATAAAATTAGACAAACAGGAAGTGTGAATCAGATTCTAGTTCAAACAATGATAAGACTGGAAAACCTAACGTGTCAACTGAATTTATGTACACACTAAATAATGCTTGAGATGCAACCAAAAACTTCACCCAGAAAGTGTGTGCTGATAATAGGAGAAAACGCTGACTGTCTGGGATTAGATGTCAACCAAATCTACTGAAGTAAGGTTCAGTTAGCTGAACGAAAAAACCACAAAGAATTCATCTGTGCAACATTTTCCTGAGATGGCTGTGGAGAAAGATAATCCAAGTGTTAGCGGTGCTAGAAAAGCAGGCGAGCTAATGTTAGAAAGCTCTTCATCACTCAGCAAAGACCAGTTATACATTATAGTTCTGTGTATATACTGTGTGCTTCTGACTATAGTTTTAGTGATGCATTGAGATGGTTTGCAGTCTGTGACTTGCTCTGTACTGGTTGTGGTCTCGGTCTTGATCCTGTCTTGGTCTCAAACCTCTAAAGTCATGTGTCGGTCTTGGTATAGACTTCTGGTCTTGGTTATGACTTGGTATCGGTTTAGATGGCCTCAGCTGCACTAAACCAGTATATAAGTTAGGGCTGCCACAAACGACGCGTCGACGAATCGCCTGAGCACGATACGTCATCAAAAGCGGAAGTGAGCGCGCAATGCAACAGAAATCACCGTCCGAGTGGAGCGCGGAACACGCATGGACATCCGCGCTGTATCGTGCATATATAGTATATGCACGATGCGGCGCGGATGTCCGCGCTGTATCGTAAACGCGGATGTCCACGCTGTATTGTGCGTATATAATATATGCATATACTATATATGCACGATACAGCGCGGATGTCCATGCGTGTTCCGCGCTCCACTCGGACGGTGATTTCTGTTGCATTGCGCGCTCACTTCCGCTTTTGATGACGTATCGTGCTCAGGCGATTCGTCGACGCGTCGTTTGTGGCAGCCCTAATATAAGTGCATAAACCTCAAGTATTTCTGTTAGTGTAGCCTGGAAGTCTGCAAGTATTTCGATTGGCTAACCTTGTGACATGAACACTTTCCCTACTACAGAGCAACTAGAACACAATTGCTGTTCATTCAGCCATTGCTGCTCGTTTCCACTCCATTGTTAGGACTATGGGTCAAAGCTGTGCTGCAGATTAACTGTGCAAATAAACAAGAAAAAGGTGAAGGAGCTGGAGCAAATCAATAGGGTCAAACGAGGCTGGAGCCCAACCAGAGTGGGAGAGCGTGGAGGGCAGCGGCAAGACGGAAGTGGAAAGAGCTGCAGGTAATCAAGTGAGCCATCAGCTGCATGTTAAATCCACAGGAACTTGTTTTCCTCGAGGAAATGAATGTTCAGGAGCACAGTGTGGGTTCATCTCCTCCGACTGGTCTGCATTAAGTGTCGCCATCGGCCCTGAGGGAGAGAAGGAGAAGCAGCTTGAAAGTTGTGGTGTATTGATTTATCTGCTCTGATTATGTTTCCTGCCTCTAAGCTCATTTACTCAGTGTAAAGGCAAACAGTAACATCACGTGGAAAGTCAGTGTTTGGCCTGATGACGATTTGTTGCTTAATGTAAATGATTAGTTTTCCTCCAAAAGAGAAAAAAGACAATTTCATTTGAGTTCATTTTATTTTGACAGACTGTGTTAATATATAATGCAGCACAGCACAAAATGCAAACTGGAGCGTTAAACTGGAAGCTCCAACATGCCAAAATAAATAAAAATGAAGGCTTATTATTTAAGTCAGTGGTGCAACTCCAGAAAAAAATCCAAGATTCTATTAAACCCCTGAACAAAAAGGAAAAAGTTCAACCTGTTGGAACATGGAGAAGGTGGATATTTTACAAGTATGACACAGCTAAACCAGCTCCTTTTCTAATGAATGTGTAAAGGTCCTCTGACTCTTTCAGTAGTAGCTTGGATTCTCTTCAGAAGTGAGCTGACTTTACATTATCTTTAACTTCTGTGCATGCTGAGTCTGTTGGATGATGGCATTCAATTCAATTCAATTCAGTTCAATTCACTTTTATTTGTATAGCGCCAATTATAGTCAAATTGTCTCAAGACGCTTTACAGAACCCATATGCCTGACCCATGCTAATAAAATCAGGATGTTAGTGGTGCAGAACTGACTGCTAGTTAACATGAAGGTGTAATGAAGTGCCTTCAGTCACTGTGTCATGCTTCATTCATTGTCAGACAACAGAAAAAGAAACATTTGCAAATGAACACAGCTTTAATTCAGCTGTATTAAAATGTAGTATATGTGAGCACAGAGAGCATGAGAGAAGTGTAGCCCTGACTGTAGGGCTGGTGCCATAAACTAAGCAATGACATGGTGATAATGAAGAAAAAACATGCCATGGGGCAATTTATAAATGAGGGACTTTTGAAGTCCATGGGATGTATCCTGCATACATTTTTTAAATAAAAGCAAAAAAATGTTTTTTTATTTTCATTATGATCATGTCTTTACAAATTCCATAATTATTTATTATGGAAACAATCACTTATTAAAAAAATGACTGGATATCACTAAAATGTCAACTAAATAACCGTCTGAATTTAATACCAACCACCTTCTAATGAGCTAAACAATAATAAAATGAGTTGATTCAGAAATAGTTTGGATTCTGTTCTTTTTTATTAAGTCCAGTTAATCATGCCACATATTTCTTTTTTGGCAATTTATCAAATTTTCTATGGAAAATAACAAATTAAATCACTTTCCACTAAGTTCCCCATTACAGAAACACCTCTCCAGGAAGTGTGTTAATTCCAGATCACATGACCTGCTCCACATGATGTCATTTCCTCCTGAAGAACAGACTGGCCAGACTCCAAGGCTTTCTGACTTATTTAATAGAAAGTAGTCAACAGGCTTACTGCAATATCTTTAGAAATAACTTTACATTTCAGTTTTACTCAACTGTATCTGTAATATTTAGAAGACTCTTTCTGTCAGTCTGTCTCACCTTTCCACATTAGGTTCAAATAAATAGTTTTTGGAATCAATGTAAATGAAATATAGGTGAAATGCAGAAATAAGTATACAGCTGCACATCTTTCTTGCTAATCTCCAATTTTCTCTCTTCATTTGTCACCTCTATGTGAACGTTCCAGCGTCTAACAAAACAAAACACACAATCGAAAAGGCGGTGGAGCCAGAAGGATGTCGTTTCTGCAAAAACCCAGAGCAGCGGCATGAATTCAATTGAAGTGAAATTCTGTTTGCGGCCCAAAAACAATGAGATGGGGTTTATTAAGTAAAAATGGGGAAACAGTGAAAGTGGAAAAGCTCTTGCAATTGCATTAGGACCGGATCTGGGAGAGCTGGTGCAATAATGGCACAGAAGGCTGGGTCAGATTACAACAGGATGGTAAAGGGTTTAGCGGACAAGGAAGGCCCTGAGAGAGCAAGACACACTGACTGAGAGGCGAAATAACAATTATGAAAGATATTGGATGTGTAGAGAATGGAGTGAATGGGAAATAGAGGTAGAAATGAGGCGAGTTAGAAAAGTTGTGGACATGTTTGGAACAAAGTCATGTAGAAAAAGAAACAAGTGTACATTACTGCAACGTCTCTGGTTGGATTTTAGCCGGTGAACGTTGCAGCATCTGATTCTTGTTTCTTCCTCTGTGTTTTCTGTCTGTTGCTCCTCTGGGAAATGTTTTCTAAGGCAAAAAATAGATAACAAACAATGTACCCACTGCAAAAATGACAACTTTTTTTGTTAAAACCTTTAAAGCAACCTGCTATGTTTTGCCGACTCAAGTGACCTTGTCTGATTCTGCACATAATGACTGTCTTCTTGTTACACTGCAGCAAAAACAGTTTCTGCTCTACTCCGACACAAACAAAGAGGTCAGCGCCAGCATGGAGAACATTTATTTACTCCAAACTCAGTGTGTGCAACATTTAGATTTAAAATTTCCACTTCACAATGATGCCACTGGTTTTTGATCTGCTGTTATTGTTTATTTCTATTACTCCACCAAGGAACAGTTATGTGACGATCTGTCTGTCTGTCTGTTAGCAGCATTATTCATAAACAGACTAATGGATTTGGATGTAATTATCAGAGAAGGTCAGAAATGACACAAGGACCAAGTGAATAGATTTTGGCAGTGATGCAGCTTATAGTCTGGATCCACAGATTTAACTAAAAAGTGGTTCAAAATTACTTAAAATTGGTCCAAAATAGTTTAAAATTTGCACAAAATGATTCAAAATTTGTCCAAAATGACAAAAAATTGCCCAAAATGACTAAGAATTTTACAAAACAACTAAAAATTTGGTCCAAAAATAACTCAAAATTCCTCCAAAATGACAAAATTTTTCCAAAACAACTAAAAAATTGGTCCACGTGACTCAAAATTTGCCCAAAAATGACAAAACCTGGATCCACATATTTGTTAAAGATTTCTGTATCATTGCCAGATAGCAGCACAGCGTCACTGTAACCATGACAACAAGTGAACACTACATCAGCTGATTGTGATCCTACTACAAATCCACCACTGAGGACTTATCAGGACTTATCCATCAGAAATGATCCAAGGAACAACTGATTAAATTGTGGGGGTGTTTCTGAGTCCCATCAATTCCCGCCGCCCGCTACATATTTACGTCACGTGTTCCGGTATCCGTACATAACGTACACATGCAGAACACATACCTGAGCTCAGAGCAAGGTCTTTGTGTTTGTGGGTACATCTATATTAAATGGACACATTCTATGTTGTCCTGATTTCTGTCACAAATTGTTTCAAGATTCCAGCTGTCGGCAATGATATTTTATTTATGTATAATATTTGTACATTGTAAAAAAAAATGATATTGCTTTGCTCAACAACAGTAAAGTGAATACAGCAATGACTACTTCTTTCTATTGGCCAGCAGGGGTGACTCCTCTGGTTGTAAAAATGTATCTGATTGTATAGAAGTTTATGAGAAAAAGACCCTACTCTCAACAACATTTCACTAATGACTTTATGGTTTCAATCACTACTTTCAAGTCTTCTTTAATGCAACATGGTGTTTGTTTTGTAAATTATGCTCCTATTTATAGTAAAATAGATGATAAAACAGGGTATATTTTCTGTGGTTTAACTAAACTCCTACTTACAAGTTATTTTTGCAAATTTCATGGAAGTAGTTCTGAAGAACAGAGGGCATGACCTGTTGGTTGTGCACGTGTGAGATGCTGTTGCGCAAGATTTGACATTAAAACACACAGGAGAGAATTAAAAGTTCCATTCAACTGCAGTATTGCTTCAGTAATGTGGCATAATGGTTGTTAAAATGGGATATTGGACATAACATCGTGGAAGATCAGTCGGAAAGGCAAACCAAAAGAGTTTCTTTTAAGGAGAGAAAGGCGGGTTGCTTAAATACATTAAAAAAGAAGCGATGTTTTGATGACTTTATTGGTTTGACATTTTGTTTCCATCCAGCTTCCCTTTGTTTTTCACATTTGTTGCACTAAAGAGCACGTGCAGCGTCACTGATGGGTGGAACTGGGTGTGTTTAGACGTGCACTTTGTCACACACCATCTAACAATTACGTCAGCTGTACTGACATGCCTTAAATGAGGTGTGTCCACCAGCACATCACAATGGGAATGACTGCTGAACAAGATTTTAAGGTGGTGCAGTGTTGAGTCTCTCAGCGTCACCCGTACTTTAACTTTTCAACTGTCTCCAGCCATCTAGTGTGGTGTGTCAGTGCCATCCAGGGTATGAAAAGTTGGAAACCAGAGGGATCTTAGCTTGGAAACAGGATTTGTGAAGTTTCTGAGGGTGTCAGCATGCTATATGTTCCTCCATCTCTATTTTTCTGTGTCTTTATCGTCATGGATCATGTGTGTAATTCGGCTGTTATGATTCATTTATGAGGGTGATTCATCGGTGATTCACTTTTATGAAGATAATCACATGCAAACAGCACGATGTCATAAACTTCACCCATGGGCAAGTTGACTTCTTTACTAAAATTATACTTAATGTATCTTATAAAAGAATGCACGGTTTAATATGTCTTATGAGTCATAAAGGTGGAGTGGAAAGTCAGGTTTAACGCATCATATTACATCATATAAAGCAGTTTTCTCTGCTTCAGTTCACTGTGTAATAGTGAGTCTGAGCAGCTGTGATTTAGAATTCTGTCATTTTGGCAGTTTCTGTGCAGATCACAATTCATCAGTACATGTTTTGGCTTTTGGTGAAACCTGTGTTGGAAAAACTATACTTTATGCAGTTGTTGTGAACATATAGACAGTTGTTTTTAAAGGTCCAAGTTTCTGTAAAATTTTCCAACAAATTCATTCACTGCAAGTGGCTTTTTAACTTAAATGTCAGACCCTAGACCAGGGGTCACTAACTGGCGGACCGCGGTCCAGATCTGGAGCCAGACGCCGTCTTATACGGACCCAGCCCTGTAATCAGTAAATTGTAACGATTTTATATTTGACAGGTCCCTTCTATTATCCAAGCACAGCTTTTCCAGTGTTTACGCTGTTCGTTGTCAGCTCACAAACCAATTAGGTATGAGTTCAGCCATCCCACGTGACGCTACTCAGCCAATGAAGTCTCTGCATTCTAGATGCTAAACATCACAGCTCTGTATTCAGGAAACAGTTGAGAGGGACAGATGAGAGGAGGACAGACAAAAAATAAAATAAATAAATAAATAAAGCGACACAGAGAGGAAAAAAGCCCTGAACATACTGACCATGTTTGGCTCAACATCCAGCTGTAAGTAGCTTCTCAACCATGAATATAATCCAAACTAAATATGGTTCTAGACTCACCAATGAGCTCCAGATGTGTTTAGAACGACCCTGACACCATTCAGACCAGATTCAGAATACTGGCAGCTCAGTTCTCCCATTAAGCAGCAGGGGTGTAAGGGGAGTTACAGAAGACAGGAAAGAATGTAAAAGTGTTCAATTGTTGAATTTTTTTTTTTTTTAATTTGTTGAATTTGTTTGATTTGCTGAATTCAAACTAATGCATGCGGATGCTATTTTGATGTTCTGGACTTTTGCTTTAGTACATTTTCTCTGACTGGAGCTCTTTAGTTGAATACCCCTGCCCAAGAGGTATAACAGAGATCATGGATCAGAACATACTTCAGTTTTCAGTTGAACCTGCGTTTGATAATCTATACTCAACACTGCTGTTGCTTCTGTTAAAGGTTTCTACAGATTCTTTCACTGAAACCAGCTTTTTATTTTGAACTTCAGGAAAAAAAGAACTTTTTTTGATGCCAGTCATTGCAAAACAAAATGAAGAACTAACCTCATCTTCAATCTAACATCTGTTTTCTTATTCTTATTATTCATATTCCCATATATGAATAGAAATAATCAAAACTGATCACAATCAGGTATTTTATAAATGTTGTTTCTGTTGATTCTGACCATGAGAAGCGATAGAAGATCTAGTTTGCACACTGTACGACTGAGCCACTGATTGCTCCCCTTTCATTAATGACCCTGGGAGGCAAACTTGAACTTTCCGGAAGCACTGAAGCACCGATTTTCACCTCAGCATTCAGCTGGATTCTCTTTAACAGCTCCTCTAACGGGGCCTTTAAGCCAAAAAAACAAGAGTTTGACCTGAGATCACAGCTTTCACGGATACTAAGGAAATGCGATACATACAGTGAAAGATCCCCCCCAAAAAGATTTCATGCCAAGGTTAACATATTTCAGAGATATTTATTAAATATTCAAGCTACTGACAGGCAGGGAAAGTTAGAGGCATCTGCTTGGTAATCCAAGGAGACTGCAGGCTCATTAAGCTGTACTGTACGGAGGACCTTGAAAGCAGAAAATGGCTTCAACAATGAGGTGAATCAGCCTCGCCGATGCATCGCTGCGGGACAACTCTGGTTTCTCAGTGGCATCCTGATGTCTGGCCTCGCTGCCCGGCTGTCTGCTCTCTGACCGACCCTGACAGAGGAGGAAGTGCCGTCACTCGGTGTCTGCCGGGGCGGGACAGACACTCATCGATACGCCGAAAGATACACTCTCTAATGACGGGGGATAAAATTGGACTGATTTAATCAAGACGTTCGATACTCACCTCACCTCCTGCCAAATGACAGTGTGATTGAGGACATTAAACGGCAATAACAGAGTGAAGATGAACTCCCAGGCTGCTGTTTTCATGTCTTCATCATCTTCATCTCTTAGGCTTCCCGGAGATGAAAAAAACAAAACAGCAACGCTTCTCAGAACTGGAGGAGAATAAGCTATTTCCGTAGTATAAAGGGAAAAACAATAATGATCTGTGTGTCTTTGGTTCCTTAAAACATCCTCCCAGTTGTTGCTTTGGGAGTCGGTTTGTTTTTTCAGACGTGACAACTGTCCTTCAGGAAAACAATCTTTATAATTAGACTGTCATTGCAATTAATGAGTGTTTTACCATCGAGCATATAGAGAACGTTCTTTCAAGGTTGAGGGTGTTTGTGTTGGAAAAGTTTCCAAAAAATCAAAAAAAATATCCCCAGCGCAGTTTCCACCTGACTCACCGGGGCTTCCTGCACCTCCTCCAGGATCCAAACTTATTTTGTTCTCTCAACAACATTTCTTCCCCCCTCCTCCGCCCTCTTCTTCCCATTTCACAACAACTTCCTCTCGAGCAGGATGTTGTTTTCTGGGAGGCGGCTATTATAGGTTGTTTGGCGGCAACCCTCGGGGTTGTGTGGTCTCTCATACTCCCAGCTCTTATCCAAAGTGATTCCGACAGCCACATTAAAATGCAAATTCTTGTCTGTGCACTCCTTGCCATTTTGTCACTTCCTTTCTCCTTGTGTGGCATGTTGAGGGGAGAGGAATTAGAGCGCTGGCCCTGGGGTTGAATATTCAAATGGCCACCTGATTTCCCAACAGAGCAGCACCAGCCAGGTTTCCATTTACATAGTTCCTTTTCCCCATTTACTGCCCATCAAACGCTGACTGACTCAACCGGGAACTATCCACTGGACCATTTATGGAACTTTCAACTCTGACTGTGTGACAAACAGTCAAACCGTGTGAAATACAGGTTTCCATCAACCCTACCGCGCTTCTCTGGGGGAAAAAAAAAGACCCATTCACAAAACTTCAGACAGCTGAAAGGGCATAAAGAAGTCATTATTAGAACAATGATGTGGAAAATGGCAGCTCATTACCACTGCTGCTTCTAAATGCTTGTTGGTAGAGGTCAATGCTTTCATGTAGCACTGGAGGGGTTAGCAGGGTTTGACTGGCCAATTAGATATAATTAGTATATAATGCTAAATATGAGCACAATAGGATAATAACTAATGCGGCTTATAATGAACTGGAGCTGGCTGTTGCCCCCTTTTTGTTGGCAAGAGAAAGATGCCTCAAGTAAGTGCTGACAACTTTTCTCTCCTTGAAAGTACAGAAAGAAATACTTAGTTTGTGTCTGGTAGACTTTTGTTTGGAACAAAAGGCTGTAGAAGTAAAAGCACTTAGGAAAAGTGGTCTAGTATAAGTAGAGGAGGTCAGATAAAAGTAAAGTTATTTCCAGCATATATGACCCTTTTCTTAACTGTAGTAAATCATTTTAAAATTCTACTGTTTGCCTGTAAACACAACCTGGAGCAGAATTATTTTTGCTTATTTTTCGTGCATTTTACAGTCACTGCAGTGATGCTGAGCTGGACTAAACGCAGATGATCAATAATGATGGATGGATGGAGGATGGATGGATGGATGCTTAAAAAGACTTAAAAAGTGTAAATACGGTGTAAAAACAGAACAAATAGTTTGCATCCAAAAGGTGTTCTTGGGTTCTGGTGGGCTCAAGGTATCCAGTAGCTCACGCCTGTTAAAATTAAAGAAAGATAAGTAAAGTAATGTACAAAAGCATGTGCAATAATCATGCTAGTTGAAGAAATAAGGTGCAAAATTGTTGGTATTTACAATATTTCTGCAAAATCAATGGTGTTTGCATTAAAAAAATAGTATTAAAAAGTTTTTAGAAAGCACATTGTGAAAATACAACTAATATTAAGCATACAGGAGGGTTCCTTGGGTTCTGATTGGCCAGGATTATTGGTTTTATTGCACAGTTGAGTACCTGAAGGCCTTGGAACTGCTAACTCACTAACTGACTTTGTGTAGACAGTATTAGACACCATGACAACCCTGTTAAGCACTCAGACCTTCAAATGTACTTTGTTATTTGTCAAAGATATCATTTTGTAATCTGTAGTCTCATATTGAGCATTCAAGCGGATGTAAGACGAGACTATTATAGAATTAAGCTGTTGTCTTTGTTCGTTTAGCTGCAGCGCCGTGGAAGATGTAGTTAAAGCCGAGGCCAGTGACATACGCAGATAATAAGTGTACAAAAATAATGTCTCCACAGTAAGCCCATCTTCATTATACCCGTCTCTGTCAATGCCTGTCCTCCTCTCCGACGTTCCTGAGCTGAATGGCTAATCACCTGGACGAGGTGCACGGGGAGCAGTCGACCACAGCAGCCACCTGTCGGCTGGAGCGCCTCCAAATGACAAACGCCCGCGGGGCGGTGCTGCCCAGGTTGAGTTGAGTCTGTTTTTTCCACTCTGTCGCCTCGCACTGCACCTCAGCATGGCAGCATCAACCTGGGGAGCAACTGTTGTCTTTACTAATTTACCCAAAATAGTCGCCTGCCTCGGGCTCTTCCATGCTGCCAGTGTGGGTGAAGAGCATCTGTTTTGAACCGCAGGGGCCAGCGCAATCACACTGCATGGTGGCTCCAGGCTCCCAGCTAATAATAATGCACGTCTGGCTGTTACTGACACGTAGCACTTCCTGAAAAGACTCCCCAACATGCACAGCCAATCAAGGAGAATGCACAAAATATGTGTGTGCTGCTGCCCTTAACCTCTCACTTTATACTGTTGAAAGGGTTTTGATGGTCGTCAATAAGTAATGACTTGACGATGTGGTTAAGATATCGATCGGCCAGAGGTCAGGAAAGGTGAAAGATTTTAAAGCTGTAAATTAAACTTTAGTTGGAATGAAACTGCTCCAAATGGGGTGAAAAGGCTCTTTAAAATCTGTGAGTAAATGTGTGAATGAGTGTTTTTGTTGGTGTGTCCGTTGTCAAGCCCAGGAAACTTTACAAAGGTTGAGAAGAGCATCTGAGACATTGAACTGGGAGTAAATATAAACTTCTAGACCAACTGTTTGGGTTGACGTGTGACTTGCTGGCAAACCAAAGAAAATCAATACCATTCCTCAGCTTGTGTGGTGTTCTCCTGCCTCTGCTATAGCCGGCCAGTATGACTGAAAATAATTAGCATCCACAGAAAAGAATGTTTCTTTCAGTTTTCAGCTGCTATCCCGATCTCCCTCGCTTCTAAAGCACGACTATAGACTTGTCCAAGGATATTCTGAGTGAAATCCTTACAGGTCCGGCTCAATAGCCTTCCACAGTCTTAGTGATGGATGTTTTCAGAATATTTGGTCAAGTGACACAGCTACAGTCAAGCTGGAGGATATTTCATCCTCCACTTAAACAACCTGATGGATACACACATGGCATTTCACTGAGAAGAAAAGGTAATTTGTGGAGGATATTGCACTGAAAATGTGTTTTGGGCAGTCAACGGGGGGAAAAGTGGGTTTTAAATCTGTCTCTTGAAGGTGCTATGATGTTACCAAAGCATAGTTTTATTGTTTTGTAATAAAACCTAATTGTATAATGTGAGCTTGCTCTCGGATGAAACGTAACAGCACTGAAACAAAATTACCCCGCCATTATGTCCAGAGCGTGCACGGATCATTTCAGTCTGGATGGGATGAGGGAGGGAAAACATCAGCACTTCAGAGAGACACTTTGGGGAGCCTCCGTGAGTGTTTAAGTGTAAACATGTGCACGAACTGTCAATAGGACTCTGACAGCCGGAACCTCGGAGACCTTCATCACCCGACTGCTGGGAACACGGATACAGTCAAGTACGTGTCCGGCTGAGAGGCCGTTTTGCAAAGTGACGGAGAGATTTTGGAAGCGGGTTGATGGTGGAGGGGAGTGCTGCTTAATGTGGCATCTGTCGCACAACAGTGTGTTCCAGCTGGAAGAGAGAGCTCCCATCCACTGGGGCTTTGTGTAAAATATACTGTGGAGGTCACTTTCCACAGCTCCACTGAACTGGGCCTGGATCCAGACTTCTGCAAGAGTTGGCTTCGTCTGGTGCGCCTACAAAGAACACCCTAAAAGAAAAATAGAAACAACAAATACGTATGACAAATAGATGCTCATGTAGACCAAAAAAAATGCACTGAAATAGGTCTGACCGCATGTGTTAAGGCCTCTGCACACTGTACGATTTTAACAATCCTATAAGTTCCCAGCTTGCGACGCTGTACAACATGAATCTAATAATCTTTAGCCATGATGTGAAGTTTGCTCTGTGCAGATTGAAATGATGAAAACGTGGCTGAGTCTCAGCCTACGATGTACGTCGACGTGCATGTGCAATAACTGTGCGTCGTCCATCCATGAAAAATAAACAACCAAAGCATAAATGAAGCTCCTACAATCACAGGGAAACTAGCCAAACATGAACCTAACATGAACCCTACAATCACAGGGAAACTAGCCAAACATGAACCCTACAATCATAGGGAAACTAGCCAAACATGAACGGAGCTCCTAGAATCACAGGGAAACTAGCCAAACATGAACCCTACAATCACAGGGAAACTAGCCAAACATGAACCCTACAATCACAGGGAAACTAGCCAAACATGAACCCTACAATCACGAGGAAACTAGCCAAACATGAACAGAGCTCCTACAATCACAGGGAAACTAGCTAAACATGAACCCTACAATCACAGGGAAACTAGCCAAACATGAACCCTACAATCACAGGGAAACTATCCAAACATGAACCCTACAATCACAGGGAAACTATCCAAACATGAACCCTACAATCACAGGGAAACTAACCAAACATGAACCCTACAATCACGGGGAAACTAGCCAAACATGAGCCCTACAATCACAGGAAAACTAGCTAAACATGAACCCTACAATCACAGGGAAACTATCCAAACATGAACCCTACAATCACAGGGAAACTAGCCAAACATGAGCCCTACAATCACAGGAAAACTAGCTAAACATGAACCCTACAATCACAGGGAAACTATCCAAACATGAACCCTACAATCACAGGGAAACTAACCAAACATGAACCCTACAATCACAGGGAAACTATCCAAACATGAACCCTACAATCACAGGGAAACTATCCAAACATGAACCCTACAATCACAGGGAAACTAACCAAACATGAACCCTACAATCACAGGGAAACTAACCAAACATGAACCCTACAATCACAGGAGAACTAGCCAAACATGAAGGGATTTCATTTTTATTCATTTAATAACAAACTAAGTGCTGTGGTCACTTTTTACAGCAGTGTTTGTGTCTGCTAGCCACTAATGTCAGGTTATTAATCTGCAAGTCCGCTGCTATATCCATGCTTCGTCCTTTTTTGTCTGGTTGTGGTCTGAGCTGGAGGACACTTCAGAAAGGCTTCTGCTGCCACAACTCTACTAAGCTGTCTTCTCTGTTTAAATCCCCCAGACTTGTTTTGATGCTTTTTGTTGCCACAAATCATCTATCTGGGTTTATTGATCAGTCCGTCATTTCATCCTGCATTTCTATTGGTTAGTTAGTTGTTGTAGGACTCTCACCGTTATCTTTCGTCTTGCAACAGCCGAAAATCACACATTGTGTAGAGCCCTTTAAAGGGTGACGTATAGAGATCGAATTCAACATGTCGTAGTGGAGAAATCACAGCTGTATTAATCCCAGAATTAATTAATTTTATCTAAATCTTAATTGGTCTTAGCATTTTCTTTGCTCCTGTTTGCTCCCAGAACAGTTTAGGACAGAATCCATCTGTGATGTATTCAGAGAATACAAACCCAGCAGGGCTCTTAGATCCAAGGACTCAGGTCTAGTCCAGGACAGAGTCGGACTAAACATGGAGAAGCAGCATTTAGCTGTTCTGCTGCAAACAAGAGGAACACACTGCCAGTGGAAATTAAACTTTCACCAAATGTAGACACTAAATCCAGGTCAAAAACATTTCTTTTCTGCATGAAATCTGCATGGTGTCGTTTAACTCTCTGCACCTCACTGTAATGCTCTTGATGTTTTATGGGAAGCACTTTGAATTGTGTTGGACATGAAGGGTTCTATACAAATAAACTTGCCTTGCCTTGCCTGTCACTCTTGGCTAAGTTTTCACTATAATGTCCATCCTGCACCTCTATGGAAGCACCACAACCATGGTTTCGTCAGTGTTTTATTGACATTCCAACAGTTTGATAATCATCGTCACAGAGACAAGGCACCTAACAGATCAGAACCACGTCTCCTCAAAGAATTAATTGCTGAAAAATCACTTCTTTCATGTCTTGAGAGATGTCCAGTTCCTTTGCATCTTGTCTTTCTCCGCCGCTGATTTTTATCGCTGTAACACAATTTTACTTCCCCTGTGTTCTGGAAGAATACGCACACCTCTTGATCTCTCATGTTCAATACGGCTTCATTTTCCTGTTATTACTTCCATGCTTCTGACCGCAGTTGTGTCGGAATGTGTGAAAAGCTTGAAATGTGACTGCTAATGAGATATCTATTTTTCCATTGTTAATGCATCAGTTATACAGAATAATGTCCACGGCTGTCTGCCTTCTCTGGACATCCATTTGATCAGTCAAGTAATCAGGCGCTCTGTTCGTACCCAGATGTGGACGTCTTTGTGTGCAGTTTAAGCTGATTATTTATGGCCACTCATATTGCAGCTGCTGGGTTATTTTTTTCTAATCATGTCATAAAATCATTGGGTAGAAATGAAATCTCACAGAAAAGAGGGATAAAGAGACAGAGCATTTAATCTGTGTAATCTAAGTTTTATTATAGAACTATTTATGCACCAAAATCTAAAGGTCCATTCAGTCCATTCAGTGCATCCATTCATCTTTTTTCCTCAACCACTTTTTCTTATTACCACCACATCTTGTAAATAATCAGACTAAATCAGATTTCTAGCAGCACAGTGGTGTGATCCATGGAAATAAAAACTGTATATAATCTAGTCTTCTATGCAGTGAGAAAAACCTCAAAACACAAAAGTCTACCTCAAGGTCAAATTCTGTAGATGTTCTACAACTTTCAGCCAGATCTTCTTTACTTAATCAGTTGGAATTTGCCCAAACAAAAACCCTCCAAGACTGAAAAATGAAGAAAACTTTAAAGTGCCAAAAACTGCAGTTCCTCAGATGGCCACTTGAGGTTGGCTTCAAAAGTGAGTCAGTCCCCATAGATCCCCATGTTAAAATGTCCAACATTACATCAGAAATAAACATTTCTACAGCGTGGTACACGAAATGGTTTTGGTCTCTATAGCTAGTTTTCTCATTTATTAAGTCTGTTCAGGGTGTGAATATTTACATAACTCACTCATTTAAATTGTATTAAGGCTTAAAGTTATGCAAAACTTCAGTGTTGTTCAGTTGTCATGGAATTGTAACCATTCAGATATCAATAAAAGTTTGAAAGTTCATTGACCTTTGAAAAAAAGAACAGTAAACTATAATATGGCACAATAATCAGCTTTCTACCATATGAACTCAGACCAGACTTTAGGTGGCACAAACATTTACAGTACAGTCTCATAAACGATGCTTTCAGGCTGTCTGTTTTTATTATAACAGCTTTTACTGGGTCAAAACATGACAAATAGTAGTTACTGGATGTAACTCTCCAGTTCACAGAGGAAATAAAACAATGGAGAGTTTGCTTTGTTAGCTTGCATGGTAAGTTCTACGCTGATGATGGTGATGTTTAACCCTTAGGCTTAAATTTTAAGAAGGTACACTGAAGTCCTTCGGGAAAAAAATGTTCACGTCAAACGTAATACCAAAAAAATTGTACATATTAATGTCATTTTTCACTTTCAATGACTTATCTTTTTTAAGCTACATCGGTCCTGATCATTTTAATCTTCTGAAGTTTGTTTACATGATGCCACTGTTGTTTTTTTTTAAATTAAAAGGAAACCCAAAAAACTGTAAAAACAAAAAAAAAGGTCTATTTTCCTATTCTTGTTTTGATAATCACAGTCAGAGATGCATCAAAGATTGACAACAACTCTGATTCTAAAGCATTGTTTTTATTTATGCAGGAACATTTTTTTGTATGTAATATTTTGAAAACAAGTTACACTCATAAAACACACCATAAAAATGTTGTATAACACCATTATTTTCTACTTTTATTGACTCATATTGTTTCACCAACATCAGTCCTGATCATAATTACCAAATGCTCATTAATTTTTAGGATTTTAACCCTTTAAATGCCAGTTTATCTACATTATGTCGTTGCTGTTTTTTATGAAAAAAATCCATATAATAAGAGTTAAGTGGAAAAACATTTTTTATTATCACAGGCTGGGATGTATCAGTGATTAACACCAACAATGATTGTAGTGCATAATTTATTTATTTTTTATGTAGTGTCGGATTTTGTTTAAATAAAAATTCATATACGAAGACTAAAATAATATAAAATAACTGCCATAAAGATGTTGTATATTAGTATTATTTTTTCACTTTTGCTAACTAATTTATTTTAACTAAAAAAATGTTTGAGCATAACAAGCAAATTTTCACCAGTTTGGAGATTTTAACCCTTTAACTGCCAGTTTGTTTACGCTGCACCATTGTCATATTCTTTAATGAAAAAACACACAAAAAAGAATTAGTTTCCGTAAAATATATGCTAAATAGAAGTTTGTTTGGTTTTTAAAATCACAGTCTGGGGTGTGTCAGTGATTAGCACCAACAGCGAATATGATGCTTATTTATTTATTTATTGTATATATAGAGACATTGTCAGATTTTTAAGAGGAGAGAATGTTTCATGTTGCACTCTCTGAGTTTTTCCAGGCCCACATAGGAGCTTTTCAGGAACTTATAGAAGTACTTACCCTGAAGTAAGTTTCTGGGATGAAAATTGACTGAATATTCTTTGCAGAGAGAATTTTTTCATCATCGTTTAACAAAACATTCATTACTGAACTTCGATCAGACAGCATGGATGACACATCATTAAAGTACCTTCAAAGACGAGTTGAAACAGGAGAACTCCATCTGCTGAGGAACATTGTGTCCGTCCATACACAGATATAGGGTTTACACTTTCCCTGTTAGTTTTCCAGTAGCTAAAAAGCTGTGATACTTTAATCATGAGCAACATAAATATCTCCCTGACTTCTTGGTAACAATACAAACCTGAAGGATGTAAAACTCTTCTTGCCAATGCTGGAAAGCTTTTAGTGTGTTGTGACATTTGATATAACGGTCTATGATGTTCCGCTTATTTCGTGCATCGTTATTTTTAGCCTCACAGTTACATAATGCCATTATATTGCCAGACCACAAGGCTCACAATACCCAGTAACAAATGATGCTCTGAAGAAGCAATAACCTCAGTGGTGGTTCGATCTATTCCCTGGCGATGTTGGTCTTTCAACAGGACGGCTGAGGAGACAGAGAACTTCACAAACTCCTGCTACCTTTCTCAGCGCAAAATACACCAAAAATCCTCAAAGTTATACAAAACAACCCGTTTTTACTGTTAGAATAGTTTTATCCCTGCCTGCTTTCAATTAACAGAAAGATCATGAAATAGTGAAAACATTTATACCAAGTAAAATCAAATGTTTTCTTTTTGTTAAATAAATGGGCATATTAATTATGAGCATCACAGGCAGACAGATGTAATAGAGGCAAAAACACACCAATTTTACCTTCTTTTTTTTTGGTGTGAGCTTCTGAAGTTGAATTTAATCAGATTTAAAACTCGAGTGAAATTCATCTTCAATTCAGACAGCGTTGGACACTTCTAAAGGGGAATCACTCCGATTAGACTTGGCAATTCCTCGCCGGAACAGTCGGCCTTTATATCAACACAACAAGTGATCTTAGAGGAGGGAGTTTGGTGCAAACTAAATAGATTTTTGATTTACACAGTATTTATAGGACAGGGCTTGGCTTTAGATGCATGCCGGATGTTTTGAAAGGCGCTAAATTCTGTGGCTCCGAAAGAGTTTGTTGACTTATTTGAGAGGACGCCGGGTGAATGCAGAAAGCTCCTGGATGTGGTTGAGTTCAGTGAGGTTGTTTACATTGTTTTATGTATTCTGGTCTGTGTGGAGATTTGACTTTGATTTATATCCACATACAGTGGATTCAGAAAGTGTAAGGAAAGTGATATGTTGCTTTGTTTTTATTTATTTTTTCACCTGTCTCTGCACAGTACACCAAAAATCAACCAATAAATATACCTGTGATAATATTCAAGTATAATTCTAATTTCTGATCAAAGTTATGTTGTAAAATGTGACATTTGAAGCCAGTGACTAAAAAACATCGTCTTTTCAGTGCTTTGACCTCTAGCTTTCAGAAAAAGCCACCATCATCAACAGCCATCTATTTTTAAGAACAAAGATATAGACTGAAAACAAGAAAAGAGGTGATTTTTTTTCTTTTCTTCCTGTATAAAATGCCTACAGTGTACCGCCACAGCCTAGGATGTTCTTTGGGGACTTCATGGCTCCGTTTTTGGGGTTTTTTTGCCTTCTTGACTGAGTAAAAGCACTTCTTCTAGCATTAGCCGTGGAAGCCCTATTATATGGCCCGTTCTAATGGCAGCGAATTATGCTGACAAAGCAAGTGCTGTAAAAGATGTCAGGCTGAAATACAAGATTTGAACTTCCTACAAAAATTTCAGGAAACTAGGTGAGCGTCCATTGAATATCCCATCCCTTGGGTTCGGAGCAAAGCTAAAGACTGTCTTTGCTGTGAAAATGCAGTGAAAGCAGGCCGGCTAATCCTGCAGAGAGCCACGGTGACGCTAATGATCCACCAGGTGTATTTCTCCTGTCTGGTCCTGCTGACCCTGCCTCACTCTGATCAGGCTTTATGGAAGCCGAGGATTACATCAGCTCTGTTTGTTTGCTGGAAGGGGAGAACGCAAGTCACAAAGACCTTGTTGTTGAGCAGCAGACAAGGGCATCTTCAGGAGCTATCTGCCCAACACAAAACCATCTACTCTCCTCTCCCTATACAATATAGATTTTTCATCACCTGTCCACTTTGTTGGTGTACATCCTAAAGCAACGCGCTGCATTAAAGTTTACATTATTCAAGGGCGTCAGTGTCTGCTGTGTTATATCATTCCTCTGGACGCTCTGTTTTCTCCTCAGACGAATCCAGAACGTCCTGGTAGCTCCGTTATCATTCGGATTTGTAATTTTTTAGGGATGACTGCTTTCTTAACTGATTTGAAATAATGAAAAGCTGTGATAAAGGTTAATCATGTAACAGTCCACTTGGCAGGCAAATGAACAACTAAACAGAGTAACAAAAACAAACATAGAAGGAAAAGGTTGCCTCGACAAAACTGAGAAAGCTTTCACAAAAGGCTGCGATCAAATATTAATCTCGATCATGATTTTGATTTCCTGCAATTCAATGAACACGATCGATGGTGATATTGACGTTTAAAATGCATGCTCTGCTCATAGAAAACTCCATACGTGAAACTGCAACACACGAATCCCCGCAGTGGCGCCTTGAACAGACAGATCCCTGGATGTTGCAGCTGCAGAACAAAGAAGAAGAATAATAAAACAGAGAGCAGACAGGCCAGAAGAAAATCAGATGTCTGGAGCAGAAAGTGAAGAACTAGTCCCTTGAAACTTATCATCATCCGTTGTTTGGAAGTATTTTAGACTTAGGGCTGTTAGACAAGGTCAAATCATATGCAGACTTGTGTCTCAACACACTTACCAAAACCACAAATTGCAGTTTGTTGAATGCATGAAGGCCAAGAAGATCACTAAAGTTACCTCACTGAGTCCTGTCCTTGTCCAGAGTCACCTCAGATATCCTCAACAGCGTCTGATTATTTTAATGCAAAGATGTATACATCTGGCACAGCATGGAAGTTAAAGCAATTCTCTATTTAAAAGTGCAATAAAAGATTTTGTTCTTGACATTTATGAATAATTAATAATCATAATCTCAGTAACAGTGAAAATAATCATGATTCTCATTCTGGTTGTGCAGCCCTGTCTTTAAATAAAAGTATATTTTAAGAAGTGATTTTGACCTTCTCAGCTCCGAGCAGCATCTGGCTGTTTTCTTATCTCCTGTCACATTTTTATTTTTTGTTGCCTCACTTTTCACTGAAATATAAAGTCTTGCCCTTCTATGGAAACAGCACAGTTGATGGCTAGAAGTAGAGAGAGCTTAAAAATATCTTTTGTGCAGTGTAACACAGCTATATTGCAACAAATAAAAACAAGAAACTGAAATTTGAATTTCTATGGTTATTTATTTTACAAAAACAGGGAAAACCTGGACTAAACATGAGCAATGTTTTTAGTGTACGTAGGTGTCACCAATGCTGGAATAAAAAGTAATTCTACATACTATAGATGTTTTACTTCTTACATTTTTAATTGTATTCCATACTTGTCATCTGTAAATGTAAACACAGCCTGCACTTCAGCCCAGTTCCACTGAAAAAGGAACTGAATTTTTGTGACTATTGGTCACAGCTGAGTCACTCAGAGCTTCATCATTGCACTGAAAAGCAGAGAATTTTTATTTTTTTTACAGTATGTGGTTTGTGAAAATGCTCTATTTTTTGTCACATTTTAAAATGAAATTCGTGGAAAAAAGATTTTGTTGAAATATCACCATTTTAAATGTAGATTTGTTTGCATTTGTGATGGAGCACGAGTAGCTCAAGGACCTGATCAAATGGTAGAAAAAACAGTGATTCTTTCTGTTTTCACAGATTCTGGCTCTGACAAATGCTGTAACTTTGATGATTTTTTAACGATAATATATCTTGATTGATAGGTTAAAGGTTATCATTTAGCCCACGTAGTATATTAGCTCCAGGCGGGTTCTTGGCTAACGATGCCATATTTGTCCAGTACTTCCTAAGCTTGCTATCTGTATTGTCCCAACAATTAACTCTTCATCAAGTAAAAACTCTGCATGACTCAGTTGAGGACAAGATTGAGTGTATCGTCCTGAAATCCATCTGGTAGCTCGACATGTTTATGCTAAGCTAACTTAAACACAATGCTGTAACTGAGCAAGAAAGCAAATAGCATTTTTCCAGATTGCAGATCAAGCCATAACTCCCACAGTGTTTTCCGTGAATTACGTTCACTTGTGTTTTCATCTGTTCAGAACAATTGCTTGCACACTCAGACCTCTCTGAAGTTTTGCAATCGGCAAGTTGCATTCAACAGGATTGGAAGGCGGTTGGCTTTCATGGTGAGATGTGAGAGGCTGGAGCAGGGGAGTCAAATTCATCTTAGTCCAGGTTCCACATTCAGCCCAATTCCATCTCCAGTGGGCCGGACCAGTAAAACCATAGCATAATAACCTATAAATAACCACAATTCCTAATGGTTCCTTTGTTCAAGTGCAAAAAAAACATGTTCTGAAAACGTTCACATTTCAGGAATTATCTTTTAACAAAACATCATGAGCAACCTGACATTTATTAAGAAAAATCAATTCAATTTCAACAACATTCAGCCTCAGTTTATCATTTCCACATTACAACTTCCAGATCACAGAGTGTCTACAAAGGAACACAACATTTAGTCACAGCTATCTGGAAATGAACCAGAGAGGATTTAACTTCATGGTCAAAATGACAAAAGTAAGATTAAAAAAAAGACAAAAAACAACAAAAACAAGACAAAATATTACAATAGTGAGACACAAAACTACAAGGACGAGAAATAAAACAACAAAAAATGAGACAAACGACATGAAACAAAACAAAAAAAGAGAAAAAAGTTACAAAGTGCCAAAAAAATGGACAAATAACAAAGCGAGACAAAAAATTACAAAAATGACACAAACAAGACAAAATAATGACGTGTCAAAAAAATAACAAAAAAAATAGAGAAACAGCATAACTGGGACAAAAAAAACACAAAACGACAAAAATGATACACAAACAACAAATAAAGTAAAAATCAAAATGACCAAAATAAGACAAAAAACACAAGTGAGACAAAAAGGAAACATAAAAAGACAAAAACATGAGACAAAAGTCAGACCAAAAAAGACAACAAAAACAGACAAAATATTACAAAAATGAGACACAAAACAACAAAAGAACAATGAACAATCTAGTATTTTACCTTATGATCCAAACAACTTTTCATGGTGTAGAAATGATTTTAAATGTATCTTTTTACTAATTTACAATCTGCAGTTAATGTCTTCTCTGGAATTTTTACACTTTGAGGGCCGGATTGGATCCTCTGGAGGACTGCTTTTGGCCCGCGGGCCGCATGTTTGACACCCCTGGTCTAGAGCTTTGCTTTGTTCACGTTTGTTTTGTTTTGCTTCTACTTGAGCACTCTACACGTACACGAACCAAAAAAAAAAAAGAATAAACACTTGCACATATTGCTGCCTGTAGCTTTCGATGCTAATAACCTAAAGCACTGCGTTTCCACTAGTGGCCCCTAGTGTTCCATTGCTTGGGGCTGCAATCAGGACCAACACGAGGCGAGTGGGCTTCCATCCACAATCTCTCTAAGTGTGTATCACAGGCATGTTTGAAATGCATCAGAGGCTCCCATCCATCTGAGTTTTAAGATGTCTCCATGGAGATGATTGACGACAGTAAAAGACTGCTCCGGAGAGAGGCCCCGGCTGAACAGATGAGATCACAAATCTCATCTCTTTCTCTGTCTCATCCTCTTTCCCCCGTCCCAGTCTCTCTCTCATCTCCTCCTCTTTCTAACAACGTACACAAACACGAGTGCAGTAGACACACACAGACACACAAACAGCGTGAAGCCAAACATTTTTATCACTTTTCCCCTTTTCATCTTCATGGTGTCAGCGAAAGGGGCAGCGAAAAAAAGTTCAAGGTAAAAGAAAAGAGGGAGAAGAAAAAGTCCCCGGCGTCTGAGCGAGTCTTCAAGGTTTCTTGGAAGATGTGAATTGTTACTCAGTAGGATGAATTACTGGACATCTCTAAATGGATGGGCCTTTGTTTTTTTCTGTTTTTACGCTTCCACACTTGGACGAATCGTAGAAAGACCTTTTACATCATATAATCTGTATTCTTTCCCTGAGAGCTGGACCGAGTCAATCAGTGCTGAGCGATTTGGTAATTCTCAACTGTGAAAACTGATGTTAATGCAGACTTTCACGGCAAGGTGAGCTATGAAACAGCCCAATAAAAGATGGCTCAGTTGTTGTGTAAATGCAGAGAGACATTAGGAGACTGAGGAATGGATTGAAGTTCTTTTCACCGTCAACTTCAAGGGAAATATCTTTGATTTTGCATTTTTTGATACATTTCAGACTCTTGGCACCAAAACCATGGCCAGAAGCTATGAAGAACCTTGATTCTACTCTCATGTGCCTCTGTCATGTCATTTCATTAGTGTAATGACCCATCGATTTGGCGTTTATGCAACAAATTGTATTGAGGCTGGCTGTGGGCCAAGTCAATCACAGGCTGGGCCGGCTGTGCAACTTGGCAAAAGATAATGATTAAACTGACCTGGGAGAGCTTGAGGCGCTTCTGTTTCCACCGACCTGACAAACAGGATGTAGCCCACCAGCGGTTCACCACACTGAGTTTTCTAAATCCTTTAGCTTGTCTCCCTTGTGGGTGGGAGTAGACAGGTCTGTGCGGTTCATCCATGTTTGGCTCGTTTAGCCCTATGAGATAGTAGTGGAGACATGGCTTCGAGCAGCAACGACAGATGGACTCGGTGTGTTCACAGTGAATCACTATCCAAAAGGAACAGCTTGAAATCCTGATCAGACTCAAAGTGGCTTTACTCTTGGTGAAGTAGATCTGGTTCTCCTTCAACACTGTCCATGCTCAACCAAAATACAGCGAATTTAGCTGAATTTTGGTTGATTTTTATGTGAATGTTCTTAAAGAAAATATTATAAGTTTTACTGATATATATGGAATCACTTTAGATATTTTTAGGATTTTTTTGGAAGATTTTTACTCATTTTTTGAAAATATTTACAAGAATTTTCTTGCCAAATTTGGGGGATTTTTTTTTTTTTTTTAAAATAAAACTTTTAAGGGAAACTTTTAAGGAATTATTGGAATTTTCTTCCTGAAGGTTTTGCAAATTTTCAGAAATTTGGGGATTTTTTTGCTGAATTTTGGATTTTTTTTCAGACAAGGAAACAATATTTTTTGGTGCCTGTAAATGAGGACAACAGGAGGGTTAACTGATTTGCATATGATTGGTCTGCCTTGCTGTGTTCATCCTTCAAACGCTTGCTGTTGGCTATTTGACCTGCAGCAATTTGAAATCTAAGGGTAAAACTATATAATATATAATATTGGAGAAAACAGCTTTACTGAGTGTCCTAGTCACACTCCGTTACTTTGATATCTACGACTTGCATCACAGCCGGAGGGGAGCTAGGAGTATATTTCCAGCTGGGATGATTTGGTCATCTGATTGAGAGCCCTCCAGTGCAGTATGGTGGTCGGTGACAGTCTGGATCCTGGGAGTGTCGGCCTCCCCATGCAACCCGGTTAAATTGTCCGCGGGGTTCAGCTACCGGTTACCATTGGAATTCGGACTTTCCCCGAAGGACGCCAATCTGCAGCACGGTCATCTCTGCCGTGAATCATCAAGGGCCAAGAGCCAGCGAGTTCATTGTTGGCTTTTCTTTCCTCTCTTTCCCATTTCCTCCTCTGTTCCCTAACCAGACGGCAGCGCTTTTCGTTGGAATATTCTTCTATATGAAGCTGAATGAACAGTAGCAGCATACTTCCTTGTTTGATTTTTTTTTTTGTTGGATTATTGAAAACCCAGAGTGCATTATTTACGTTGACATTTTAAACTGTCTAGGAAAGGTACTCATGAAAACCCGGACTGGATTATCTTTCGTTTGATGACAATGAATAGTTTGTATTGATTATTGAAAGGTTTAATTGTCTTCCTTATTTGTTGTGTTGTATTCTACCTTGAAATATTCTCAATGAATTCTATGTGGTCTAAAACCAGGTTTTTGTTGGAACATTGAAACTTTGTGGGGTTTAACAGTATATGTTGTGGTACAACCGCTACAACCCGACCCTGGGTATGTGGAAAAAGGTGGAAGAAGATGGATGGAAGTATGAATGCGACCGATGTTGCTGTTTTACCAGTAAATAGATGTAAGTGTTTTAGTAGGCAGACTAGCCAAATGCTCCCAGCTCATGGTGTGAAGCGTCTTGCCTCCCAGTAACAAAATCCTATTTAGATGTCTTATCATCTTACCTGGCACGCTAACCACTGCTAGAATCTCTTGGGTGTATTTAGAGTTGAAGGGTGTGTGACCTTTGCAGATTCAAGTGGAGTTTTTGGAAGGCATCAGTAATTAAGCTGAAACAACAGAACTCATTCTCAGAAGAAATGCTACTTTAGCTCAGTAATTAGACGTCTGACTCTAGATGGAGATTGTGAGTTGAAGCCGGTACATTTCACAAGGGTTTCTCTACCCGTCTGCTATCTACGGTTTCAAAGTCCCCTTCACTATGGGAAACAACAGAAACTAAATAAATGTCAGTAAACCTGCCACTCAGAAAATTTAAAGTTTTTGCTGAGGGTTTGAATTGCATTTTTTTTCCTGTGAATCAATGATTTTAATGACAGTCCTTACCTTCCTACATGCTAATGTTCCACCAAAACAAGTCATTATTTTTGACAGGGCAACACTACTGTGTCCTTCTCTTAGCTGCAGCCAAGACAATTGTGATTGAATTTAAAGAAATACAAACAAGCCAGAGCATTTTTTCCCTCAATAGGAATGATAATGAGGTGCAGTCAGACCATTCTGTGCTGTAGGATGGTCTGGCTATGGAAGATTAACTTATTAGTGAAGGGATGTACTTTTTTCCAGTGGGGAGTATATAGCAATGGCCAACAGGAAAAGTACTTAGAGAGCGCAGTACTCCTCCAAGGCTGTTCATTCCCCCATATGGCATTGTCAGAAATGCAGCATATTTTTGTCGAAATGCAGCATTTTATTATTATTGTTATTATTGATGATCAAAAATCACAGCACCATAGAATGTGTCCTTTTAATATAGATATACCCACAAAGAAAGTGATGTTGTGCTGAGCACAGGCGTGTGTTCTGCATCCGTTATGTACGGATACTGAATCACGTGACCTACATATGTGGAAATTACTCTTATAAAGGTCTGTTGATCAGTTCATCACTTTTTGCAAGCCTTTATTTTGCTAGTACTAAAATAACCGTTCCCTCCATGCTTTTATTTTGAAGGCCTATTTTTCCATGTTACAGGCTTTTATTTTTGGCACCATTCCCGCAGCACTGGAAGTGTTTAAGAAGCGGTTTCTTGACATGAGGAAAACTCTGCTGAAAAGTCCAAAAATTCAGGAAACACCCCCACAATTTAATCAGTTGTTCCTTGGATCATTTCTGAAGGATAAGTCCTGATAAGTCCTCAGCGGTGGATTTGTAGTAGGATCACAATCAGCTGATGTAGCATTCACTTGTTGTCATGGTTACAGTGACGCCGTGCTGGCCGCTATGTCTGGCAATGGGAAATCCTTAACAAATCTATAGATCCATACTATAAGCCGCATCACTGCCAAAATCTAATCACTTGGTCCTTGTGTCATTTCTGACCTTCCCTGAAAATTTCATCCAAATCCGTTGGTCTGTTTTTCAGTAATGTTGCTACCAGACAGACAGACAGACAGACAGACAGATGGATTCACAGACAAATGTACGCCGATCGTCACATAACTCCGCCACGTTCGTTGGCGGAGTAATAAATCAAGTGCAATATTTACCAGTGTAGACACTTCATTTGTAGAATAAGAAAAACATTTGATAGTATCTTTAATAGTTTTACTTAAATTTTAGGATATCCCAAGCCCATTCCAAAGATGCAGATTTTGGTCGATCACATGAACTTTAAAGTGATATGTGTTGGCGCATAACTATTCTTTGCACCTTATATCTGCCTTCAGTCACTAACTTGATAAAAATCCAAAAGAACAGCCATCAGATGTCCTTCTGTAGGGTTGCTATCTTACATAAACTCATCTTTTATGACTTGTTTGTGAGCTGGAAGTCATTAAGTGTCACAGAAGACTTTGTCATGGTTCAAAAAATGAGTAAAAATCTTCCCCAAAAAATATATATAAAATGATTACATATATATCAGTAAAACTTCTGATATTTTCTTTAAGAACATTCACGAAAAAATCAACCAAAGTCCAGCAATATTCGTTGGATTTTGGTTGATTTTTTTGAGAATGTTCTCAAGAAACATTTTTAACGTTTCTTTTTTTTCACCAAAAAATGTTCAAAAATTTCCCAAAATGTTGAAAATGTGGACATCAGAAGTTTCACTGTGAAAATATATTTTCCCCACATTTTCAAACTTTAAAACGGGTCAATTTTGACCCGTAGGACGACGCGAGGGTTAAATAGTTAGAGGCTCTAACCAGTGGTTCAACCAGTTAACTGTAAAATCTCGGAAAATAGTGTCCTCAGATACAAAACGTTCAATGACTCACATCTGATCGGTAGCCAAAAATACATGATTTGGTCTTAGCTACTTTAATGCATTACATGAAAAGCACCATGAATACTCACAATGAAAATGCGGAGGTTGTTTGGAATGACTAATCTAAAGCCTTGCAGCGTAAAAAATGTCTTCACAATGGAGCCTTTGCTCTCCATCACTCTCTATGTGGTTTCTGTTTGGGCCACCTGAACCTCTCATTGCCTACATTTTGCAGCTATTTCCCAGCTCTAGTAGTCGGTTATAATTATATTCTTTATGTTCCTTGCTTAAAATCACAAATTGAGTTAACAATACTGTTTTTTCCTTCTATTTCTAAAACGTCATGTCTTATTCATGTGAAATTACACATAATGTGGGATAATGAAGCTATAAGTGGATATAGAAGATAAAATCCATTCAAAACCCGCACTCTTTGAGGAACATTTGACCTTTCCATTTGACTCGCTGTCTGTCACTACATCAGATAACAATGGCAGGTGACCACAGACATGCCTGTTGTAGTGAGGCTGCAACACGAAGACTCCTCAAAGATTCCCGTTTGTCCCCATTCATCTCACACACTGCTCCCACTTTAACATATTGACATTTCTGAGGTGCTTGGCGGTAATTGTCAGCCACATGGCGGCTCCTCGTTTGTTTCACTGACATTTTGCCTTTGGTTGATTGTGTATTTAACAGGGAAAGGAAAGCAAAATTAATTGGAGAGAGGCCCTAATCTGTCTGCTTGAAATGTCACCCCTGTATTGTGATGCCTCCGCTGACACAGTGGCAGCAACAGAAGGGAGAGAGAATTAGAGAAATTTAGCGGAAAAGGGAAAGAGGAAATAATGAAACACTGAACAAAAAGACAAAAGAGGAAGGTAGACAGCTTATATATCATTCACTGAAATCAATGCAGCTCAAAGACTCTGTGCTTTTAACCTCAGTCTTACCTTCCAACAACTACAAATGACCAGATATCCATGTTGTGGGTTCTCAGTCGGGTCTTTGAGCTCTGGTGTTAACAGAAATCTATTGTAGCAGTTCAATGCTGCAACAGAGGACTTTCTGGGTGATTTGTAATCCTGTTTGTCTGTTTGCATGTGAGACATTACTGGGAAAATACCAGCTGATCTTAGCGTGATTATCTGGGGTTGTGGAGTTCCCAGTCAGTCTATTTCCACCCAGTCTTTTTTGAAATGTCACTGCTGCAAGGGTGAGTCCCCGAAGAGTGTCGATGGTGACCGAGACAGACCTAGAGAGCTACCTGCTAATGCCATACATTTGCTCACTCATTTTCCAGCTGGTTGATCTGTGGCGATATGATGTAATCCTGTCTGCTTCGACTGGAAGGATGACGCAGAGCTGACCCATAAACAGCAGGTTCTAGTGGGGACTGCAAATGGAGTAAACTGCTCTCTGGTTTTAAACTTACTAACACTAGAATGTTAACTGCTTCACAAGAAAATGTAAACTGTGGTCTTACCTTTAAGCTGATTCTAATAACTGTGGTCATTATGATTAATGGGTCATGCTAATGTTGCACTTTAAAGAGAAGTGGGGAATGCAAATCTGGAAAAAGAAAACTTAGATAAGTTGAAATGTTTTAGAGCAAATAGAATGAGCCTTCTTAACCCTCTTAATCCCCAAACCCACCGTCAGGTTTAAAAGGCGTATTATCTTTTTAAAATCGCAGAAATGGTACAATTTATCAGCATTAGAAACTGTAAAAACAGAAAGACACCATAGCTTCCACTTTCTGATGGACTTTATACCACTACTGTGACATACAGCTGTTTCTGTTGGGAAACAACCAAATCTAAGCTTGAAGTCGAGATATTTTGTCAACATCGCTTTATTCTACATCTCATTTTAAAAATGGCCCAAAACAAACCCTTAATTTGAATGAAATTCTGTAAAAATCCCATAATTTTGCTCTCCATTGTTTAATTGTGAAGTAATTCGCTACTCATAAGTCTCATGTCAAAAATGTAAGATGTTTTCAGCTGAACTGGGATGAACTGCAGGCTGTGTTTACCCAGAGCAGATAGCACACAAGCATGAAAACAAATTAAAACTGTAACTAGCAAACTATCTGTAGCATGTAGAGTCTCCATTTCTCTGGCAGTGTTGGTAACACCATGTTGAATTCAAACTTATGAAATTTTTTTTGTGAAATAATCAATAAAACTCAACTTTCTTGGTCATTTTTTTCCGATTTTGTGGCTCTATAACTTTGTTATGCCGCACAAGAGACATTTTCAGTTCTCTCTACTTCCAGCTCTGGTTGTTCTGTTTCCATGGAGGTCTGTGATTTTCTGTTACAGTGAGAAATGAGCTCATAGTGAGTAATAACCTCCCATGTTAGACTTTTGTAGCTAAATGCATAGAAGATCTGCATATGTGGCAGCCAGCCAGCTAATCCACGGTGAACATGCTGGTTTGTTTGCATGTATGAGGCTGAGGACTGCTGTCTGCTCGGCGTTTGGAGCTCGCTGAGGATGTGGACAGCAGTGGACCTTCATACTAATGATGTCTGCTAACTAGTGGTTGTGGACGGTTGTCATTCGTGCTTTTACAGTGTTTTGGTTCCTAAGCCAAGAATCTGAAATCTGAAGTCATTGAAGTCTGAAGTTAATCATTTTTTGAAAATATTTACAAAAATTTTCTTGCCAAATTTGGGGGATTTTTTTTTAAAATAAAACTTTTAAGGGAAACGTTTAAGGAATTATTGGAATTTTCTTCTGAAGGTTTTGCAAATTTTCAGAAATTTTGGGAATTCTTCTGCGAAATTGTTGGATTTTTTTCCGACAAGGAAACAATATTTTTTGGTGCCTGTAAATGAGGACGACAGGAGGGTTAACCCTTAGCTGCTCCAGTGATTGGACTCTACACTCTTCCATGAGTGGGTCAGAAATGACCCGTATAAGAATCAACGTGCTTTATGCTGTTTTTGTCATTTTGGTTCAGAATAATAATTAGTTTTATTGTTTGTATTATATTTTTCCACACAAGAAATTATTTCATATTTGAAATATGTTTATTTTTCACTTTATACCAGATTAACGCAACATTTTGACAATTGAAAAAAGAATATTACACAGAAGAGCACTAGAAGAATATCAACGTCCATTTAGTTGACATTTTTCCGATCTTTTCTTCCAGCTGTTTCTGCTCTCCATCCCTCCAAGTTTATGCATCATCTCTTGTATGATATTATCAGAGATAAAGAATTTGGTTGCAGTAATACAAACAATACAAATTCTTTACAAGTATATAAGGTAACTGAAGAATTTAAATGGAATATTATCAGAAACATGCTTTTTGAGGAATAGCGGGAATATGATAAAAACTTTTCTTTACAAGGATATTGCAGGAAAATGACCTCACTGGGTCATTTTTAACCTACTTATACATCTAAGGGTTAAAATGCTTCGTTATCTTCATTTAGAAGGCTGCTGTTAGCTGAAACTAAATGATCCGTTTCAGCGCTATTCACAGGTGTTTCTTGTGCGACTCTTATTTCCAGAATCTCTACAACCATTAAGAGGAAATATACCAGGTTGAAATGAATCATATTTCTCCTTTCAGAGCCTGTAGAGAAAGACTTCTGTAGGCTTTGTCTCCTTCCAGTCGTCCTTCTGAGTACAACACCAGCAGCACTCCACTCTTCTGCTCTGTACAGTTCTACTCATCTTCAGTGATATTACAGGCATTTGTTACCTTTTCTCAACTATGATTGATTCATGAGTCATAGCTACTCCTCAGAGAAAAATCCTACTTGCTTGTATGAGCACAGATCAAAAAAGAAAAGGTGACCACTACGCGAGCTGGGCTAAGCTGAAGGCGACTGAAGTGGCCTTCTTACCCGGGTGAGTGGGATTCTTCTCCAGAAAAAAAGCAGAAAGAAGTTGAACAATGAAGGCAGAGGAAGATTTCAGATTTTAGGTCCACTTATCATTTGCTATCTCACTCCAATATTCTGAGATCTCGGTACTGATTTATTTCAAGTGTCCGTGTCCTTCCTGCAGTTCTGCTTCCTCTCACTGGGCTACATGTGAGATATTTACTTGTGTAGACGTCTCGACACCGTAGACTCTCTGCTGTCATTCATACATGGACAGAACAAGTCCTCTTTCATCTTCAGAAAGAAAATAAAATATTGCTTTACAACTAAACTGCATCTTCAGTTACATTCAGAAAGAAGCACATTTTCTTCCACTAACAGTGTGACGTAGTGGGAACACTGGAAAAAATGCTCCTCACAAAACAAGAAAATCTACTTATTTCAAGGAACTTTTTCCTTGAAATAAGTGAAAAATCTGCCAATAGAACAAGTGAAAAATGGCTTGGTAAGATTTCTTGAAATAAGATATGATATTTAGAATATTGAGATCTTAAAATTAGCTGGGAAAACTTATTTTAAGCTATATTTTACCAGGATTGTCAAGCTTAGGTGTCTTAAAATAAGCCAGATATGCTAAAAAAAAAGTTTTTCACTCAAAAATAGATTTTTGCTTCCGTGTAACTTCCTAATTTCAGATGTATTAAACTTGTTTTGAGTTTTCTTGTAAAATTCACCTCAAAACAAGATAATTTCAAGATTGTTTGACTTAACAAGATATTTAAGATGCATTGTCTTAAAACAAGTTCCTCCATCTGCTGAAATGTCTCTTGTTAAGTGAATTTATCTTAAATCGAGTGGGATGAGACATTTTGACTAAAAATAAGACTAATAGACTTGGTAAGATTTAGAGTTTTTGCAGTGAAGTGATTGGTTGGAGTGGTGAAGGTTGAAAAAGAACTTTCCCACAGGAGACGGCCATCTTCTCCACGTCTCACCATTATTACACCGTTCTGTTCCTGTGCTGTTATTACCAGACACCAAAGAAAGGATGCTGTTTCTTTTCTCCTATCCAAGGACATGCAATTGTTGCACATACAAAAGGTTCTGGGTTGTATTGTCCATTTTACTGACTATTTGCAGCAGCACATGTACAGTAGATGCCAACAAGAAATGCAAAAGCTGGAAGACTCCAGCGATGTTCAAACCTCAGGGTGTGAAACTGTGAAGAAACAAAACGGAGAAACAGCAGCACTGGGATCCACACGTCTTCATGGCTGCTTCTTCAATCTGCATGTTTACTGAAGAAAATCCATTTCAGGTTTTAATTACTTTGTTATCACATTTGTCATGTTCAGAGCAACAACAAGAATATGTCGGATCTTAACAGCTTTTTCTGGAAAACGTTCCCAATGTGAAAACATTTTATTTACACCACCAGTATAATCAGCCCAACGGAAACTGAGTGAAAAGCACAATTTTTAGGAGCCGCCAGATGTTTTAGTGCTGGATTCAGGAGACTGATATTCCTCTCCTGTGTGGGCCGATATTTTTTGATTTAAATTTCAGTTTCACTCGCTGTCCAGTTAGATTTATTCAACAAAATTATACGGCTGTGTTTAGGAAATTAGGAATATATTGGTTAAAATTAGATGTGGACTGATGTGGTTTTTCAGAGCCACTGTTGATGCAAATGATTTATCAAGGAGAGTGATAACGGATATTTAGAACCAGTATACACTAAAATCATATTAAAATCATTACACCAAAATCCAACACAACACTTTTTTGAATTGCTTCATTTCATTTCTGTTTGCCATAAACACTACCAGTCAAAAATCTGGACACACCTTCTCATTCAGTGCCTTTTATTTATTTGTATTATTTTCTGCATTGTACATTAATACTGAAGATTATCAATTTTTTGTTTACAACATAATTCCATATGTGTTCTTTTAAAGCTTTAATGTCTTCAGTATTAATCCACAACATGTAAAATAATTAGATAAAAACCATTAATTGAGAAGGTGTGTCCAAACTTTTGACTGGTAGTGTATATAACTAAACTTCTAATTAAACCTTGTGATGTGTCTGAAAGACATATTGTCTTTTTTTTTTAAAATGACATCATTTAGAGTCTGAAACTGTAGAAACAGGAATAACTGTTGAATTTTCAACTTTCTGTTGGTTCTGAACTATTCAAAATGAAGGAAGTCTAAGCCTAAAATTCTATTTCATCAAAATTGCTTAGTTTTACATATCACATTTAAAAAGTAGTTGCCAAAAATAAGCTGTTAATTTTAACCAGATTCTGTAAAATACTAAAAATTCTGTGCTCATCGGTGTAACTGTGAAACCATTAGTGACTCAGATGAGACAACAAATCCTTCAATAAACATTCAGAAACTCTTCTGCTGAAATGAACGAATGAAAAAATGAAAATTCAGTTTTAGTGTTTGTTGAGCCAATAATTTGCATTTTGTTCTATTTTTATCCATGATACCAGTCTGCACTTGGAAAAATATTGTACATCGTGATTCTAAGTTTCGGACTGCACAGTGGCGTGGTGGTTAGCACTGTCGTCTTGCAGCTAGAAGATCCCCGGTTTGTATCCCGGCCTTCCTGGGATCTTCCTGCATGGAGTCTCCATGTTCTCCTGCTGGGTTCTCCAGGTTCTCCAGCTTCCTCCCACAGTCCACGAACATGCTGAGGTTAATAACTGGTGATTCTAAACTGTCTGTAGGTGTGAATGTGAGTGTGATTGTCTCTATGTGTAGCCCTGTGATAGACTGTTACCTGTCCAGGTGAACCTGTGATAGACTGTTACCTGTCCAGGTGAACCTGTGACAGACTGTTACCTGTCCAGGTGAACCTGTGATAGACTGTTACCTGTCCAGGTGAACCTGTGATAGACTGATACCTGTCCAGGTGAACCTGTGATAGGCTGTTACCTGTCCAGGTGAACCTGTGATAGACTGATACCTGTCCAGGTGAACCTGTGATAGGCTGTTACCTGTCCAGGTGAACCTGTGATAGACTGATACCTGTCCAGGTGAACCTGTGATAGACTGTTACCTGTCCAGGTGAACCTGTGACAGACTGTTACCTGTCCAGGTGAACCTGTGATAGACTGTTACCTGTCCAGGTGAACCTGTCATAGACTGATACCTGTCCAGGTGAACCTGTGATAGGCTGTTACCTGTCCAGGTGAACCTGTGATAGACTGATACCTGTCCAGGTGAACCTGAGATAGGCTGTTACCTGTCCAGGTGAACCTGTGATAGACTGATACCTGTCCAGGTGAACCTGTGATAGACTGTTACCTGCCCAGGTGAACCTGTGATAGACTGATACCTGTCCAGGTGAACCTGGTGAGGATTAATCGGTGTGTAGCTAATGGATGGATGATTTCCAAGGTTTTCCTTTTTTTCCTTTTTTTGAAAAGTAAATAGTCAAAGAAATTCAACTCTGTTCTTTTCTTTTTTATGATTTATGGCATCATAATTGTGTGATACTGCACAGAAAATATTTTTGAGTTATTTCTACATCTGGGCTTGGTTGCACCGTTTCCAGTAAAATCACCAAATAAACTATTTGCAGTAAGTAGATTCTGTAAAATAAAAAAATTAATAAATTCTGCACTTCTCGATGCAAACATGACATGAGTAACTCAACTGCAACCAATAGTCTCATGAAAATATTGTAGGAGCTCTTCAGCTGAACTCTCTTCAGTGTTTGCACAGAGAAAATATGGAAACCTAATTAAAATATAAATAGTAAAATATCTATAGTATGTTGAGCCGCCACTTTTTCCAATCTTGGCAGCACCTGTGAGTACATTTTATTTTTGTAAAGCAAAAAATCACATAAATTAAAATTTCTATATATTTTTCTTTTTTCATGATTTGTGACATCATAACTGTGTCATACTACATAGATTGTCTTTTTTTTCCCCTCTCTACTTCCCAGTCAGGTTTGTGCTGTTTCCACAGAAGGGAAGAACTTTATACTGGAATGAAAAATGAGCCCATAGTGAGGAAAAATGAGACAGAAGCAAAAAATAATAATAAATAAACAGATGTAGAAACTACCTGGGGTTCAGAGGGTTAAAAGAGAATCTAACACTACATTCACTACATTCAGAGAATTCACCTACATTTTGAAATGAATATATTTTATGAGAAATTGGCTAAAAAACTATGATGACACCACGAGTCGCTGAATATCAGATCCAATAATTGGTTGACCCTGGGTTAAAACACAACCTTTCCACAACATATTTGAAGTTTCTCCTCCGTTTTCAGGGTTGTCAGGATGACAGGTCATCTCAGGTTTTTATCTGAGAATCAATGCAGTTTAGTTTTACAGGAATGTAATTTTTAGTAGACAGATCTCCCTCGTTGAAGTTTGGAAGTGATTTCTAGGAATGTCAGAATTGTCACGTTAAAATCCCCTAAAAATCAGGTCTGTGTTTTCTCGGTCGTTGTGTGTTTTGAAAGTTTTTTTCCATGTCTCTTCAGATGAGGGTATTGACAACAGAAAGTATTTTAATTAGCAGTGTCTGTTGTTAGTTTTGGTAGGTTGAATACACTCTTGTCCTTGTCACACAGTCGTCACTGAAAGGTTTATTTTTCATTACTGCAGATGTGTCATTAATTATTTCCCCCCTAATGGGTCATCTTTATTTTTCCTAAAAGAAAAGATTATTATTTGGGCTGTTGGCATTTATTCTTCCACACACAGTCAGTTTCATTTATTTTTTTAATAACATGTCAAATATAAATATACAACATCTGCATGGCACAAACACTAAAATGATGAATTCAGAGGAATATTTCCATTTTAGTTGGGTTTATGTACACATCTTCTAAGAAACACATCTATTTCTGTTGATTAGCTTGCAGATATAGGATTAAAGAGAACTTCAAATCAATGAAACAGAGTATTTTCCCACTTTAGATTGGAAGAAAAACCACACAGCTTGACTCCTGTGCAAGGAAAACACAGAAAAATTGCTGCTGCTGTCCAAGCCTTGGTTCTGCAATTTGACAAAAAAAGGACAATTAATAAGGAAAACAGAGAAAATTTAACAGAATAACTTTTCTTCTTTGCCGTAAAATGAAATGTTTATGCAGAGTTCTTGGGGTAAACAATATTATTTTCACTTTGCTGGAATTTGAATTGCGGTGCATATGTGCAGAGACAGAAAAACACAAATTAAATGCATTCTCCATTTAAATGTCACAGTTATATGTTTGGCTTTGATTCAGAGGATCTTTTTTTCCCACTTTTGACAGCAGCCAAAGCAAGCAATTATCACATCTAGGAATTTCCATGCAGCAACATATGTGCTTGTTTTCTCTGTGGTTTTGACCTTACATATGAACCAACGGATACACATTCCACACATGGCGACCACGCTGGAGATCTGCAGCGCCCGGCCGCACTCCGGACTCATCAGGCAGTCCCGGGTCTTCAGGCAGCATTTGGGGCAGCTGCTCCCGGAGCTCCTGCTCTCCGTCTCCTCGTGTTTCCGGGGCTGGGTTTGCCTCGTGTCGTGGTGCTTTTCATCCCACTCCTCGCTCGCGCCTTTCCCCATGATTCCTGCTGGCACAAAGCTTGAATCAGGACTGGGACGCCATTAAAAAAAATTACTCTAATTAGAGGTTTTGTAATTGATTAATCATGATTAATCACACTTTTGTCAAATAGCAATATTTGATACAATAAATAAAGTTTTTCAATTCCAATAAAATGTGGTTGACAGATGAATCAATGAGTAGACATATACGTGTTTAGAATTTTACATCTAAAGTATTAAAATGAAAACAATTTTAAAATTTAACGTGTAGAAAAAAGTGACTTTGATGATTTAAAGTCTGGATTTAGTTGGTTTTTCCATTGTATGGAACATAACAAAATCATAAGTGGTTCAAGGAGCTTCAAAAAGTTGAAAATCCATAAATTCATTCTGTTCTCATAGTTTCTGGGTCTGATAAATGGTCTAACTTTGATGGTTCTTTTTTGGAATGTAAATTTTTTATTTATTTTAAATAAATAGATATTATTTATAAACTAAAACTTTAGATTTAAGTTATTAAAAGACAGACAAACAACGCTGATCCTCAAATAACTCCACCAAGGCTCCACCTCCTTGGAGGATTAAAATTTAAACAACTAAAATGTTTAATTTCTATTTATCTGCATTTTTCTTCTGTCTACTACATTCATAGATTACTGCAAACTCAACGTGCAATTATAGCGATTTTATTCAACATTTGATGACTTTCTGTAAACTAATGCACTGTCAGTGTCTTCTAAAGTGGTCTATTATGGGATGACTCCACCGTTAGCTGGTAACAGGACTGTGGTAGCTAACGTTAGCTCTGATGCTAACAGCAACATGTTTTGTATTGAGGTGGTAACGTCGGCTTGAAGTGCTCCGATTAGAAAACTCTTTGTTGCACAATTTACACACAACCAGGCTTTTATCCAAGCTGCCATCAGGAAGAGTTTTAAAAGAAAACTTTCTTCCCAACGAGCTCAATGCGTCTCGTCTTCCGTCACCGTTCACCAAACTTACTGACGTCTCTCCTGTGCATCTTCTTCAGCTGGAAAAAAGACTTTAGGTTCATTAGCGCCACCTACTGGGCTGGAGTGTTCATCAGTGGTACCGATGTGCCAGAAATTATGGAACTGAGAAAAATGTGATTAAATGCGTTATTTTTTAACGCATTATTTTTTTCTGTAATTAATTAATTGAAATTAAAGCGCTAAAGTCCCAGCCTTAGTTTTAATACAACGATTTGAGGACGGACGGTTTCAGAAACAGGCTCCATGTGTGCAACTAACTTCATGATAGCAGGATTTCCACGGGGAATAAAAACGTGGCCAGGTTGTGTGCTGACTCCCACGCTCCCTGGCTTTACAATACAGGCTCTGTTTACAATCCTGTACCAACATCCAGGTCCAGTGTCGCCGTGCTGTGAGTTTGTTGGGTTCGTTAGGCCTCACCATCTTCAATCTCTTATCATTGCTATTGCTGGGGTGTGATTTACTTCAAATCACCTGCCGCCAACTCTGCTTTTTTGCAGAAAATATTTTTGAGTTGTTTCTACATCTAGGCCTGGTTGGAACATTTCCAATAACATCAGTACAAGAGGTCCTGGACTTATGTCGGAGTTCTGTTCCTATGGTGTGATGGAAGTCATAACTCCGGTGAAAATGAAAACGACGACGTTAGGTGCATCAGCATATCGATCAGTTTACATATTTGTACAACTACAGTAACAAAAACAGTCATTGGCTCACACTGAAACACAACAACAGTCTGACTTAGGCTGGGAGCCATAATGAAGTTAGTGAATGCAGCATAATCCAGTGTGGCTAGAGTGTGATTTTTTTATTTTTTTAATCACGTGCAGCTGACTTTGCTTTTAGGAATGTTTGCAGCTACCCAGGTTACATTCCTGCTCTTTAAAGCTTCAAGTTCTTGTATAATATCAACAAACATACGCAGCTTCGTTCCGTAGATCACTACACGCCTCTTCATGCAGGGTAACGTGATGGATAAATCTCTAAATGCATTAGTCTCTCCAAACAACCGAACTGAGAATATTATGCATAGAGCTGTTGGGTTTCATTAAAGAGAAATCATTTTTTCTCCAGTGTGAATCATTAACATTGCAGTCCAAACTTAAGTCCCTCTATGAACACTTTATTGAGGGAAGTCACATTGATTTGACAGATTAACAATCCTTCCACTCTGATGATCATTCCTCCTGCCAGGAGTTGAGGCCCCCTGTTTTAACTGTCGGGTACAATTGCTCCCCACAGACATTATCAGATATTAAGTGATAACCCTGATGGTGAAATAACAACTTATCTGTGCCATCCAGTGGCTCCCCATTTATTAACACTGACAGTAAATTAGATTGCTGGCATCTGGAGGGTATACTGGCATTTCCAATGCACCTTTCCATCTCATTCTGCTTTCAAAACCATCGCTTTTCAATCATAAGTAATGAAATTCCATCACCCTCCTCGGCCATGAAAGCCACTTGGAAAAGAAGTGAGAGAAGGCCATTAGGAGGAGAGAAAGAAAAAAGCGAGAGTAATGGTCTTACCCTTTGCTTTCAGAGTCGCCTCTCTGTCAGGTTGAGTCTCCCGTCTTTGTGAAGTGGACTTTTTTTAGAGGAGTGCAGTGAACAGACTCACTCTGGTGAACAACAATGAGTCGCTGTTAATGTCTGCCTGCCTCAGGAACCAGGCAGGTGTGTCTTCAGGTCGAACAGGTTTGACTGAGTGGACTGCCCTGCAGTGAATGATTTTACTTTCAACAAACACACATTTAAAGACTTAGACGGTCTTAAAGGTGCAATCAATAGAGCGAGTGTAAGGACGACTAATAAATTGTAGAATCTAAGCTTTCCTGATATTGCTGGCACTGTGTTTACAGCAATACAAGTATCCAGTCACAGCCTGTTACTGGGGTTTTCTAATGCTGTTAAAGGTTGAATTACTTCAGTACTGCAGTAAAACAGGCAGTTGTATGTATTTTTATTCCCAGTGAGCAACAACTGGGATGATTTAAATTTGACAGTGAAACAGGGCTTCTGCAACACTTCTAATGTTTCCTGGAAGTCCCTTTATGTAATCATGATAAGTACTACCCACAATGGCTGCTGAATCTCTCAGACTGTGTCAAAACGCAGCCCTTCAACTTGAATTTCATTTTGGGAAAGAGGAAGGAAACCAACTCCAGTGAGTCAGGTGAGCAGGGCGTGGCGATTGTGTTGCTGTGGCCAAAAATCCTGCCTTTGATACTCCACAGTTCTGGTTATTTTTGCCAAATGTTCTCCCTTAGATTCTTCAGTGTGTTACAGTAGAACTGTGATCTGACAGTAGAACCCTGACAGACTAATTCCTGGTACACAACCAGGTGAATGTAAAAGGGAACAACGAGCATGCTCCTGACATAAATGTACCTTGTCCAGTTTTTGAAACTGAGTCTTAATGTTTTAATGTAAGAAATTGCACTCTGAGCTGTAACACACATCTACATCAAGTTCTCCAGGACTTCTCCATGCTTTGCTGCATTTATTTCACCCTCTGCTTTCACAAGCCCTCAAGGGGCATCCTCCCGAGAAGAACCCCCACATTATGATGCTGCCACCACCATGCTTCAAAGTGGGCATGGTGTGTTTTTGATTGTGTGCAGTGGTTTGCTTCTAATCTGATGGCCAAAAATCTCAGTTGAGTTGTCTTCAGAGTCTTCCACACGGGGAACTGTTTAGTATGAGCGGACAGTCATTGCATTCACAGTCTGTGTCAGCTGCTGAAGCTGGTGAATCCTTCAGAGGAGTCATCGCTGTCTTGGTGGCCTCTCTCTCTAGGTTCTGTCTGACACAGTCACTCAGTTCTGCCCACTCTAGCAGATATATGCATGTGCTGCATTTCTTCCATGTCTTAATGATGGATTTAACTCTACTCCAGGGATATTCAGACACTTGGAAATGTTCTTGTAGTCATCCCCTGACTTGTGCTTATCAAAGGCCTTTTCACAGAGGTGCCTGGAGTGTTATTTAGTCTTCATGGTGTAGTTTTATCCAGGAGTACTGCTTCACTGGTGACTGAAGCTTCCAGATACAGGTGTCTTTATACTAGAATCACTTGAGACACATTCACTGCACTCAGACTGCAGAGAATGACTCCACCTTTGTTGAAATTTTAATTAAGTGACACTGCTTTGTATAAATCTGTTTTGATTATAGGCCTCATAGTTATTTTTTTCAAAAACTATTTTTTAAAGTGCTTTTGGATGCCTGTCAAACTCTTTAAATGCCTACACGAGTACCCTTATTTATGTCATCAAAAACAATGTATTGTGTAAAACTGAATTTTACCTTCGATAGATGACTGAAGTCTGTGAAGTCAAAGCATTTCATTTGCATAATTCCTTTAATTATTCCTCTCCACACACAGTATTATTGTCCTTTAACAGCCAATGACGAATACATTTCTTCTCAGCTTGTGTGACAGAATATTCTGCTCAGAGTTGCTGTAGAAATGCAATCAAGTTTTAATAAACAATTACTCAAAATAATTAATTGATTAGACGGCATATTTGTTACAGAATGAACAATGATGAATCGAGAAGAGCAATTTAAGGAAGCAATTAAAAGGCAAACCATTCAAATAATATTCAAAGAGTGGCGTTCTATCAGGAGACTGAATTACTCACTGAACTATTCTTCATCTGTAAATGCAGCAAAGCAAAATGCACAGTAAGTACTTCATTACGTCTCAAGAATGTGTTTGACTTGAATAGGAGGAGAACTTCAAATTTAGTATCTTGTATTAAGTTGTGGGGTTAGAAGTCAAACCTCTTCTTCTTGTTAGTTTTGGGAAATGTGAGCAGGGAGACCGAGCTGATCTCTAAACTGTAGCATCCAAGGAAGAGACGTTTGCTGAGCAAAGACATACCAAGCGAGCAAAATGTAGGCTGTAGCAGGCATAGTAACATGCAACTGAACTGGAGAACCATGTGCTCTAGACTTGCAGTGTTAGCAGACGGGTCAAGCAAAGTTTCACTCCGTTGAGCCATTATTTCTGTCGTGACCACAAAATATTGATCAAAAATGCAAAGGACTTCGGGCTATTCATGTGTTTTCTGCAGTCATTTTGTAACACGTATAATCCCAGAATTTTCTTTACATGGACTTTAGAGTAAATAAGGTTATGATTAGGCGGGTTTAGGTTATGAATATGTCTTGAGTAGGTCCCTAGAAAACAATGCAAATCAACGCTATGTCATCTAAATTAAAGAAAAGAAAACAGAGTGAGAGGGATGCAAGTAACAATGAAGCGTCTAGTAGAGTTTCTCTTATTGTATATGACCCTGTCAAAATCAGACAAACAAAAAAAGGTTTCTTTCATCCAAGTGCATATAATCATTGTTGCAATGAAAATATAGTTTTATAAAATAATAGCATCATACTTTCTGTTCTTCTGTGGTGAATGGTAGCAGCAGCAGATATACAGATGAGTAAGATATTAACCCTCCTGTTGTCCTCATTTATGGGCACCAAAAAATATTGTTTCCTTGTCTGAAAAAATTACAGAAACTCAGCAAAAAAATTTCCCAAATTTCTGAAAATTTGCAAAACCTTCAGGAAGAAAGTTCCAATAATTCCTTCAAAGTTTAATTTTAAAATATCCCCCAAATTTGGCAAAAAAATTCTTGTAAATATTTTCAAAAATGACTAAAAACCTTCCAAAAAATTCTAAAAACATCTAAAGTGATTCCATATATATCAGTAAAACTTCTAATATTTTCTTTAAGAACATTCACAAAAAAAAAATCAACCAAACTCCAGCAAAATTCGCTGGATTTTGGTAGATTTTTTTAAAAAAAATGTTCTTAAGAAATATTTTTAACATTTCTTTTTTCCACCAAAAAATGTTCAAAGATTTCCCAAAAATGTTGAAAATGTGGATATCAGAAGTTTCACTGTGAAAATCTATTTTTTCCCCCATATTTTCAAACTTTAAAACGGGTCAATTTTGACCCGCAGGACGACACGAGGGTTAAAGGAAAAACCTAAACCCCTTTACCCCAACAGACATGGTTTGGGTCAAAGCAAATGGATAGAAAGTTGTTCTGCACCTTCATCTTATGGTGAAACCTTTTTGTCTAAATGGGAGTGGTCTCCTATAAGATGCCCCCATCTGTAGGCCACATGGGGTCACTGAATGGTTTGATGAAAATGATGTCAACTATATGCTCTGGCCTTCACAGTCACCAGATCTAATCAACACAACTGAACACCTGTGGGAAATCCTGGGACTGACGTGTTCGGCAGCGCTCTCCACCGCTGTCATCAAAACACACACAAAATGAGGGAATATCTTTTGGAAGAATTGTGTTCCATCCCCACAGAGGCTTGTATAATCAATGCCAAGGCACATAGAAGCTCTTCTGGCAGCACATAGTGTCTGTAGAAGCCACTGGAGAAATGCAAAAATTCCAGTGATGTTCAAAACCCCACAGGTTTGAAGCCTCAAAAAGAGAGAAAAAAGGAAGAAGATTGGGATCCAAAGTTTCATTCACATTTAGTGAACATAATTTCACAATCTATCTCAGATTTTAATTACTTTATCAAGATGTTTAGGCATGTACGCGGTAACAACGTGCAGATGTCAGTTTTTAAATGCTTCTGAAAAGTATTCCCAAAGTGACGAGTTATGTCAACATCCACATTGTGTAGACTGGGAATATTTTGCTCATGAAATGAATGTTTAGCTGCTGCCAGACTTTTTAAAGGTCCTGTGTGGTGAAAATCTATTTCTAGTGTGCTTTGTGCTTGTTATAAACTTGGAGGTGTAAAGTAAAAGCTGTTAAGATATGAAGGCATGTATTGCTGCTTTTTCTCAAGGCCTCCCAAATAGATAGCCTCTCAGCTTTACAAGCCAGTAAGAATTTTACTGAACTCCTACATTCTAGCTGAAGAGCACAAAATTTGCACAATCCTGCCCTCTCACTCGCTGTCCACCAGGTTTCTTTACTCTCTAGATTGGCATCTGCTAACTCTTAATTGTCCCATCCATGGATAAAGCACTCCAGATGTTCTGCTGTTGGCTGCTAGAATGAATGAAAGCGACTCTATGCACCCCCAGTCTCTGAGAAACTGAATATCCAGTTGATTGCTTTTATTTTGATGGCAATTTCACCAAAACAATAAGAAAATACTTACTGTTAGGATGTTCGGATAATGGGGCTTTTCCATTAGCTAACGTTAGCATTAGCTTTGATTTTATGCCCACAGATCGGAGCTCTCGTGAAAACTTGAAGTGCAATTTGAAACCAATAACCAATAACTGTGGGGGTTGTTGTGTTTTCATATCGCTGCTGTGCATCAGTGAAACTTAAACTGAGCCAGTGTTTACATCTGTTTACTTCTCTCCTGCTCTCTGTGCTCTCATGTACTTCAATTTAACCCTCGTGTCGTCCTGCGAGTCAAAATTAACCTGTTTTAAAGTTTGAAAAAGAAAAAAAAAATCATTTTCACAGTGAAACTTCTTATCTCCACATTTTCAACATTTTTGGGAAATCTTTGAACATTTTTTTGTGGTAAAAAAGAAATGTTAAAAATATTTCTTAAGAACATTCACAAAAAATCAACCAAAATTCAGCACTTTTTGCTGGATTTTGGTTGATTTTTTTTGGTGACTGTTCTTCAAGAAGATATTAGAAGTTTTACTGATATATATGAAATCACTTTGGATATTTTTAGGATTTTTTTGGTAGCTTTTTACTCATTTTTTGAAAATATTTACAAGAATTTTCTTGCCCAATTTGGGGGATTTTTTAAAATAAAACTCTGAAGGAATGATTGGAATTTTCTTCCTGAAGGTTTTGCAAATTTTCAGAAATTTGGAGAATTTTTTTGCTGAATTTTCGTATTTTTTTTTTTAGACAAGGAAACAATATTTTTTGGTGCCCGTAAATGAAGACAGCAGGAGGGTGAATATAGCTGAATTCCAATAAAGCTGTTCTGATTTACATATTTTCTGTTTCTGTTGTCAGACAACAGGACAAGTATAAAATAGTGACTGAAATACAACCTATTAGGATTGTAAGTTAACCAGCAGCCTCCTCATAGCCTTTTCCAGACAAAGTCACTGTCGATGCACGAGTTAAAAATAATGGCAATGCTATGGAGTCTACATTATTTACATATAAAGATGGATGAAAAAATGATTAAAATTGGTTATAAAGTCCATACATGTCTCAGCTGTTTTGTGTCACACTGTCAATCAGAGATGCAGAGAGGGTCTTCTTCCTGAAAAGGGCGTAAACAGCAGCAACTCTGCTGTAATTAACCCTCCTGTTGTCCTCATTTACAGACACCAAAAATATTGTTTCCTTCTATGAAAAACATCTAAAAATTCAGCAAAAAAATTCCCCAAATTTCTGAAAATTTGCAAAACCTTCAGGAAGAAAATTCCAATAATTCCTTAAAAGTTTTACTTTAAAAAAAAAAAAAATCCCCCAAATTTGGCAAGAAAATATTTTTAAAAAATGAGTAAAAATCTTTCTTCTACATATATATCACACACACATATATATATATATATATATATATATATATATATATATATATATATATATATATATATATATATATATATCAGAAAAAATTTCTAATATTTTCTTTAAGAACATTCACATAAAAATCAATCAAAATCCAGTGAAATTCGCTGGGTTTTGGTTGATTTTTTTGTGAATGTTCTTATGAAGCATTTCTAACATTTCTTTTTTCCACCAAAAAATTTTCAGAGATTTCCCAAAAATGTTGAAAATGTGTACATCAGAAGTTTCACTGTGAAAATATATATATTTTCCACATTTTCAAACTTTAAAATGGGTCAATTTTGACCCACAGGACGACACCAGGGTTAAAGCTGCAAAGAGAACAGAGTTAAAACCAGTGTTTACAGTCACTGTTAAATGAACCATCTTTGCAGTATTTTAAGATGGATACTTGAAACACACATGCAAGGAACAAATCAGTCATTAATTTGCTGAAAACGAGCACAATATGGACACCCCATGTGTGTCTACACCACAGCAGGATGTGAAATGGCATTTGCATTTTCACTTCCTCCATTTTTTCCCCATTTCTTTTGTCTGTTCAATTGCTCTATTACCCAAGCAGCCAATACCCTCCAGTATCTGGCAGAAACATGACAACCACTCTATCTCGTCAGTCCACGGGCCCATGCAAGCAGCACAATCCCACAACGCACTTCTGCCAGCTGTTATTGGACACAGGCGCTCGTATTGTTTTAGAACCACTCACGCTTCTCAAACTGGCCATCGATGGAGCTGTGGAAGTGCATCTACAGCTACAGGGAGAAGATATTGATCTGTAATGTTAAAGAAGGAGATATGATATAAGAATGTGCTGCCCTTGACAGCGCACGATTCCAGATGATGGTGCACCTGTCACTTTCATTCTTTGTGCAGCAAACATGGCACAAGATGACAGGAAATTCTGCGTTCAGTCGAATTGTAGACCTCCAAAGAATCTCAGCTTTACAGAATTGTGACTGGTTTTCATCTGCGCTTGTCAGTCAACATCCTATAAACGAATGTGCTGGCTGTTATGCTTAGTTGAATCAGAGCTGTGGGGACTGTAATGCCTGACCAGCTGAAGGCGATTATAGCTGACTTTTACTGAATGTGTTTCCTCTTGTTTTGTTTTTTACCTTTAAAGATGGTGAACTTGCCATTCCAGAGGTTTGTAATATAGTTTTTTTCCCCGTTTTCCTCTCTGATGTGTGGTGGAAAGATAGTAAAACATGACCTGAATTGTCTTTTGTCTTTGGTTTACAAAACTCCTCTGCTGTATACAGAATGTTCTGCAGTTTTCCCAGCCACCTAACACTTTAACACTTGCTAAAGGATGTTTTACAGTAAACAAAGTCTTTTGATATGTTAACAGGTCAGAAATTGCTCGCAGTAATAAAACGTGAATAAAAAATGGCAAGGAAGCACATATGGGCTGCTGCTGATGCACTACCGACCTTTCAAGATGATAAATAATTCAAGTATAGATTGTCTCTACTGCACCTTATCCCATTTTTTTATTTCATTTTTAGCTAAATTTATTAGGTTGAATCACCCGTCGAACTGATGAATGTTGTAAAAAGTATGTTTGGTTTGCAAGCCCATGTGGACGTAAAAGTGAAATTGGAATATCTAAAGCATTGATATTTAGTGTTCAGGTGCTCACCTTAGAAACACCAGTTTGGAAACACCAGATTGGAAACACCAGTTGAGTTGGATGTGAGGATAGTTACCTTTACTTCTGAACTTCACCCACAAGTCGTTCAAATCCAACGACAAAGTTGTTGTTTGACTCATGAGCCCATTTCAGAGATTAACTCTTCCATTATTCTGACAGCTACTGAACAAGCCACGGGTTTCATGTCTAAATGAGCTCCCAGGTCACTTTTCTGTAAAAACTGTAATGGGAATCTTATTAAGTTGGACTGGGTAACATGTCAGTACCACTCAGGACACGGCTGTAGTCTGAACTTTAGTCACATTAACAAACAGACATGCACATTTGCAGTGAAGTGTCTTCTTCGACAGACTTATGGCATCATCATGGTAAAGGATGGATATTGTTAAGATATTAATGGTACTACTGCTACTATCACAATCAGAACGGCTTTATTGTCATCATACATGGCATGATGAAAATATAAATAGCTTCTGCTGGACGCTGCACAACAACAAGCAATAAGAAATAAAATATCAACATTAAATAATAAAATCAAATGTACATATACACAAAACAATATTAAAAATTGTTTAATGTTACTACTACTACTACCACTACTGCTTATCCAGCCAGTACTTTAATTGCCTGTTCTTTTTGATTAAAGAAAAAAAAAAACTAAACTAAATAAGAACAAAATTAACAATGCTTTATTTTCTCATATATACTGTATTTTAGAGACGGACCAATAATCTGCAGGGACGATTATTGTGGCCGATATTTTTCAATTATCGGTATCGGTAAATTATTGACAGATACATTAAATGCTCTACTTCAGGTCTGATGCAGCTCCTCTTTCTCTCTGTCTGTCGTCACTCCGTGGTCTCAGAAATGTCTCTCAAGCAGCAAAAACTGAACGAGAAACACAAATTAGCTTCTCTCACAGTGGCTAAGGCTATGCTAGCGGCTAGCCACTAAGTTAGAAGGCAGCCATAGATTAACCTGAAACAGAGTCTGGAAAACAATAATTAATAAAGCTTTAAGAAATGGACCTTAGTGGGCAATAAAAGTGACTAAACAGTGAAAAATTAAGAAAATATACAAGAACAGCAGACAATAAACTACTCAATCTCAGTCTATCCCTTATAAATGGAAAAACGTCCTAATTTAATCACTCGTATTTCTTTTTTCCATAGTTATAATCACCTTTATTAGTGAAGAAGTCTAGTTGTGAATGCCAGGTTCTCTGCTATCACATGTGGTTGAAACATTACATCTAATGTATATTAGTTCTAGATATTGGTTATCCAATAATTGGCATCAGTATCGGTCCTTAAAAACCCTTATCAGTCAATCCCCACTGTATATAAATTCAAAGTTTTTGATTGCAGGGGCATTGCTTTGAACTAATCACTATTATATACCATACTGTTATAATTAAAATGATTATTCACAGTAAAAGAAAGCCACCTTTTGGGCAAATCATTTTATAGACACTAATGTTGTAAAGGGATGATCACAGGTTTTACTCACAAAGTAAAATATCATGCAGTTTCCTTTAACAGCATTATATCAGAATGAAAAGATCCACCTTTAACAGATATCCAGTGAACATCAGTACAATTAAAAATGTCTTTCACTCTTCACTTTTGAGTGTTTTTGAGTAATTACTGCAGGATTTTTTCTTTGACAGTGTTTTTACTGTGTGATATTAACAGTTTTATTTAAGAAAAGTGTTCCATCTGTGGAGATAATGGCTCAGACAGATCTTATGATGATGAGACTGACATTTTTCTTACTTTCTGAAGTACCGTTTGCAGAACTGTTAACATCTGAGCTTATTGATCCTCCTGTATTTAAAAATGTCACCCCGGGGCTCGTTTACTACCGGGGCTCGTTTACTACCGGGGCTCGTTTAGGACCGGGGCTCGTTTAGGACCGGGGCTCGTTTAGGACCGGGGCTCGTTTAGTACCGGGGCTCGTTTAGGACCGGGGCTCGTTTAGGACCGGGGCTCGTTTAGTACCGGGGCTCGTTTAGTACCGGGGCTCGTTTAGGACCGGGGCTCGTTTAGTACCGGGGCTCGTTTAGGACCGGGGCTCGTTTAGGACCGGGGCTCGTTTAGTACCGGGGCTCGTTTAGGACCGGGGCTCGTTTAGGACCGGGGCTCGTTTAGGACCGGGGCTCGGCACTCATCCCTGATCATGGTCGGGTTCTGTACTACCATCTCTGTTGAGCGTGAAAAACACATGCTATGACTCCACTTAACTAACCAGAAATTACATGCTTTGGCGACTTATTTGGTTATCAATTTTAGCTGAATATATCGATGATTTGTTTCATCCCCAGTGTACAGGAAAAAATGTAATTCAAATACAAACACAATGGCATTTTTTCTACAGTTTAAGGCAAAAATCTCATCTTTTCCAGTTGTTGCAGCATTTTCCCTACACAAGTTCTGTGCCATCAGGGAACTATTACGCTCCTGCTTTGATTGATTGTAGAGATACCTAAAGAGGCAGACCTGCTCATGCTGGAATTTGTCAGAAAAAATAAAATAAAATTGGTTTCGTGAGGTAGAACTAAAGCTGTTCATTATTGTGAGGAAGTAGAATGTTTTCAGCAGTGAATGCTTCTCTTTAAAAGAGAGTTCAGAGCAACAATAATGTTTCCCTCAAGGGGAATGTGTAGACTGACAGAATATAGACTATAGACAGAGATGGAAGGGTTACTTCTAAAATGTAATCCAGTACAATTACAAGTTACCTGTTAACAAGTGTAATCAGTAACTTACTATAGGACTAAAATAAAAATTAATGTACCAGATTACTTTTAGTTACTGTCGGAGTACTTAAATAGCAAATAGGCATATAAAGAAGATGTGTGATCTGCTCAGTGTGTTTTCAGATCTTTTACATGGCACACATAAAATGCTCTTTTAGTATAACAGAACATTTTTAACTCTGAGAGAACCCATAGTATTTCTAGCAAATCAGGTGTCTAGTACTGAATAAAAAAGAAAAAAAAACGATCAAAACCACAAAATAAAGATAAATAAAGCTTCCAAATTATCCAATTGCTGGCTACAGAACAGTATTGCCTTGAAAGTTGACAGAAAATATGTTTCTTTTACAGAAAATGTAAAATGTGCTCATTTTTCAAAACAAACAAGTATGTTCATTGTGCAGAGTCTTCATGTGTCCTTCAGTAAAAGTCAGCAGCGTGTCTTCGTACCTGCAGAAGCTTCTTTAATTCCCTGGATGTTGACAGAACTTCCACTGCTGGAAGGTAGAGTTTGCATTGTACCAAGATGTTATCTGCCTTCTCTAATTTAAACACAAAATGATGCCAGAGCTTCCAGCCAGCGAAGGCGTTTTTTCTCTCCACGAGCGGTCATAGCTGTGAGCAGCGGTCGGTGGTATCCATGACAACGCAGGGGTCCGTTCATGTGTTGGTTTGTTGTGGTGTTGTGCCATAAAATGCTGTAAAGTGTCACAACGCGTGTGCAGGGCCCATAGGTCAGCTGCATTGTAGTAAATACCGTTTGATTTTACAATGTATTCCCGCTCAGTAATTCCTGTTTTTACCAAATACACCAGAAACAGGACTTTTTTTCTGTACCGTAACAGATTACAGTTACCCTTTTTTGTATCCTGATTACGTAACGTCGTTACATGTAATCCGTTACTCCCCAACCCTGACTATAGAGGAAGAATCTACAGATGGATTCATGGATGAGGTCAAGCTTTTGAGATGTTTATGAACAATGGAGGAGCTGAGGCCACTACTGCAACCAATGACCAGAGATTAGTCTGGCAGCAGACAGTGAGCAGAGTACTGATGTCGTGAGCAAAAAGCCGTAATGAAAGGTGCTTTTAGTGATATGTTTCAGTGAGATCAGTCCTCCATGTAGGCTTTCTTTCCTTTGTATCTTGGTGCAACTGGCTGTAAACCTCGTTAACGTCTTTGTTTTTCACTCCAACTGTTGTGTATTTCTGTGAGCTTTAACCTTCCATCATGTTCTAATTGAAAACACTTTCCAAACAACAAATGTCTGACAGCTAGTTTCACAATACTGATATTCCTATATGATACTAAATGCACTCTGTTACTTTAAATTGAGCTTCGGAATAAGTGGAGAGAAAAAAAACGGCTCCCTGGCACCTATAATTTCACACATTGCAATGTTTGTACACATAAAATACAAAGCAATTAAGTGTGATTTGCTATAGCTGAGTACAGTCTCAAGTGTTTATTGTCAGTTTATTGTCATGCTAGAGCCAATTCAGCAGCAAATCCTGGGCTTCTTCAGAACCTCAACTTAATTGAAAATGGTTATTTTCTCAGGTTATTGCCTTTTTCTGCATGGAAATGTAGTTTCGTTTCTCCCACCGCTGTTCCTCGTGTTTTATTAAACCGAAAATTATGAAGGAATTAAACAGTAGGAAAAGTCAGAGCTATTAACTTTTGATGCTGGGTACTTGTCCTTGAGAGCCTCCAGACTAGCGTCTTATATTCACTGCATCCATCCCTGAGTACTTTTCTCTTTTATAATTGTGTCATTCCATTTTGCCTTTATTCCCTTCTTCACTAATGTTTCTTTAAAAAATCTGCCACAGAATTAAAAAAAACCTGCTTAATGTTCTGCCAAAACAGCTCTGACCCATCTAGGACGGAGTAGATGGATGTTGAAGTTGAGCAGTTTTTATGTTACGTTACACTTTGCATTGCATGTCGAAGTATCATCCAAGGTTTACCAGCAGAACATTGCTTTGTAGCATTACCTTCAAGTGGATTCAGGTGTGTTCTGTCAGACCTACAGGCGTATCTTCTGTTCTCTATATGCCATTTAATTACACATTATTCCTTACATGTGTATTTTTTCTCCAACACTTCTCCTATAATAGACTCTGTGCTGCGTGAGCGGAGATGTTCACCACTGATTGGTTGTCAAACATGCAGATGTGACCTTGACCATCCCTGAGGGGAAGAGGTGGTCATAAATCCAGCTATTAAGCGACTCTATTAATTCTGCTGCAACACTGATGTGAAATACAACCAACACTTGTGCTGTGAGGAGACGGGTAACCATGACTCCACTGGCTCTTTAAACATGATTGGAAAGAATGGAAAGAAGCCGGGGTGATTAGGTCTGTGGGAGCTGTATGACAGATATTCATGACATACTTGAAACGTTAATGCTTGCCTGTTTGCAATTGGACAGTGTGAAAAATCCATCTGTAGGCAAATTTTGGAGGTAATGTTTTTGGCTAAAAATGTCCAGTCATTCACTAGTGATGATGTGTGAGCTGGCAGTTAACTTTCAGTGTATTTTTTACAGCAAACAGCGACTATGTGCAGTCTTCTTTCTGTGCTTTTGTATCGGCAAATGCAAGAAAGTAACAGCCTCAGCCCGAGGTTAGAAGTGGGTTTGACCACGTATGAAACGCACCATTTAGCTCATGTTTGCCATTCCTCTCTCCACTCAGCATGAAGATAATTGGATATAAAACATCAGTGAGAAGTAATAGCTCTCCTCCTTGTAGCCCTGCATGGCCTCACGGGCCCAAATCACACAATAAAACACCGTTAAACCTCATCAATGCCGCTTTAAATGTGGTCGAAAGGGAGAGACGGTTCACTAGTCCGTCTGATAATTCTTGAGGATGCAGTTCTCATTGACCTCAGGCCCTGCTGGATGAACACTTTCTTTATGTTTCCATCTCCTGTGGTAAATCCCAGCTCTCAGATGTTTTTGTAGCATTGTATTGACAGTTTTTTACGGTGGAGCTGTGCAATATTCAGCCTCTTTCAGTAACTGTGTGACACCAATGCACAAACACTGATAAATAAATGTCTGAATAAACCTACTTTGCAGAGTTAGAATTTTTGTGGTTACTGGAATTACCAATTAGAAAATTAGCATTATTAAATTACTATTAACAAATGGCTATGCAATTATCTGCCCATATTTCATTTAACGAGATGTGCAGCTCCATTCAGGCTTTGACTGGCAGGCTAATGCTCAGTACTGCAGCTGGAAACCTGTTCTGATAGTTACTCTGCATCTGTTTCATGCTTTGCAGCACTTGTTCAATTTACACCATCGAAATGAATCAAATGAAAAATGAGTGTGAATCTTCAATTATCCATTTTTTTTCCATTTACTTCACAAATGGATGGTTTCCTCAGTCTAATTTGCGATTGTTCACGTTTGAGTTGCTGCAGTTTCAGAATTTGAGTTTTGAACAAAAATAGAAATGACTTAAAATTGCAGTTTTTGTACTTCTGGTTGGACCGTACCATTCCGGCGGGGGGTGGGGGGTGGGGGGGGGGGGGGTGTCTACAGTTATGCAGTCATTTGACATTGTGCATAATATACCATATCGGAAAATGCTACAGTGAAAATATTGTTTATGACATGATTATATTTCTTAGTTTAATTCCTTTAAGTCTTTATTGAGTGTTTTATTTATTTCTAAGCCTACAGAGCTGTATTGGAGGATTTGACCGTCTAGGTCAGCTGTGGTGGTGGAAAGGAAGCTTCACTCTCTGAAAGACAGACTATTTTAAAGCTGCAACTCTATGTTCAATGTGAACAATAGATCGGTCTTTGACTCCAGTCTGAAAGTAATGTAGCATACACTACCGTTCAAAGGTTTGGGTTCACTTAGAAATGTCCTTATTTTTGAAAGAAAAGCAGTTTTTTTCAAGGAAGATAACAGTAAATGAATGATAAATGCAGTGTAGACATTGTTAATGTGGTAAATGATTATTGTAGCTGGAAATGGCTGATTTTTAATGGAATAAAAGTTTTCTCCAGGTGTTCCGGCCAATCTATAATACATTTTATGACATGTAATTATTTAGATGATTGAAACTTGCTTAATCATTAACACTCCCAGTCCAAACACAGAAATGGAGAATGAAGTACTAAATCCAAAGGTAGACAAATAAATGTCAAACCTAGTCAGAATTATCCACTTGTGAAGTAACAAAAAGGTGTAAGTTTTATTTTCATTTGGTCTGTTCTGATGCTGCTGTCCACACTGCACCAGCGTAAAAAAAGGAGACTTCTGGAAACACTGCTGACCCTGTTTTAGTTCAAACACTCCAAAGCTGTGTTTTAGTCTGCAGTTCTTCCTGCATAAAATGTTTCACAACTAAGCAACCAACTCCATGCTTCCTGTTTCCACAGATACCTGCATGGACGGCATGCATGTGATTCCTGGCATGTTGGTATAAACAGACATTATTGCTGGAACAGTGCTACAGCTCTCATCTAGACACAGATTACCTCTTATCTGATGTCTGTTGAGATCCTTTACTTGAGGCTTCTCCGCCAAATTTCCTCCTCTCAAATGGATCTTAGAGGAAGGATTTTATTGGATTAGAAGGAGGCCGACATTTTGAGTCTCTGGTCGCCCATTAGTCATTGTCAATATCGAGTGTCACTACAATAGCACTAATTGATTGTGCTCAGGGTGATAAAATAATCAGCCTTTTTGCATCAGATACGAGGACGCTGATTGGCAAAATTTACTGACTGTGTTCAGTCAGCAATTTGCTCCACTGCTGCACTGATAAATCCACAAGAGCTGTTTAAATCAGGGAACGAGAATGATTTGTATTTCATACATTACATGCTGACAAAATACAACAAAAATAAACAGAACTTCCCTCTCCAGATTCCCTGTCCTGGCCAGCAGCCACTGGTTGTACATGTTACTGTATATACAATCAGATTAAATGGCTGACTGGAGTCAAACAGACATGGTCCACATAAAGACAAACCGTAAACCTCTCCATTTGGATCCATATAAACGGAATACCCTGCAAGTTGCAGTTCCTTTGATGGCAGCCGGTTCTTTCTCCTCACCTCTGCACAAGTTGTGCAGCGATCAGTGTATGAGCTGTGCAGTAAAATGCTATGCTGTATGACCCAGATCTTTTTTGTTTTGGTACATGTGAAAATGCTGGTTTTAATTTCTGATGCTGTGTGTGTCAGAGGATCATGACTTATGATTGTTTTTCAGGAAAATGATTTGCATTTTTAAAAATGGAAGCAAAAAAGATCCCTTCTTTTAAATGTGCTGTCGAATTTCCTTAATTAATGCTGTGAAACTTTCATATCTAGAGATGAAACGCCTCATATCAGATCAGCTTATTAGGTTTTAAGGCCTCACCACCCTCCCTGGAAAGGGACAATGGGTGGGTGAGTAAATGTGTGAGTATGTGAGTGTGTAGCAGGAGTGTAAGTGTGAAATATAGCAGCAATGAAGGGTGCAGCATAAACCTGGCCACTCTAACTTTTTTTAATTTGGATTGGCAAGTCATCTGCCGGGATGGCAATATTTTATCCTCAAGTCGTTTTGTGAGTGTCCTGCTCTGAGGCAGAGTGGCTCTCCATCATGTTTGTCAGAGGAGACTTTATTGAAGAACACTGAGACCAGATTGGATGCTGGCACTCTGATGTGTGTGGATGGGGGTGTGTATGGGGCTGCTATTGGTGGAGTGATTATATTGAATTTGCAAGCACCTGAGCTTCTTTGTCATTAACAAGCCGTGCTCTCAGTCAGTGGAAGCATTTCAGTCCATTTCTTTAGCAAGAGAAGTTTCCATGGAGTGACTATTTGTCCTCAGATATAACTCATGAAATAAACTATAATGAATAAATATTGGTCAACAGCTAAACGGTCGAAACATAAAACATGTTTAGGCTGTATTTTTCTCTCTCTGTGTTGTAGATCATGTCCTTGCTCTCCACAGCAAATTTCCCACGGTGCAACAATAATGAAAAAACATACACATCTCTGTTTGTCCACTTGTTGGACCTTCTGAAGATCCTGTTTCTGAGTCCAGGCTTTCATCTTTTCAACATGCTGCAGAGCTGTGTCCCTTGCTGTTTGAATAGATTAGAGTCCAAAAGAAGCATTTGGTTGTCATTCATTCACTTTGCTTGAGATGCACGCATTCCATGTCAGTGTGAGGCACGTTGGTCACCTCCCAAATGAACAAAGCTGCCGTATCATGGCTAGTCGTGCATGCAGAACGGCCTGGCTGCATCTCGTTATCAGGGACATCCTGATCCGGATCCCAAGGTCAAGACTGGGGCAGGTCAAACTGATTAGTTTCAGCACAAATCTAAGCCCAATCCTTTGTCTATGTCCGTTGTCACACAGCTATCATGAATCTGGATAACTTTCTTATTAAATGCAGCCCTATCCATTCAACACTGGTTAACTTGAATGATATACTGAGCAACTGGACATACAGATGGCTGGTAAAAAATACCAGTGAGATACAAGACCACGTAAGATGTACCCTAGCTGGTGGTCATTAAGCATCACAGAAGACTTTGTCATGGTGCCCATTTAAAAGCTAAACCCCCATAATGCTGTATTAAACAGCAAGAGTCTCCATCTTGTGGTGAAACCAGGTTCTACAGGTAATCTACAGTACTTGAAGTGTGTATTATTTAGACTGAAAATGAAATGCCTTGGGTCGGATTGATGGAAAACACCACTTTCTGGCTTGTATGCATTTCTTTCAACAAATTTGCAGCTCCATTGGCTGGAGCTAAACCCAGGATGCAGTGATGCTGGTTCATTTTGTTTTTTTTGTTTTTTTTTTTTGCCTAACTTCACAAAATTTCCCCACTATGGCACAAACATGCTTTAAAAAAAAAATCTTTATTTTGTACTTTATGTTTTACAGTCAGAACAGAGAATTTCATCTTTGCATATCAAACAGCCATCTGTAGTTGACTGCTATCTTCAAAGAAACTTTTATCCCATAAATTATCTTTTTCATGGATTCCTGGACTCCATCCTTGATGACAACAGTTCTACTAATCTTGTGCATCAAGAGCCCTTCCAGTAAAAGTCAATTTTTTTTACTTTGATAATGTGTTCATATAGTTTTTTTTTTTTTTTTTTTTTTAATTGTTATATGACATATCGTGAATAATAAATGCGGTAACTGCCATGGCTGTAGCACCTCTTTGGTTAACCTATTTTCCAGCTGATCAATCAGCCCCCCGTGTCTGTTTTAGTTTCCAGTTTGTCAGTTTACATGCTTGAGATTCTTTGTCTGCTTGTGGTTTGTGCAACGAGTTCTTTAAGCTCTTTAGCTCTTTATTGCTTCACTTTGTTCCCATGCTTTTTTGCTTTTTTGGCTCTTGCGTTTTTTGATTTACTTCCTGGAGTTTTGTCACTTTTGTAACTTCTGTTCTTAAAACCGGCCTTTTGCTGCCTCATTTTGGATCATTATACATATTTAGAATCAGTTTTCAGTTCAAATATGTACGGATAAATTACTAAATACTAAATACTTTTGTTTGCGAGTGTTGCTATTAGTAACTACTTGCGAGTAATGACTGCATTTATCTAAGCTATCATAAGTGACTACTTTTATGGGGACGACAACTTTCTAAATCTGTAGGTTTGACATCCAGAGGAGAGTTTTTCAATGTTTAGTCGACAGGAGAGGGACTTTTAACCTCACTAAAGTTTTGGGATGTGAAGGAGGGATTGGAAGTGATTTTAATGCCGTGTGTGGCGTAGATTTGCATTCAGTACCATTTTCTTTTACTTGCTTCTGTCTTGTCTGTGCTCATTCATTCAAAAAATGTAGTTTTGCAGTTGAAGATGTTTTGCTGTTATCCAGCAAACTTTGTCAGATCAAAAGGTCCGTACTGTTGTTGTCATTTGATTTGCTATTAAAAATCAGTGCTGAGCCATTCTTATGCAACTGGTATTGTGTTGGAAAACTTGCTTGAATGCCTATGCAATGTTTTTTACTGAATCGGGTGTCAAAAGTCACTCACGAGAGTGATAATGGTCTCTTCCGACTTGTTTGTTCAACATACAATTGCTCACTCACACTGAAAAGCTGGAGTGGAGTCACCGCTATTTTAGCACAGTTAGAAAAGAACAGAACAGGTCAGAAGGTTGAAGGGCGTTATATTCCATAAAACACTGCTTTTACACAGCATAGAAACATGATTCACCTTCTGTTGTGATGATGAGGACACATCCTAATTGCTGCGTTTTATGGATGAAGATAACAAAACCTGCAGAATTGACCAGAATTGTTTGGACTTTTTTGTGCCTGTCTGTCTTGGATTTGCTCAAGGACCCTTGACTGAAATATAGTGCTTATGAATCCTCAAGGTAATGGAAAAGATGCTCTACTGACAGGAAGCAGAGACCCAGGGTCATGTTTTTTCTCGCACACATAAATCTTGGCCTCCTCTTGCCCCCTGCCCGCCCTTCTCGTACAGCTGTAGCAGGAGCTGTCTTTTGGCTATCTTGACCGATTGAGAGGCATGATTTATGTCCGTGGGCCGGGACTACAGCAGAAAATTCAATTAAACGTAGGAACATAAATAGAAGATAAATGAATAAGTGCCCTCACCTTCCTGCATTGCTCTTTCCCCACAGGGCTTTGTCCACGAGACTACATTAAATACATCTCTGTAGAAAGGTTTTCATGCAAACAGTGGCTTACCCTGATGTTAATTCTATCAGCAGATTCATACATTCATGAGTAATTGAAGCAAAGGACATACTGAGGTGTACATACATATTCATGTTTATGCAAAAGCACAACCACTGAGAGAAAAGGCAGCAAGGAAAGGCAGAGAAGAATCTATATTCCAGAGGTGTAAATGATAGTTATTTTGAAGAACAGGACACAGTCTTTCTAGTGTGGCAGTGAAATGGGTCATTAGTTTTTCATAGTGTGAGGACAAGAAAATAACATTGCTAGGAAAAAAAATAAGATAGATGGCACGCTACGAGTACGAAAAACAAGCCTGCACTCGCAAGAACAACTGTCAGGTAAGAAACATTTGAAAGAGAGAAAATCTTCCCTCCACATCATTCACTCTCCTTCATACCGGCCTCTAAAGTGACTTTTGAGATTTGATCCTTAAACCTTGAAAGATCTGTCCCCTGTTCTCATTTTAGACCTGACCTTTCCAAGCAGCCAGCTAGACTATACCACCACACATGAAAATAGGATCAGCTCAGGAAGGATGCAATCAGTCTCCATGTGCTCACCACCGAGGAAAACCAGCTGCTTGAGGACCAGTGTGCATTCTCTTACAGTATTGACATTGCTGGCTGTTTTAGGGCTTAATTTGTGGGGCGACTGAAGTATTTATAGACCTTCCTATCCAAATGAACCAGATGTAAATGAAGCTACATCATAAATAATCCATTTGGGGGGGGGATGCAACCCTATAATTGGAAACAGGTACAAAATACTTGTTTCCTGCCTTCGTAATGTGCCACAGAGTTGATTTTCTATCATGCAGTGTTACGGTTGTTTTGCTTCCAGCGAGGATCATTAATATACGACTCCCCGTTTCATATGCCCTTGCTCAACAAGGAGTTCTAAATCTGTACAAGTGGTTAGGAGGACACTCATCTTAGCTTTGCAGGGCCAAGCCTGTCTTCCTACTTAAGCAGGAACTAATTTATGCCTGGTGATAAAAAATACATAAAATAAAAGCAAGGAGTAGCCCGGGGCAAGAAATGGCAATAAGAGGTGTGAGGCCTCAATGGCAATAAATCAGAGTGATTTATAACTCAGTGACAGGAGGGAAAACACTTCAGCAGCATGTCAGTCAAACACAGTCCTGTCATGAAATGAAAACACAATCTGCACTTCAGGAAAGTATTTTCATATTTATTTATTTTTATTTCATGCACACGCTTGTTATCAGTTCACTTTCCTTCTGTACCGATAAAACCGTTTTTATTCTTGGCATTTGTGTTAATATACGTTCACTACATGTGTGTAGAAAGACAGCATAATATAAAAACAGAGAAAGAACTGTTGTCTTATTTTCCTCTAGGGTTTTCCTGGTTTTAGCCTCTTGAGGAACCTCACCAGCACCAAATGATAAGAGCTGAGAATATACAAAGATGTACATACAGTTCCTTTGAATAGTTTTGATCCCCTTTGGATGTTTTTTGCTCTCACTGCCTTTAAACATTGTCTTATGGTCAATATAATTTGGCTGTCTTGACAAGAATTTACCAAAAAAAGGCTTTTATATCAAAGTGAACACAGATTCCTACAAATTAATGCCAGATAGTTAAAATTTTAGATGTAAAATAAGTGTAAATAATGAACCCCTTTAAAGTGACTTAACTAATTCCACACAGGTGCAGCCAACTGGTGCTAAAAGTCACACAATCAGTGAAATTGAGATCATCTGTGTACTGTGAATGTGTCTGAAGTGATTGTAGTGTAAAAACATCTGTATCTGGAAGGTTCAGTCCTCCTGGATAGAACTACACCATGAAGACTAAAGAACACTGTAAAAAGGTTATTGAAAAGCATTAGTCAGGGGATGGATATGTAAGTGTCTGAACATCCTTGAACTACCATTCAATCCATCATTAAGCAATAGAAGGGATATAGCACATGTGTAAATCTGCCTAGAGCAGGTTGTCCTCAATCACTGACTGACAAGAAAGGAACTAGTGAGGGAGGCCACCAAGACACCTATGACTTCTCTGAAGGAGCTATAAGCTTCAGCAGCTGAGGTGGGAGAGACTGTTCATACAGCAGCTGCTTCCTGTTCTTTACTGCTCAAAGTCTTATAGGAGAATTTCATAGCAGAGATAAAGTCACTGTTGTAAAAAGTTCATATTAAATCTGGTCTGGAGGTCACCTGAATACATGTGGGAGACTCTAAAGTCAGCTGCAAGAAGGTTCTTTGGTCTGATAACATCAAAATTTAACTTTCTGGCCGCCAGAGTATACACTATGTTTGACAGACACCAAACATTTCACATCATCTCAAACATGAAGCATGGTGGTGGCAGCATCATGGTGTGGAGATGCTTCTCCAGCGCAGTTCCTCAGAGTAAAATGAATGCAGCAACATAGAGAAACCCTTGAGGACAACGTGATGTAGTCTGCAAGAGAGCTGCGACTGGGTGTTTGATTTGTTTTCTAACAGGACGCTGACCCAAAGCATCTAGAAAAGCTGATATAGAAATGATTTAACATTCAAGGTGAATGTTCTGGAGTGTCAGAGTCAGAGCGCAAACCTCAATCCAACTTACAATCCCAGTGCAACCTGACAGAGCTTAAACAGTCTTGGAAAGAAGAATGAGGTAAAATTGCAGTGTCCTGATGGTTAGGGCTGATGGAGACCTATCCACACAGAGTCAGTGCTATAATCCCAGTGAAAGATGCATCTGCTGAATACTGATTTAACCCTCCTGTTGTCCTCATTTATGGGCACCAAAAGATATTGTTTCCTTGTCTGAAAAAAATACAAAAATTCAGCAAAAAAATCCCCAAATTTCTGAAAATTTGCAAAACCTTCAGGAAGAAAATTCCAATAATAAAAGTTTCCCTTAACAGATTTATTTCAAAAAAATCCCCCAGATTTGGCAAGAAAATTCTTGTAAATATTTTCAAAAAATGAGTAAAAATCTTCAAAAAAAATCCTAAAAATATCTAAAGTGATTCCATATATATCTGTAAAACTTCTGATATTTTCTTTAAGAACATTCACATAAAAATCAACCAAAATCCAGTGAAATTTGCTGGATTTTTGTTGATTTTTCTGTGAATGTTCTTAAACATTTTTAACATTTCTTTTTTTCCCACCAAAAAATCTTCAAAGATTTCCCCAAAAATGTAGAAAATGTGGACATCAGAAGTTTCACTCTGAAAATGTTTTTTTTTCCCCACATTTTCAAACTTTAAAACAGGTCAATTTGACCCGCAGGACGACACGAGGGTTAAAAGGGTCTTACAAGCACTTATTTAACCCTTTTCTTACATTTATATTGAATTCAAATTCCTTTGTAGAAAGCTGTTTTCACATTGGCATGAAAGAAGCATAATGTTCTAAATTCTTAGCAGAAAGCCAAGTTCTACTGATCACAATTCAGTGCTGAAAGCAAAAACGATGAAGATATGAACAGTTTATATAAGCTCATTTTCAAGCTACATTTTCACATACTCAACCACAGTAAACATTTTTGTTCATCAAATGGTTTAGAAATAACAGAAAAATGCATAGATTTCCCTCAATAAGGCAGTAAGAAACCTTGTGCTGTGCAAAGTCACCAACTTTTTAAATCATTTATATCAGATTTGACTAATTCTGTACATTTAAGTCCCACTGAAATGTCAGTCATAGCTCTTTCCCTGTTCATTTAGATAGTGGGCCTGGTCTTGTTAGCTTAAAATAACTGCCTGGGGGCCAGATGGCTGCTGAGGGGTGAGATTTGTGCAGGACTTTGTGCACAGTGACCCCACAAACACCCATCCTCAGGCACGGAAACACCTGCAACCAGTTTGTAGAGAAATTAGAAACTGAAATTTGTGTTGCTCATTTATTAATATATCATTCTCACACCCCGTCTATATAATCATGTACAGTAAAACAGTTTTGCATGATTGGATGTGATTCCTATGATCTGCAATTAGAAAATTATGAGGTTGCACAATGAATATATTCACATTCATCCATATGGTGAAATTACAATTAACAGTCTTTATAATGTGCGAAAAAGACAAAAAAATTCAAATTAAGGACAGTTTATTTGCAGTTTGCATTGGATGAAAATGCCAGTTTGGAAATGCATGATGTTTGCATCCCTTTATTAATTTTTTTCATTAACCCTCGTGTCGTCCTGCAGGTCAAATTAACCCATTTTAAAGTTTGAAAATGTGGAAAACATATATTTTCACAGTGAAACTTCTGATGTCCACATTTTCAACATTTTTGGGAAATCTTTGAACATTTTTTGGTGGGAAAAAAGAAATGTTCAAAATGTTTCTTAAGAACATTCACAAAAAATCAACCAAAATCCAGCGAATTTCTCTGGATTTTGGTTGATTTTTATGTGAATGTTCTTAAAGAAAATATTAGAAGTTTTACTGATATATATGGAATCACTTTAGATATTTTTAGGATTTTTTAAAGATTTTTACTCATTTTTTGAAAATATTTACAAGAATTTTCTTGCCAAATTTGGGGGATTTAAAAAAAAAATTTAAGGGAAACTTTTAAGGAATTATTGGAATTTTCTTCCTGATGGTTTTGCAAATTTTCAGAAATTTGAGGATTTTTTTGGCTGAATTTTTGGATATTTTTCAGACAAGGAAACAATAATTTTTGGTGCCCGTAAATGAGGACAACAGTAGGGTAAATACAATCATACAAAGTGTGCAACACACTTTTTTACAGTGTAATACATTATTTTTTCTTCATAATTCTCATATATTTTTTAAAGATATTTGTCATTTGTGACATTCATGCTGTATATTTGGAAATAGAGACTGCACTACCTTTAGGATTTTTAAACTTTATCTTGCACTATGTTTGCACTGAAAAGGAGAAGCTCTCCAATCTCTTCGTACACTGTATAATGACAGTAAATCACATTCTATTCTATTCTATTCTATTCTATTCTATTCTATTCTATTCTATTCTATTCTATTCTATTCTATTCTAAAAATGACCAGAAGTAGCTGTACCTCACATACAGACATAAAAATACTCATAGACAGACAGCAGACTCTAGCATCCATGACCACAGCCAGACATGTCCGAAGCAAAGGTGAAGGAGTGAAGTCTGGCGTCGTGTTGGGTGGCGATAAGAGCGCCATTCCCTGCTTTGCTCCCTCTGCTCCATGTCCATAGCATCTGCTGTGCCCTCATTAATCATAGGAGAGGTAGGCAGGAGGCTGCCACTTGAAATAAAACCCAAACACCACGTGAAGCGCTGTGGACCGCATCCCGGCGTTCAGCTAAACTGTTTTTGTCGGGTGACTTCGCAGTCCTCCCTCAAGGCTACACAGCTTGTTAGTTTTCCTCGTGTGCCGTGTCACATCGCAGGCTCGACGTGGGCTCGATGCCATCTGTTGTGGGACGCCACCCTATGACCTGGTGCAGAACATGAAGGCTGTTAACCCCCTGCCCATGTGTGGCATTTAACTGAGGCTTGACAAAGCAGCCACCTCCAGGTAAAGTCTCCCAAGAGGGCGTCTGACTTTCCAGAAAACACGAGTATGCTTATGACGCCGACACACCACTGATGTATTCCCACAGCGCCCTGATGGGACCAGCGGAGTGCATGTCCTGCATTCTGCTGTTCATCATTTCAGAGGAGGCGACTTCCTTTGAAACGCTCTCTGCCACCTCATGCTTTCAAATAAAGCCTCACCGTGTTGTGTTGTTGGTTGGCCGGAGGCTACAGGGACTCATCACAGGCATTTCTTATGTAGACATCCCTCACTAAAGACACAAGGACAGGCATTTGGAGGCTCAAGGACATCATTAGAGGCATCTCTCTACTAAATAGTAATAATTTATTTTTTAAAAATCCAGGGAAAAACAGAGTAAAATGTGACAATGTTTCAGTCCTTCCACAGTTTTGCAGTTTCTTATTTGTGATTAAAGCTCCAAGAAGACTGAATCTGAGGTGGTTTTTAGGATTTCACAAAGAGTTGCAGTGATAGATTTGTAACAGCTGAAAGACATTTCTGGGAATCGTCATATCTCATGTGTTCTAGAATGAGTTTTGGAATAGGAAGTCAAGAAGACCCTGTTTGTGGACATTTCTTTCAGCAGCAGCTAGCATATGCAGTGAGTTAGCCTGAAGATTGAATGTGCTATTTTACCTCATGAATTAAGTCTAACATGCAACCATATTGCATGAACAAATACAGGCCAGCCCAAGGACAGACCAGGGAAAAAGTCCCGGTGAATGTATGACATTAAAGCATAATCTGCTTTTCACAATAAAAGCACGATAGGTTTCTGTCCACTGATACACTGGAGAGCTTCAAATGAAATGGAAATGCTCAGTTTGTAATAAGTGAAAGCTAAATGTGGGAGCTCTAACAGGGCAAAACAAGGACAAATTCTGCTGATCAAAAAGACAGATTTAGAAATGAAGGGCAGCCTCTTGTACAAACACGTTGAATAAATGGCTGTTAGATTCTGCAGTCGATGTATATGAAGGCCTTGTAACTGTTTGAGGAAATTCAGTATGCCATGAACCTAATTTTTTAGGCACAGATATTAAATAGATGTTGGTTAGTTTTGAATACTTGACCATTTTTACAAAGTCAAACTATTTGCCAGAGGGACTGTCCCTGGGATCTCTAAGTTATTTCTGTGTAAGTTTACAGCTGCTGAGCCCTCCGAACCCCAAAACCTGCCTAGAGGCGTAAAAGGCATGTTTGTTTACAAAAATCACCAAAATGGTATCATTTTTCAGAGGCAGAGACTCTAAAAACAGAAATAATCATCAGATTTTCACATTTCCAAACATCCTTAAACCTCTCTGACATCTCGTTCCACTGGAAAATGTAATCAAATGTGAGCTTAAAGTCACAATAGTTCATGAAAAATCACTTTACACGTCTCATTTAAAAGTTTAGTGAAAAGTAAATTGTTTGCACTAAAATTATTGGAATTTTCTTCCTGAAGGTTTTGCAAATTTTCAGACATTTGGGGATTTTTTGGGGTGAATTTTTGAATTTTTTTCAGACAAGGAAACAATATTTTGTGGTTCCCGTAAATGAAGACAACAGGAGGGTTAAAGCCACAACTAAGTATTGTTTGTTTTATAATGGCAGGATGATGAATGCCAAATGTGCTCTCTCTTAAGTGCCTAGGCAGTGAAGAAAGTAAAACACATATAATAAAATGTCCTAAAATCCACAAAAAGATCTTCTGGCATTGTCAAGGTGTGATGGCAGGTGTGTCACAAAGTGCTGTCCCAATTCTATTTACACCACCTGGAGTACCTTACAGTTTTTAGAACTTTTTCACTTCCAAGTATAAGACAAAATAAGACATAAACTGATCTATAAAGAGATAATATAATTCAGTAAGAGCAGCAAGGATGAAATACTATTTCTATTTATGAGATAAATATGACAATAAGTAGCTACACACACTTCACAACTGTAAACACCTACTGCAAGAGGTTTAGAACTGATTTTAAACCAGAAAAATAACATGACATTGCCATTTCTCCTTGAGCATCTGTGTTTCAGTATGTTGAATAGTGCACCGGTTATAGAGCGCTCATGATAACCTCCATTAGGCATGTGAACCTTTTTAATAAAGGCTGTGGGGGGAGTTTTGCCGTGCATATTGGGTCGCTCAGGATCACTTTGTAAGGCAATATTTGACTGAGCAGCTTGCATGAAGCAATGCTTTCGTTGGCAATTATTCGCTTATTAATTTTTAACCTCGTCCCAACAGCTCAATAAATAAACAAATGCATTTAATGAAACAAATTGGTTCCATACCACAATAATTGTTAATAAATCATTCAAAGCATGTGTATAGTTTATACATGCTTCACCCCTGATTTTCATTAAAAAGACAAGGCTGAATTCTTAACAATCGCTGCAGGCCCCAAAGGCATCTGCTAATCAATATGTAGGACTGGATTGTTTGGGTCCTTGAGGGGAAAACACAAACTTTATGCATACAGTTGAGGTAAACAAGTCATCAAGGTTTAAAAAGTTGAACACTGAGTGAATGTAAGTTCAGACTGCCTCGCTGGCACCTTTGAGGAGCTGAATACAAGGAAACATGAATTATTTGGTGTTCTGTTGGTGAAGGTGGTGAAATTGAAATGAGCTGTGATTATGAAGGTCATAGTGTAACCCTCCCTGCTAGAAGCATCTCTTCTGTCCCAGCTCAAATGACTGAAGTGAAGTCAAACGCAGCAGTGATGACTGCACTGTGTGCCTATTATGATGAACACATGGTGAGATGCAGTTTCATCACAGGGATGTTATCTGGCCTTTGAAACACACATCATTATAAGTGTGACAGTCTCTGGGGCTTCAAGCGCTCCAGTCCTTCCCTATAAATTACTGAAGCTGCTTCCATTGTTGGTGATGAGCCGCGTTTCCATATCCATCCCTTATGCTTCAGCACTAATCAGATTGTTGCTCCGCTGTGATGGGCATTTGTCATTAGCTGTCATTATTGGATACAAATGGCCCTTGGCTGTATTCTGTCATGTCTTTGACAGCCCTCGGAGGTATTTGATGATGTAGGGTCTCAGCGAGGTGTCACTGTGTCCCTCTCAAAGGCCCAAAAGGTAGTGCACACTCACCCCTTCTGCTGCACGTGACACATTATTGGATGTGACAAGGGGCTTAGTTATCACCAAAGGTCCCTTAAATATCTTTGGAGCTTTCAGGTATTTACTAGAGATTTTTCCAGGTAAGTGACGGGACGCCTCATAAACAAATCTGTGTGTATTTAGGTGTAGAGATCTAACTTTGACAGAGTGATGCTGTCACATCGAGGACATCGTTCTGTGCTCATTAGACCTGCATGTATCTCTGAAAGAAGAGCGAGCTACTCTGATGGTTCACTCATTTATAATTCCGTCATTAAAACTGCCCAAAATCAGATGTGGGCCGATCATAGCAAACTGGTCTTGCACAATTTAAATGAAAATAGACGTCAGAATGAGCAAAAGAGACGATTTCACATTAAGACTTGAAAAACATGGTGATAAAGGGGATTTAAACCTCTGAACCCCAACAGTTTCTGACCCTTGTTTTTGCTTCCATCACATTTTCACTCACTGTTTGCTCATTTTCCCTCCAATATAAAGAGGTCCACCTCTATGGAAACAGCACAACCGTGGCCCAACGCAAAGAACTCAAAAATGTCTTTTGTGCAGTAAAACATAGCTGTAATGCTATAAATCTGAAATATCAGTTGAAGATCATTTATTCCTGCTTTTACCAAAATTCAGAAAGACTACCATTGGTGTCACATGGTGTGCAGATTTAGGATAGGGGTCAAGCTTCGTTTGGCATGGGGCACCATCCCTGTATCCTGGGCTTAGTGCTGCCCAAAACAATATGATTACATTCATTCATTCATTGGATTTAATTGCCAAAACTGTCATTATGTTGAAATATAGTGATTGCAGAATCAAAGGAGGAGGTGAGGAAATGTTGAACAAATAAATCTGTCCAGTAAGAAAGTCACCAAAAGTGTAAAACATGAGAGAACAGCTGGTTTACCTTTTCAAAGCCAACATTTCTTATCGAGTTGAATCAACAACCGTTTCATGACCTCAACTGTCTTTTAAATCATTGCAACCAGGATTAGAAAGCTCTCTGAACCTCAACAAACTTCATCCAGATCACATTGGTCCCCATGCTGTTTTTGTTTGCTCTAAAGATTAGTATATATTACCTTCAATACCATTCGCATGATGTGCAGATTTAGGATAGGGGTCAAGCTTTGTTTGGCATGGGGCACCATCCCTGTATCCTGGGCTTAGTGCCACCCAAAACAGTATGTTTCCATTCATTCATTGCATTTAATGGACACAATAGTGACTATAACAGAATCAAAGAGGAGAAGAGGTAATGTTGCATAACAAAATCTGTCCAGTAAGGAAGTCATCAAAATGTAAAACATGACAGAACAGCTGGTTTACCTTTTCAAAGCCAACATTTCTATCGAGGCAAATCCACAACTATTTCATGACTTCAACTGTTTTTTAAATCATTGTAACCAGGATTAGAAAGCTCTCTGAACCTCATCAAGTTTCTTCCAGATCACATTGTGTCCTGAGGTGTTTTGGTTTGCTCTAAAGGAGAGTAGTGTTTATTCCCTACACTACCATCCACCAGGTGTCCTTTGGTGTCCAGAGGTGGGATCCAGGTCAAGCTTCAGCTCCTCCTCCAGTGCTCAGTGACACGAACAGCCAATAGTTTAGGGAACCACTGGAGCGAGGAAAGGGCAGATAAAATCCCTTTTCTCCTTTCTCTCTCACCCCCTCTGTGTCTCCCAACCATATTCACATAATTTTCTTGGGAATTTCAGTGACCTTTAAGTCTTCTGAAAGAGCCACCTCCTTTTAAAGAGAGTAAAGGTGGGAGGCTTGTCGAAGACGTTTTAATGAAAGTTTCGGGTGTAATCTCTATTATGAGCAGTAGGTGCTGCTTTTATGTTGGAAAGCCATGTCTTGCCATCAAGGTACTATTTTAAAACGTTTTTATTTTCTATGTCACCTTTCAGCAGGATGTCTGAGACAGTCAGCTTTGAGTTTTACCGCAAAGTTACTCAGCGTTCCACAATTTCACAAAAGCACGAACACTCTCTGCTACAATCTTTATAATTATGATTAAATCTCATTTAATGGAGCTCAAATATGAAATTAAATGTTATTCACATACATTGTGAGATGGCATAGCTGGCAAAAGGCCAAGCTGATGATTGTTGCTTTGTTTTTATGCAGCTGGGATGTATGTGTGAACATGTACGCATGTTTGTGTATCTGCATCCTGTTAAACTGAGGTGCAAAATGCATATAGGATGTTGTGCAGTCATACCTACAAAATCAGCTGAAATCACCTGCAGTAGGAGGTCAATTGCTTGTGGTCTTGCTCTGGACAATATCGCTTTGCGTCTTTCTCAGCTCATTTCTCAAGTTAATTGCAGTGTAATAGGAAATGTGTTGATTCTTCTAAGTACTCGGCTGTGCCCCGATATTTCCCCTGTTTCTTCTTTGACCACTGGACAGAATCATTTGGGCTCTGTGACTTTCACAGAAACTGGCAAAGAATTAGATTGAAGTCATGCTCAGCTGCTTCTATCTCTTACCGAATGTCATTGTTGTCATCTGTGGCTCTGAGGAGTCTCTAGTCAAAAGACTGAATGCCAAGTAATTCCAAATGTCCTCGGGTCATTCCACTTTGTTTCTTCTCTCACTGATGCTGTGGATGAAACAAGGTGACAGTAATCAGGACGCATGACGAGTCATTGTCCCACGAATCAGAGCATCACTGGTCGATCGCCTTTAACCCTCCTGTTGTCTTCATTTATGGGCACCAAAAAATATTGTTTCCTTGCCTGAAAAAAATACAAAAATTCAGCAAAAAAATCCCCAAATTTCTGAAAATTTGCAAAACCTTCAGGAAGAAAATTCCAATAATTCCTCAAAAGTTTCCCTTAAAAGTTTTATTTAAAAAAAAAAAAAATCCTCCAAATTTGGCAAGAAAATTCTTGTAAATATTTTTAAAAAATGAGCAAAAATTTTCCAAAAAAATCCTAAAAATATCTAAAGTGATTCCATATATATCAGTAAAACTTCTAATATTTTCTTTGAGAATGTTCACATAAAAATCAACCAAAATCCAGTGAAATTTGCTGGATTTTGGTTGATTTTTTTTTTTTGTGTGAATGTTCTTAAGAAACATTTTTAAAATTTCTTTTTTTCCACCAAAAATGTTCAAAGATTTCCCAAAAATGTTGAAAATGTGGACATCAGAAGTTTCACTGTGAAAATATTATTTTTTTCCCCACATTTTCAAACTTTAAAACGGGTCAATTTTGACCCGCAAGACGGCGGGGGGTTAAGTATTATTTATTTCACCATTGATGCCACTGCAAAAACATTAGACGGATGTATTGTGTGTAATGAGGCCCTTTTATGCTTTTATTATATCCTTAATAGTAACAGTTGTGGCAGCTTTTGTCACCGTCAGTGCTCCTCCTGCTGTATGTTTTGTCTTTTGCAGGTTATTTGTAGGCAAACATCGAGAGTTATCTAACCCAGCGTCCTTCCACTGGACAGACTGAACCAAGGTTATTTGCTTTTTCTCGGTCTGTCACATTGCAATATAACCTTTCAGTTCAGTTTTCCTCTTTATTTTGCTCACATACATCCAACACTGCAACCGTCCCTGACCTAGAGTCATGTATTATACAGTTTTGTCGTATTTTCAAATGAAAATATTGCTCCGAATACTTTAAATCCTGTTTGTTTTCTGTCTGGCTTAGGGGATGCACAATATTGAAAAAAAACTGACATTGTTTTTCTCCAATATATATTGCAATATGAATAAACAGCTTAGTAAATATACCATGGGTATAAGTGAGAAACTGTAAGATGCAGTGTGTCTATAAAACCCTGTGGTGTGGTCCATGTGTTCAGGGTGGCAGACTTCACCTCAGCAGCCAACGCTTCTCTCATCCCTGCTGCTGTGTTATCCCAAATACCATCCTCAAGGAAAAATGTGCCAACGGTGACTTTTCAGATTTATCTAGGGCTACGTTGTCCAGCTCCACCAGACGCCTGTTGCATCAGAATAACATTCCTCTTGTGACAGCTCTGTTTAAATTTGTGTTTTTCCATTTTTCATACAGCTCTTTTTGGCAACTCTGTTAATTGGTTTGATGTTTTTAACAAAGTGAAAACTCATCGCATCAGTGGTTTCTCTCTGCCATTTGGAACCTTTCTTATATAGTATAACACTGGCAAAGGCATCCAACGTAGTTTTATGCTTTGGATGGCATTTAGATCTGTCTTTGCACTCCTCATTCAGAGATTTGTGGTGCTGATTTAGTTGGTCAAACGAATTAATCATGTCACCTCACTGCTGATACAGGACCTATTTTGGGTCAACTTCATCCTTTACATTTCTTTTTGCAACCACATCTCTACTTTCTCAGTGTGTTTGCTGTGTACACATGGAGGCTGCATCAACGATCTCTGTTCCTTTTAAATAAAGTTGTAAATAATGGTATATCCAAGAACCCTTATATTGGAGTAAATGTTGTTCTATTGACAGACTCCTCTTGCATATAAGTGACAGAAAATAAGAAAAAAAAAGCACTCAGAGCTCAGTACTCCTCCAAGGCTGCTGAGACATTATTTCATTTCCAACGGATGAAATCTTTAGTAAAAAATGACCTTGCGCTGAGCACATGTAACCATTCACAGTAACACTGTCGCTGGCTGGTTCAAACCCCTCGACTCTGCGTTGTGTTTTGTTTAATAAAGAAGTCAGAAGGCCGATATCGTCTTCTTTGTGCCGTACAAACAAAGGACACCAAAAAGGTAACCATTTCTGATCCCGTGCTGTGTTCTCTGACCTACCTTGTGCACGTCTCTCAGGAACTGACAGTGTGCACCAACATCAGCTGCACACCACAGCTCCAGAGAGGGCGCCACTGAACCAACAACAATAAACACAACCAGATTCCAGCAAGTGGAATTATACATCACATATACACTGTTACGCTGCACAGTGATGTAGTGGTTAGCACTTTCGCCTTGCAGCAAGAAGGTCCCTGGTTCGCGTCCCGGCTTTCCCGGGATCTTTCTGCATGGAGTTTGCATGTTCTCCCTGTGCATGCGTGGGTTTTCTCCGGGTACTCCGGCTTCCTCCCACAGTCCAAAAATATGCTGAGGTTAATTGATCATTCTAAATTGCCCGTAGGTGTGAATGTGAGAGTGATTGTTTGTCTCTGTATGTAGCCCTGTGACAGACTGGTGACCTGTCTAGGGTGTCCCCTGCCTTCACCTGAGTCAGCTGGGATAGACTCCAGCCCCCCATGACCCTATTGAGGATTAAGAGGTGTATAGATAATGGATGGATGGATGGATGGATGGATGGATGGATGGATATACACTGTTACACACAGGCGTGTGTTCTGCATGTGTACGTTATGTACGGATACCGGATCACGTGACCTAAATATGTAGCAGGCGGCAGGAACTGATGGGACTCAGAAACACCCCCACAGTTTAATCAGTTGTTCCTTGGATCATTTCTGATGGATAAGTCCTGATAAGTCCTCAGCGGTGGATTTGTAGTAGGATCACAATCATGTGATCATCAGCAGGCAGCTGACGTAGTGTTCACTTGTTGTCATGGTTACAGTGACGCCGTGCCGCTATCTGGCAATGATACAGAAATCTTTAACTAATCCGTGGATCCAGACTATAAGCTGCATCACTGCCAGAATCTAATCTCTTGGTCCTTGTGTCATTTCTGACCTTCCCTGAAAATTTAATCCAAATCCGTTGGTCTGTTTTAGAGTAATGATGCTAACAGTAGACAGACAGACAGACGGACGGACAGACAGACAGACGGACAAACGTATGCCGATCGTCACATAACGTTGAAAGCCACAAAATAGCTTGTAGTATGATGGGTTTTTGGGTTAATTTCCTGGTCATTTTCATTTATTTGATAATTTCTACTTTCTATATAAATATTCAGCTGCTTACTGTACATTAGTAATCACAAAGTTTAAATTCTCATCCTGATATTTAGTCACAGTTTTAGAAAGGTTGGACATAAAAGGGGCACACTTATGGCGTAGCGATGGCAACCGCATGTGTAATCTCTGAACCTCTGCCCTTCCAGGATGAAACCAGGATTCCTCATTTACCAGCTTTAAACCTGCACTAATGTGTCAACAAAACAAACTGCGCATGAAACAGTAGTTTGTCAAAAAACCGAGGGCTGGGGCTGTGAAATGCAGACTGTGAGGCACACCTGACTTAGCTTCATTAGCATTTAGCAGACGTGAGAGAAGCAGCGTGACAGATGTGGCTTCCAGTGCAGCGTTATGATGGATGGAGCGTCGACACATCGTTCCCAACAAAAGCTACTTCACTTTTTCACGGCTCTGTTGTCGAGGCAGGTGTGGCGTGATAATTCATTTAGTATTCAAATTTTAATTTTTTTTTCTCTCAGGCATGTGTAGGGAGGGTAAATTGATTGAAGCATGTTGGTTGAGCACTTAACACAAAAGCCAGGCTGCTCCTCACATCTGCTTTCTGCCACAGGTATTCAAATTGCTGTTTTTACTGAATGCTGCTGATCAACAGGCTGTTTACGCCGTTCAGATTCGTTATAGGGGCATCAGCCAAACCGCTATTTTAACCCTTGTGTCGTCCTGCGGGTCAAAATTGACTCATTTTAGAGTTTGAAAATGTGGAAAAAAAAATATTTTCACAGTGAAACTTGTGATGTCCACATTTTCAACATTTTTGGGAAATGTTTGAACATTTTTGGTGGAAAAAAAGAAATGTTAAAAATGTTCTTAAAGAAAACAGAAGTTTTACTGATATATATATGGAATCACTTTAGATATTTTTAGGATTTTTTTGGAAAATTTTTACTCATTTTTTGAAAGTATTTACAAGAATTTTCTTGCCACATTTGGGGGATTTTTTTTTTTTTTTAAATAAAATTTTTAAGGGAAACTTTTAAGGAAGTATTGGAATTAACTTCCTGAAGGTTTTGCAAATTTTCAGAAATTTGGGGAATTTTTTTGCTGAATTTTTGGATTTTTTTCAGACAAGGAAACAAAATTTTTTGGTGCCTGTAAATGAAGACAACAGGAGGGTTAAGCAGAGCTGTTGGATGTTTTTTTTAATGACTGAATAAGTGCTGGAACCATTAATGTAATAAAAGGGCAGTCCGGTTATTTAGGCTTGCCTTTATTTTTGATCTTTCTACCACCTGTGTGACAGAAGCCAGCTGTGTTTGTGTGAATAAATAATAATATTAGGTAGAGAGGTAACACCCATCCTAAGCCTGACAACATGACAATATTCAAAGGAGCAAAATTAATTCACAAAATTCATTGTCACCGCTTCCCCCTTCCTTTTCCTCCTCCAATTTCTCCTCTCCCTTTTTTTTCTTCCTCTTTTATCAATGAAACTGAGAGCTGCTTCTCAGAGCAAGAAATAAGAAGTCGGTCTCACTCCACTGGCCAAAGTAATAGAGAAATGACTGGAGCAACAGGCAGCGGTTATTTGCGGCTTTTATTTATTTATTTGCTTCGACGTTATCTGGCGGCTGAGGCTGAGGAAGGGGAGAAAAGCAATATTCATTTTTTTAATGGGACTGCCCTCCACAGATAATGTCCCAGTGTTATTTCCTTTCTCCTGGATTTCTCACGCAGCAAAGTGTGCCGGCAAAGAGCTGCGAAAAAAAAGAAACTATTCTTCATTATTAGATCTACATATTCCGCTTTAAAGAGGTTCTAAAATGATGTGCATCACTACTGACTGTTTACTGAATGAAGAGGCGTGTGTGGAGGATCCTATCAGCCAGGGGTGTCAAACATGCGGCCCACGGTCCAAAACCGGCCCTCCAGAGGGTCCAAAACCGGCCCTCCAGAGGGTCCAAAACCGGCCCTCCAGAGGGTCCAAACCCGGCCCTCCAGAGGGTCCACAACCGGCCCTCCAGAGGGTCCACAACCGGCCCTCCAGAGGGTCCACACCCGGCCCTCCAGAGGGTCCACAACCGGCCCTCCAGAGGGTCCAAACCCGGCCCTCCAGAGGGTCCAAACAGGCCCTCCAGAGGGTCCAAACAGGCCCTCCAGAGGGTCCACAACTGGCCCTCCAGAGGGTCCACAACCGGCCCTCCAGAGGGTCCACAAATGGCCCTCCAGAGGGTCCAAACCGGCCCTCCAGAGGGTCCAAACCCTGCCCTCCAGAGGGTCCACAACCGGCCCTCCAGAGGGTCCACAAATGGCCCTCCAGAGGGTCCAAACTGGCCCTCCAGAGGGTCCAAAACCGGCCCTCCAGAGGGTCCAAACCCTGCCCTCCAGAGGGTCCACAACCGGCCCTCCAGAGGGTCCAAACCGGCCCTCCAGAGGGTCCACAACTGGCCCTCCAGAGGGTCCACACCGGCCCTCCAGAGGGTCCAAACCGGCCCTCCAGAGGGTCCAAACCGGCCCTCCAGAGGGTCCACAACTGGCCCTCCAGAGGGTCCACACCGGCCCTCTAGAGGGTCCAAACCGGCCCTCCAGAGGGTCCACAACTGGCCCTCCAGAGGGTCCACACCGGCCCTCCAGAGGGTCCAAACCGGCCCTCCAGAGGGTCCAAACAGGCCCTCCAGAGGGTCCAAACAGGCCCTCCAGAGGGTCCACAACTGGCCCTCCAGAGGGTCCACAACCGGCCCTCCAGAGGGTCCACAACCGGCCCTCCAGAGGGTCCACAACCGGCCCTCCAGAGGGTCCAAACCGGCCCTCCAGAGGGTCCAAACAGGCCCTCCAGAGGGTCCACACCGGCCCTCTAGAGGGTCCAAACCGGCCCGTAGGACGACTTTGAGAAGTTTAAAAACTACAGAGAAGACATTAATTGCAATTTGTAAATTTGTAAAACTATAAATTTAAAATAATTTCGAGACCATGAAAAGTTGTTCTGATCATGAAGTAAAATACTAGATTGTTCATTGTTCTTTTGTCTTTTTGTGTCTCATTTTTGTAATATTTTGTCTGTTTTTTGTTGTTTTTTTGGTCTTTTTGTATTTTTTTCATGTTTTTGTCATTTGTTTCATGTTTTTGTCATTTTGCTTCTCATTTTTGTCGCTTTGTGTTTCCTTTTTGTCTCTTGTGTTTTTTGTCTTATTTTTGTCATTTTGTGTTTTGCTTTGTTCATTGTTTTGTGTATTATTTTTGTTGTTTTGTTTCACGCTTTTGTCATTTTTGCTCTCATTAGTGTCACTTGTCCATTCTTTTTGTTTTGTTTTGTGTCATTTGTCTCATTTTTTGTCATTTTGTTTCTCGCTTTTGTCATTTTGTGTCTAATTTTTGTAATATTTTGTCTTGTTTTTGTTGTTTTTTTGTCTTTTTTAAAGTTAAATGCTATATGGTTCCAGATCGCTGTAACTAAATGTTGTGTTCCTTTGTAGACACTCTGGGACCTGGAAGTTGTAATGTGGAAATGATCAACTGAGGCTGAATGTTGTCAAGGTAGAATTTATTTTTCTTAACAAATTTCCGTTCGATCATAATGTTTTGTAAAAAGATAATTCCTTGAATGGGGATATTTTCAGAATAGGAGTTGTGGTCTTTTGTAGGGTATTATGCTGTGGCTTTACTGGTCTGGTCCACTGTGAAAATATTTTTTTCCCCACATTTTCAAACTTTAAAACAAGTCAATTTTGACCCACAGGACGACACAAGGGTTAAAGGAAAAATAAGATGTTTAATTTGTCATAAAGGGAAAATACTGGAGCCAAGTTTTCTACATTTATGTTTGAGTTTTCACATTTTCCATGAACCTGTACAGTAGAAATGTTGACCAGGGCTCACCAGTCTCTGTAAATTAGAAAGAGCCCCAATTCTATAATCCACAAATATAAAACCTTAAACTTAAAAAAGATTTCTCCTCATTGATTCAATTGATGTTGGACAAATTCTCAATTCCGTTCCCAATCCTTTCTGCCATTGTGATAGTCCATGTTATAACACACATCTAGGTTGGAAAGCAGAATGAATAACACTTATCCCCCTCATTAACGCTGCAGAACGGACCAAAGCCAAAGTCCTTAACCCACAAGCGGTGCCAGTGGAGCTGCACCGTGGCCGGAAGATCAGCCTGCGGTCGAACAGGGCAGCTTCCAGGTGTGATACCTGCAGCTGTGTGCCTGTGGGCAGCACGTCTTTGCAAAAGAGTATCGCTCTCAGTGAAACTTCGCTAATAAATAAAGATGAAGAAATATAAAAAAACAAAAAAGACTCTCAGAATACACACGTGGACAAAATTGTTGGTACCCCTCGGTTAATGACAGAAAAACCCACAATGGTCACAGAAATAATTTGAATCTGACAAAAGTAATAATAAATAAAAATTCTATGAAAATTAACCAATGAAAATCAGACATTGCTTTTGAACCGTGGCTCAACAGAATTATTTTAAAAAATAAACTCATGAAACAGGCCTGGACAAAAGTGATGGTACCTTTAATTTAATATCTTGTTGCACAACCTTTTGAGGCAATCACTGCAATCAAACCATTTGTGTAACTGTCAGTGAGACTTCTGCACCTCTCAGCAGGTATTCTGGTCCACTCCTCATCAGCAGACTGCTCCAGTTGTCTCAGGTTTGAAGGTTCCTTCTCCAGACGCCATGTTTCAGCTCCTTCCACAGATGTTCAATAGGATTTAGATCAGGGCTCATAGAGGCCACTTCACAATAGTCCAATGTTTTCCACCAAGCCATGTGTGTACATAGTGTAGCTACAAATTCAATGTTTTCAGTACAATGGGTGGTTCAAACATGATTATGATCAATGCATTTGATCCACTATTTGAAACAAATGACTTATTTGCAAAGATGCAAGCATGTTAGAAAATTTTACATGTTTGGAGAGTGATTATAATTGACTCGGTTTCAATAGTTCCTACCTAGAGAGGAAACTTCCAGATGAAAGAGAGAGAGAGATGAAAGGGTGTGTGCGATTATATTCCACCCATTAATCTACTGAAACTCAGGAGGGGGGGGGTTCAGAGTACACTGGCTGTACAGGCTTACTTTAGCACCTCATATAGAAGGCTAATGATTTGTTTGAAAGCCAGCTCACTGCTCCTGGGTGGGAGGTATGAATAGAAAACAGTGAGGCAAACAAGCCCAGCCAGGTGTGCAACGCATCTCGAGCCGGTGAGATGGGAACAGGGCCGGCGATCAGCCAGCATGGCATTCAGAAAGGTGTGAGAGGTGCCCTTCTCTGCCTCTAATGCATCTGGGGGTGCGTGATTGATTTTTTTTGCACAGGAGCTGGTGTCTTAATGTCCTAATGCATTGCTCTGTCACAGAGGGCTGCCTTGGCAAGCTGCCTTTTCCACAGACTGATCTGCCACTCGATTGGATGAGACCAGGGTAAATAAATAAAGAGGGCGGCCGGCAGGGGAGGGTGGAGGAGGACGAGGATAGGCAACAAGCATGATTACACCACCAGATAAACACACACACACACATGCACACATCATCCGCCTATAAAACATGCTCCCAAGCAATTGTCAAATCCACACATAAAAAGACTCCACGGCTCTGTTTATTGTTTCTTTACCGGGTGTTGATTTGACAGGGTGAAGCCCGGTTCATTTCAGGCCACAGGCTCCTGTTGTTGTTCTGCTCCTGAAGAATGATACCTCCAAAATCAATATATTGTTTGACAGCATTTTCATGTTCTTTTACTTTGGTGAAAAAAGGTCCAGATGGCTTATACTTTTGTTTTATTGCAGCTCCGTGTCCTTGCCTGTATTCCTATGCATCTTTTCTCTCCGTGCAGCAGTTTCAGTTTACTGGAATAAATCCTGAGCCGCTGTGAGCATCAGTGTGGTTGTTAGACGGTGGTTTATGCTCCTGTAAGGTCTCTACCTCAAACAGAAAAATTGAAACATCTTCTCTCACATTTGATCATTGACTAATTAGCAAACTTCTAAATTCATTTGAATTCAAAAAGCTGCAGCTTCTCCATTAGAAGGAGCTGTCTGTTCTTTCTCTGACTCACAACTATCGCCCTCTATAGGAAAGGGGAGTAATAGCAGATCTCACAAGCTCCAACAAAGTGCATTTTTAAACAATTTGTCACGTGCTTACACATGCTGTGTAAGCACGTGACAAATGTATTGTACAGCAAGATTTTCAGACTATATACTAACCTTTAAAGTTAATGTTACTAGCCATCTTTTGTTATTCTATGTTGTTGAATGTAAGTTGCTGAACACTAGACTTTCCCTCAGGATTAATAAAGTATCCATCCATCCGTCCATCCATCCATCCATCCATCCATCTATCTAATGGATAACATATTTGGAATAGGGCTGTGATTATTCAGCACCATCGATGTCAAGATTTCGCACTGATGCATGGTTTTCAAAAGGTTTTATCTAAAATGCGTCACTGCGTTAAAACTACTGTTTTTCTTCTATATCAGTGTTGTTGAAAAGGCTGCAAACTGTCGCACAGGTGGCAGAATAATATAGCTGCACTACTGAGTGCATGAAGCTAGCCAGGCAGCAATAAATAGGTGTTAAACAGAGTGCAAAGTTCACTTCCTGGCATCCAAGTGGTGTAAGTTGTGTGTGTTTGTGACAAAATACCACCCATTTTTCAACTCTCAAATGTAAACCTTCATGCTTCTCTGCTGTTTTGTTGCGTTATAAGTCATCGATGCAAAGTAAATTGAATCTAAGCATCCTGTGTGTTTAGACCAACACCCCAAGGAATACAATCCTAAGGTCACCTATCAGATAACTTTAAATGTTATGTCTGGACGTCTCTAGTTTTTGGCTCCAGTCATTGGTTAAAAACGCTACAGTTTAAATGCACCAGAATCCATCCTGGTCTGACTCGGTTCAGCGTAAAAGTTCCCAAAGATCCAAGGCTCTCCAAGTATAGTAATAGTTATAATAATCGCTAAACTAAAAGGATACTTTGTACTACCGAAGCAGCACTAGTACAAAGACACCTGACAAGAAAGCACACAGGTAGGGCCGATTCTGTAAACATTAGAAAAGGTTAAACCCCCCATAAGTGATGTCTGTTCATTAGTAACCAGTGTTTTTTATGTTATTTGTAATTGCAGCTGTTAAATACACTCATAAAGCTCAACATTTGACACTTTAAAGAAAACTCATTGTTTAGATGAAACCACTAATCACTAAAAAAGTCAAGAAGTTAATCAATAGAAAAGTAGTCTTCAGTGGCAGTGTATTTAATAAGGCTCACTGCTTTTTGAAGTGACTGTTAAATTATAAACTTTTTAAATTATTAAACTCTTTACATGTCCAACTTCAGATTCAACCCATATCACGACCGTGACTCCCTTCACCTTTACCAATGTTCTTTGTTGCCTAGACTTGAACATGGACTTTTTGGGGAGTCCTCCTTTTTGTACGTTGCCATTGAACTCAAAGACCTCCCTGTAACTGTGGTGCAGTTCACAGTAGCGCTGTATTCATTCAAAACACCTCTGACCATAACCTAGTCAGTAATTATATTCACCATCACAATGTAATTGGGAAGAGACATGCTCAGGATTAATATGGTTCCTGGGTAACAATGTTGAGGTGAAGAATTTGACATTGCTGTTGATGTAGCAGAACTAACTTGTTATTTTTTTGAGCAAAAATTAAATCCTATTGAGCAGGAATCTCTATGACAGACATGTCAAAGCCTTGGTAAACAAAGACGACAATATCTACAAGGCTGAATCTAGTGAGACAATTTATTCTTTTCAATAAATTGGGTGTAATGACGTTTTTAAGACATTCTAGGTGCTTTGCGTCAATGACAGTCCTTGTCCCCAGTTAAACCCCGACTACCACGTTTCCATCCAACCATTATGCAGTAGTTTTACTTGCCAGGCCTTTTATTAGGCATTTATTGTAACTGAACTGAAAAATTGCACAAAATCAGTGGGGAACATATTGAAAACACATTCAGCAACAATGTGCACTGTGATATGATGAATAAAATCACGATCCATGCGGCTTTATGTTTCATTAGAATCAATTTTTTATGCCCATGTGAGAGTTCCACATAGGGAAGAGAAGGTTGCATGTTTTGAGGGTGAGGCTATGGAGCAGCAGACAAATGGATGAAGCTGCACAGCCATCACTGTCATTAGACCGTTCAGCTTCTGCATACTGCAATGTTACTACACTATTAAAATAAATGAGCACCACTCAAGTCTTCCTGTTTATGGGCTTCCATGAACAGCTTTTACTCCCATGGCTTCTAATGAGGAATTACAGTAAGAAAAAAAGCATCAATCAAGTCATCTCAGAGACTTTCAAGTCGGCAAATTGTTCATTATTGCCCCCTTTGGTTTGATCGATGTCAACTACGTTCGATGAAAAGATTACAGTTTTCATAAACATGCCATAACTTCAGGCTTGGTGTTGGTTTCAATGTCCTTATATCGAAGGGAATCGACAACAACAACACAAAAAGACAATATGCATGGAATGGCTATAATATATAGCTCACCAGCAGATAGTAAGATTTGGCATCTTGACACTGGCAGCGAAGACCTACAAGTGCCAATTTCTGTCTCGTAGGAAATAACTCTTGGAGCAGAGCATTTTTGTTGCCAAAAAAATTGTAATTTGCTGCTTCAATGGAGTGTTAAAATGTAATGACCTGAGGTGAAGCAGAATGAAAAAAAACCTCAGGAATTAGCCTGCATCAAAAGTCTTTGTGTACTCCTTCACCCTTCCCCAGCTCCCAAACACACAATAAATAAAAATAATAACTGTCTGAAAATTATGTGCACACATGAGCATTACAAGGAGAACACTCTGCACGCACACACACGCACACACACACACACACCATGCTAAGTACCTGATGAAATAAAACAGACACCGGCTCGGTTTGTTGCCCTGCTCTCGTGTCCTTTCACTGTAAACTCTGGAAGCTATAGTCAGCAGCTTTTATTCTATAGCAAACAACATGCTCACTTGACTGCTCCCACTGCTGCTGGAGAAAAACCAATATAACATTTGAGTGCAAATGGCAAACTCTCACCACAAGAAATGTAAACTGCAGGGCGCTGGCTACTCTCTGTTGCGATGCTGAAGTGAGCGCTGAACTTTCAACCCACAATCACGGCACCCTCCGTGGCTCCTTGGCTCTTTCCGTCAATCTCTTCCTTTTCTTTTTTGTGTTTGTGTCTCAGCGCTGGCCGCGGCAACAGTAGGGTAAACTCAGCAGGTCAGTAACAAGGTTTTCCTTGTTTGTGTTCCCTCTCAGAGCTGCAGAGAGGAGCTACTGCACCTTTCCTTGCTCTGCACAGCGACTAGCTTTAGGGAAAGTACCTCTTTCAGTGCCGGCATAATTCCTTGTAGCGTCACAGCAAAAGTCTCCTTAAGTGCTGCATTTGTACTGTGGTGGATCGTAAGAAGATGTTGACAAGAAGCACTACTGGTGTGCAACCATGCGTTTGGTGTCAATGAGTGAGGGCAAAGTGATTTACTCCTCCCTTATGCTTCAAACACGCTACAGACCCTGTCCTTTTACTGTCAGCAGCTGCCAAAGAAAAGCTAGTTTTGCAATGACAAATGCCAGTGGTTACGCAGCATCCCTGAGATCTGGAGACTGACATTGATGCCTTTTATGCAGGGCTTAGAGAGCACTCCATCGCCCTCTCATCCTCACTGAGTTGAACAGGTTACTTTCAACATGGAAATGCGGGTCAGTTCAGATGATCAGTCAGAGTATACAGAACTCAGTCACAAGTCTGGTTTCTGTCAAGTGCATCTAGATTCCTATTCAGCTATTTAGCATCCGCTGTATCATACTGCACATCTTTCTCGGTGGTTTCTCATTCGAGCACAGAAAAATAGTTTTAGAACACCATGTCAGTCTCCATTCCTGAACAAACACTGACTTAAATGCATCTCCAATGTGTCTTTACACAAAATCCACAAGGTTATAGTTACTGGTAAATGTGGAGGATTACACTGAATATAATCACATCACTGTAATCCTATTTCTTATAATCCTTTTATATTTGACCCTAACACGAAGTAATAGGCTTCTAATTACAGGTCCCTTCTAATTAAGAGGTAGGCTAATTATGATGATGGCTTCTAATCCTTGCCTTACATTTCTACCTCTGCCAGATGGATAGAGTTTCACTCTTTGTACTTTTTAAACGATGTAGTGGCCATGTAAGATGAGAAACACGAAATGAAGCACATTTTATTGCCAAAAGTCATTAAAACATTCCATCCATCCTATTGACTCCCACATCCTCTTTTCTCTTCCTTTTCCGCTTCATATATTAGTATGTTGCTGTTACCGACCTATAGAAAGTCAAAAAGTTCAAATGTAAGTATATACATATATATGTTAAAGTGCTGCTGAGAAGGATAAATTATGGATTCATTGTTGTTTCTACTGTCCAACAATGTATTTCACAAATCAGTCAGCAGTTTACCACAAAGACACCGTTTGACTCCACTGCCTGCTTAGCTCTGCTGCATGTGCTACATGTGGACACAGCTGAGAAGATAGTAAATGGAGTCTGAGCTGCTCTGCTGGACATATTGTAATATTACCATTTCTACATTGGCCCAAGCATTTTTTTTTTCTGCACTATGCTGTGTAAACAAAAAAACTAAACCATTTTATTATTGGTTTTTAGTGTGACTATATATATGCCGATATACCTGTGAAAAGCCAGTATTGGCCGATTATGCAGATATTGTAAGATAAGAAAAGATAAAACCTACTTCATTCTCCCAGAAGAAATTATTTTGTCAGAGTACAATAAGAAAAAAAACAAGTTAGTGGAATATACACAATTACACAGAGGTTAGTAGTAAAATAGAAAATGTATTTTTTTTATATATATATATATATATATATATATATATTATTCAGCAGCTTATGAGCACATCACTTGACTCAGCACCACTGTCTGCTCAGTGCTCTGCTACATGTGCTGCACACATTACTGAGAGCTTTGCAAACAATGAAGTTCCAGCTGCTCTACCGGGAAAATTCTGTAATAATGTCATGCTTCTACCCCAAGCATCTTTTCTGCATTCTATTCTGTACATAAAAAAAGAAAATTGTTTTTTTTATTGGTTTTTAATATGACAATATATGTGCCGATATCGACATTTGCCGATAATACCAATCAACTAATCTATGTTCCCTCAGGACGTAGACTACGCTGCCCAGGCTGCAGGACGCAGAGGAGAAAGTCCTACTTTGTCCCTAGGGCTGTCCAGCTTCTTAATTCAGCTCAGTGGACGTTTTAAAATTTATTTTAACACATACATCTTTTAACATAGTAATTAAGAGCATCTTACTGTCTCAGACGTCAGGAACAAAATGCACGTTAAAACTAGAAGCACCTCCAATGTTCTTTTTAATGTTGTTCTGTCTTTCTGTGTGTAATTATGTGTCTTGCTTGGTTGTCTTTTTTAAAGCTGCTTGTATACCCTTTTAAATTGCCCCTTGGGGACAAATAAAGTTATTTGATTTGAACTGAATTGAATTAATCTTTCAGTATTGTTCTGATATGATTTACTCAAACACATGCTGCTGTGTTTCCAACACTTGCATCCTGGCAACTTACTCTAGCACAACTTGGCTAATCTTTATCCTAGCTTTGTACAAATACAGTACTTTTGCTAATTTATGACCTAAAGACTTGGCCTCTGTTGGGTCTCTGTTTGGTGTTGAGGTGTCAGGTACGTCCAGCTGCTAGCTGAGCCTCATCAGCTTCACTAGTCCTGTTGTTAAGATCTTGTTGCTGTTCAGTCACAAACCAGTGAAATTCCAGAGGACTGTGGGAAGCGATCTCCAGTACATTGGCAGTTAAAACAACAGTGTGTCTACACTTCAGACTGACCTGTCATCTTTCAACTTGGCTTGCGCGGTGGTCGCCTGGTTGAAGTGGTAATGGCCGAAAATGGAGGTCAGATCACACAGAGTCATTATCTGCAAAGGCACATTAGACGATTATCTCTGCAGCTGTTCTTTGTGGGTCACTGTGGTCTGCTGTTAAAGCTGTCAGTCGGAGAGGAATAAGTTGGCCCCTCCGTGCATTTGGGCTCATCGATGCTATGGGCGCCCACACACCAGTAAATGTCATCGCAAGGACTGAATGCATAAACAAATTACTGGCAAAGAACAAAAACCTATCAGCAGAAAATGATGTCAATGATGCCCAATGCTTTGGTATGCAGGCGAGACATTTGGACAAAAATATACACTTTAGGTGTTAAAGTTTCTTGAATGCCAACTCTCCGTGAATTTGAGTTGCACACAAGGTAGTTCAGGAAGAACCCAGCTAAGGTGAAAGGGGGGCACCTTTGAAGAAACTAGGGACTGTGAAATCACTTGCAGGGCAGTGTATCTGTTTCTACAACTTCATCAGCCCAGCCACTAATTAAGACTAATTAGCAGGCACTGGGGAAACAGGCAGGCTCAAAAAACTTAATTAATGTGAGGACCCAGGATGTCTGGGCATAACAACTTCCTCAGCACCTGCTTAGCACGAGACAGCACATTAACCTACTGCTGCTCGCAGGTCTCCAGACAGTCCGCAGATATCCAGCAGAATCTTTAACTAGCTGTTGTAACCTTTGATTAGCAGTGAGCTCTGAGCTGGGCATGCCACATCCACATTGATCAGCTGATAAATGGCCTTGCCCTATCCATAGCAATAACCTTGGTCATCATGTGTGAGAGCACCCGAGTGGCCCACAGTCGCACATTTAGTGTATTTTCAAAGTGATGTTTCTGCATTTGTTGCAGTTACAATGCATCAAAAATGTGCTTTGCTATGTTTCTGTCAGTCTTTTTGTAATATAGTTATTGGTTGCAGTTGTGATGGTTAATTAGTTGATCCTGTGATTCTTAATGTGTGGAGGTGTCGGCAGAAAGGGCTTTAGTGTTATTGAGCTCGGATTTATCCTTTTATGATTCAATGTGAGGCCAAGGCAGGTTTGAATGTTGAGAGCAGCTAAATGAGATGTCAAGAGAAAGTGATAACCCTAAACAAACAAAATTCAGACAGCCATGCAGATGAAATTAAAACAGGAAGCTCTCAAAAGGCTGATGGGAGCAAGGGCACCTTTGTACAATGTGAGGGTGAGGGGCCACATTTTGGAAGCCTTGCAAGCTTTTTTACTTGTACTGTGGATAAAGAAGCACAGAAAGCAACTGCCCTTGAAGAATTAGAAAAACACTGCCAATTTTGTAGCTCAACATGCTGCATTTGTTCATTCTTTCATCTCTCTTTTGTTTTGACAAAATGCTATTCAAATACTGCGACAACCTTTTATTGAAATATTTTTACAGTTATGACAGACAAGAAACAGAACCAACCTTGTTGTCAAACCAACTGAAAAACAGAATTTTATGAATCCTTCCAATATATACTGTTTTCAAATTTCTTTGTCAGTTTTACTCGTTTTTTTTTAGTGCTTCTTAAGACAAATTCATCATATTAAAACATTATTAAACCTACATCTTACTATGTTTATTAGTTCATGTTGTAGTAGCATGATCCCATGAGCTTTAGCAGGAAGCAGCTGGACTTTTCTTATTGGTTCTTGAAGATATCTCATCCACGAAGCATTTTCAGGAAGGAGGTAAAATATCTTCAAGAGTCAAAACCCCAAGTCTAGTTACGTTCTACTGAATCTCTTCGGATTGCGATGACCTGGATAACTGAGAATCTGAACATATATTGTATTGCACTTTAAGGTGAACACCCGTTGAATTTTTCAAGTGTTTGGTAGGACACCAAGGAAACTTGCACACTACAGGAACCACCCCCTGGTTTAACCTAAGATGCAGACAACATAGATTTGTCCCCAACATCTTAAGCCTTGGCTTTGCTGTCAACGACCATAGAGCAGAACAGATACTACTAAAGGCACAGAACCAGCTACTACAACAAGACAGGTCCATTTTACTTTGTATTTAAGGACTAAAGTGGCCAGACCCTTAAGAAACTGACAGTACATCCTAGAACTTAGGAAGCCTCATGGATGACAAGTGAACGGTCTTCAGGAACATAAAAAAGAAGCCCAGTTACCTTCTACTGAAGCTCTGAGGATTACTGCCATGACTTGGATGACTGAGAATTTACATTGACATATTGCATTGCACTTTGGGTGAACACCCTTTGAATGGGCGGTAGTATGAGAGGATGTCACAGAAACTTGCAGACTACAGGAATCACCCCCTTCAAAGGCCATGGAGCAGAACAGACACTACTGAAGGCACAGAACCAACAACTAAGCAAAAGAATAAGACAGGTTTTACTATCGATGCAGTCAAGGACATGGGCGACCCGCTCCTCCAGAAACTGACAGTATTTCCTAGAATTGCATGACTGTCGTGCATGAAAGGCAAAACGTCAGTAACCAAAGGGAGAAGTCCACTTGCCTTCTACTGAAGCTCTTAGGATTACTTTGACCTGTATGACTAAGAATCTACACAGACATGCTGTAGTAGCTTGTAACTCGCAATGAAACTGATAGCAGATTGCCTCCAATAGACCGAGCTCGGTTACCCACTCAATCCTTTGACTTGCAGGTCTTGGTGGACCGTAGAGAATATTTTTATGAAATACTTTAAAGATTAAAGTTCTGTCCCTATACCACCACAGTGTTTATTTATTTTTAAAAACATCCAAACCACTCAACCTTCTGTCGGTCATAAAAGTCTCCATCACCGTTTTTTTCAGATGTTGAAATGTGAGGTCTTGCTGGTGTCAAGTGAGTTCATAGACGAGCCTCTTGGTGAGTTGAGTGATGCAGCAGGAACCAAGGTCAAGGAAGGAGTAAGAATTGACGGCACTGATGTTCTTCCCACTGTGTTATCTGGGCCTGACAGACTGCCAAGTCACAGGGAGGCAGCCCTCCTTTCAGCTCATTTAGGAAGATATTACACCAAGCCATGTTGAGAGGGCACCTGCTGAGCCAACCTTCCTCTGACACTAACAGGAAGATACAAAAGGAATTCATAGAGCTCTGGACAAGCGAGACAAGCATACTGTACAATAGTATCAGTGAAGAGGGATCTGATATATCACTGCAAGATGTGACATACTACAACAATGTGACAACTGAAAATGGATAGCAGTAGCAGAATCTATTTAGTTCTGCCTCCACGGTGATGTGTTTTTCAGATTAAATAGCAAAATGTGCCAACAAAGTCTTACCCAAACATTACAAGCTGTGACAGATCACACCTTGTGAATTAAATGTTTAGACGGTGACTACAAAAAGCATTCACCTCCAGTTTTCTACTTTTTATCACTTTCCAGTGTTGAATTATGGACAATGCATTTTTTTACCACAAGAGTTTAAAGAAAAAAATATTCTTTCAAGTCAAAGAGAAATCAGATTTATACAAAGTAATGTCAATTTATTAAAAATATAAAATGTAAAATAATTGATAATTTTTGTCCCCTTTAAGTCAGTATTTAGTAGATGCACCTTTGACCACAACTACAGCATTGAGAGGTTTCAGTCAGCCTTGCACATCTGGACAATGAAACTTGACCTCATTCTTCTTTGCAAAACTGATCCAGCAACGTTAGGTTGCACATGTACCATGAGTGAACAGCCCCTCTGAAGTCCAACCGCACATTCTCCATTGAATTGCAGTATGGGCGTCATGATGCTGTCGCCACCGTGCTTCACAGTGAGGATGGTGTGTTTGTGATGTGTTTGAAGCTAAATTTTGGTCTCATTAGATCACAGAACCTCCTTCCACTTGACTTCAGGGTCTCCCAAAGCCCTTCTGGCAAACTCAAGTCAAGATTTGTCATGAGTTCTTTCCAACAGTAGCATTCTTTTTGCCACTCTCCCGTCAGGTTTTGACTGGTGAAGAAGAGGCAACGGTTTCTTTCTTCTCGGCCGCTGAAGGTTGGAACTCCTTCAGAGCAGTCATGGGTGTCTTGGTGGCCTCAATTACTAATTTCTTTCTTGCTCAGTTAGTCACTTACTACTGATTGGCACTGGAGCTCTAAGGGAGTTAGATGACATATTGGGGAATACTTTGTGTGAGTGTAACATATAAATCTATGGCTGGGCCTCTATGGAGATGTTTGGCTCAGATAAGCAGCAGAACCAGCGCATAAAAAGCCCAATAATTAACATGTTAGATCTCATTTGTTTAATCAGTACCAAATGCTATGTTTAAAAATTACAGGTTGTAAATTGGCTAACTGATTCCCCAGCTTCCGTTCTTTATGCTCAGCTGAGTGAATCATCTCCTGGATGTAGCTTCACACTCAATAAAAAAAGTGATTTTAACATTCTTATCTAACTCTCAGAATAAGCAAACAAGCTTATCTCTCAATGTGTCAAACTATTGCTTTAACAAAATCACACTGCTTTTTGCACCTAAAGTCAATAACTTTTGTTTGCGCATAGTGCATGGCAGAGGGCAATTAATGTCATCTGTTACTGCTGGGAACTGTGAGAGTTTCCTGCTGCTGCAGAGAGTGTTTAAAAGAAAATGTACTTCAGTCTCTGCAGAAATATAAAATCTGTTTCTGCTTAGATATTGTTACTCCAGCAGCGCATTAGCCTTTTATCTTGACGAGATTATCTTCATCTGATCATATTTATTCTTCTTGCTTCTGCTTTATGTGGATAAAAAAATCTGCTTGTAATAAAAGCTGCTTTGTTGCTGCATTCAAGAGATTCTGTTACATCCATTTTGCACTAAAGCCTGTGGATGTTAAACAGAAGAGGTGGAATATGAATATATATTTTTTTAAATTTAACTGCTGAGAATGAATTAGTGAGGAATTCTATGCAGTCATGGTTTGAATGGAACTCGTGAACCCTTTGTTGTACCACCGAAGCATGAGCTGACTTCATTATAACACCTCTATCAGAGAGCAGTGCTGACAGCATGTATATTTTTATTCATGTTTATTGTATGTGCTGGAAAACAGACTTGAATCTTAGACATGATGAGCTCCAGTTTAACAGCAGTTTTACCGTCTATATATATATATATATATATATATATATATATATAGATATAGATATAGATAGATAGATAGATAGATAGATAGATAGATAGATAGATAGATAGAGAGAGAGAGAGAGAGAGAGAGAGACTGTGTTAGTGGAAGAAGTGTAGCTGTCAGGCTTGCAGCAGAGGATGATGGGACGTGATGACCTGCTACAGAGAGGTTGAAGCCGAGAGCTTGCACGGTTTTGACGCTGGGGATTGTGTCTGACCCTGAAGCGAAGAAAACAGGCGTGGTGAGGTGGAGAGGTCGGTGTTATTAGATAGCAATAGATGCGATGTGGCACACTCCAGTTGCTTGTCGAACATGGCAGAGGGAAGCGGGGACCTCGCAGGAGAACAGACGCTGCCCTTTGATTGACAAGGCTGCAAGCTTTCACAAACACTCCGCTACGAAATGAGGGCAAAAAAACAGAGAGGTTGGCGAGGAAGGGTGAGAGGCAGAGGTCAAACGCGCTCAGCCGAATGCTAAAGAAGAGCAGACTGCTTATCTCGGAGTTAATTAAGACCCAAAGGATCATGGCGATTATGCCAATATTGATGCCCGAGCAATGAGACGAGCCTCGTGATGACTGGAACAAATCAGCGACACACAACTTCCCCTCTGTGTCGACTTGTTGCCCACATCTAAGCCTTGATATTTCATAAAACAAATCTATGCACATTTTTGCAAATTGCCACGCTATCCGGTGGCCTATTTTCTTCCATTTCCTTCCCCCGGTGCGGGTGGCAGCAGGTGACAGGTTTAAATAGGATTTGCATCTGAAAATGGCAGGAATGTTTCGTGCAGGGAAGATGGCATGGAGATTGTAATAGAGGAGAGAGGGAGGGGAGGAAAAAAAAGCAAGGCACTGCATTTGACCTTGAGAGCAGAGCTGACACCAGAAAGACGACAGGCAAGATTGAAAGAGAGATTTAAAAAGATAAGGGTGAGGAGATTAAGGGAGGGGCACAATGGGGCTTTCTTGTAAACAATACGTAGGCATGGGATAGCAGTGGGCTAAAAATGATCAATACAGTGAGCATGTGGGCCAAGCCTTACAGTAAATATTTAAGAGGTTTTAATTATGAGTAAGATGCACTTTATTGAGGGATATCTCTTTAATTACGCTTCATCATTTATTACGATACGCTTGACAGTTTAATTAGTAAGTGTAATATAAGCATGCCATTACGGAATCAATCAAACAAAAGATTGAAAATTAAGCCTAAAGTATATTTTATCTTTCCAGCGAAAGCAGAAAGTCACTCACTGGGAGATACTGCGCTGAATTATGTAATGCTTAAATGTTCTTGTTGAAGATTTGAGTAATTTCAAAGCTATTTTGGTCTCATCTGTGGAGGAAGTGTTTTTGCCTCACTCTGTTACTATATAACACGTAATGATTAAACTGCAGATTTCAGAGAAGTTGCGCTTCAAACACGTTGCATGATTAGGAGGATTTGGAATAAATCGAGGTTTGGTGCAGTAAAAATTTGCAGCAGCGGTCCATGCACCTCAGAATCTGAAGGACTGTGGACAAAAAAAAGATGAAGAAGACACTAAACTAGCAGTCAACAGCCTCTTTAATTTCTACAGTATGTGAAGTTATACTTTCTGGTTGTCTAGACCTAAAAAAGTGCATAAAAAATACAAAGGGGGCTGCACTGGCAGGTACAAGTGACAAGAAATACTTTCCAATATTAGAAACTTTTCAGGTTCATCAGAGGCCAAAACGCTGCACAGCATGCAGCGAAGTGTTCAAATTATAAAGTAATCTAAAAGGGATGTGAGCTTGCACATATTTGATTAGCCAATGCAGCTCCTTGCCAGATGATTTTGCTTTTAGTGATGGGAATTCAGGCTCTTTTTAGTGAGCCAGATCATTTGGCTCTGCTCTGCAATAACAGCCGGCTCTTTGGGCTCCCAAACGGCTCTTCATTTCGTGCTACTTCTGGCTTTTAGAATTCAGCCAACTTCAGCAATGTTTTGACCTTTGATTGGCATGTGTGCACGCAACCAGTTAAATTATTCAGTGTAGTTATACAAAGCCTTATCATTTTCAGAAAACCGTCTTTTTTTTTTCTTTTGCATCATATTTGGTCTAAAAAAAGACTCTTACACTGCATGCCCATATGCATACATGAATGTTACAGTTCTAATGCTACTGTGATGTTCATCTCTAGGAAATGAACCAACAAAATAATATTAAACTATCCAAAACACATCACACTCAGAGAGTCGAATCACTATTTGCTTTACATTTTGGCAAAAGTTTTTCCAGATTCAGTTTTTCCAGATGATTCCTTACACTGAGGGGGCTGCATTTTTTTCACTTAATGTTGGTCTGACCAAACTAATCTTAACTTGTCACATATAAATGCTTTGTCCAGATCCCATATTGCATTTTAACACCATGAGAACCTTTTGAGCACCATTTTTCAACATGCAGGCAAGTATGATTCAATAGAACTCCCTAAATTTCAAAAACCAAATGATGAGAGCGGAGCCGAATGTTCTCTGCTCGTAACATCACCATTTTTAGGCAAGGAATCATTAATAAGGTCTGTCGTGAGTCGCCACCGTGGTGTTGAATAAACATGGAAGAGAAGGTTGGTGCAACAGGTCCAAGTTTGGCTCGTGATATGTGCTAAGCATTGTGAAATCAAGTAGTTGCTGTTCCTAAACGTAACTAAAGAGCCACTTAAAATGAGAACAATAATGCCAAAAACCTGAATAATGAGTCAGCAACCCCTCCAACCTTCTTATGAGGAGTTTGTCGGTGTGTATATTGTCTGCCAGCACTGAAAAATGATGGCAAATGGATGCCAATAAGCAGTGCCCACGTGTTCAAATGTGACATTTTGGTAGTGAAGATGTCTGAATACTAGCAAATGCCAACATCAGCATCCTAATAAACTCACAGTTCCGATGTTAAAATCCAGATCTAAAGCAGGATTATTGCTTTCATTGTCACCATCTTGGTTTTAGTGTTAACATTTGCCACTTAGCACCCATTTGCACCATTTGTCATAACACTTCTCATAGTAAGGCGAATATCTTATAGATTTTAAACAGAGATACCCAACAAATCCAAAGTTTCTTTTGGATTTTCTTTGAGCAAGCACTTGGCAACAGTGAGAAGGAACAAACACCACTCTTTTACAGAACCAGGCTCAGGGAGGACAACCATTTACCACAACTGGAAATGCCATTAGTTTTGTCAGTATTTGACCTTAAACCAGAGTACAAGAAAAACTAGAGTTTTTACCTGATGATGGTGCCAAATTCAAAGTGTTGAGACATTTCAGACGGGCCAAAAATAAGGGATGAGCCACACAAACCAAGAGAAATATATAAAAACATACTTCTGCTGCAATAAAGGCAATAAAACCAAACTCTTGTTTTACAGACGTAAAGGAAGTTGAAAGAATCACTCGTGAATGTGGTTGCAAGCAGCCACGTGGCTTCATTTTAATGTTTTCCAAGCTACAAGGTTTGTAAACCGCTGTAGCGAACCTGGCTTCAGCGTTCTTATCATGAAACAACCAAACCTGTAGCAAGGTTTTCTGCTTCTTTTCAGCTGTATCCCTGCCTTTGTCCTTGTGCTGTTTTCTCCTCCATGACAGCACGGGGACGATGGTGTCGGTATTGTTGGTAGGGATCAGTGGTCAGCTTGTGTAATGGGGCCTGTCAGATGGCCCCATTAGAAAAAGACTGAATTCTGCACGGTGTCTTTTTGGCTCTCTAACAGACAAGCCTAATCAAGACTCAGGGAATAAAAGCGCCTCACATTGTCTGACTGGGTTGTTTATCTGTTTCTTAAACGTGAAACTCAGAAAAGGATAGAAATTTTCTAGTCATCCATTTCGTTCACTCTGTCTTTGAGATTTAAAAAGGCCTTCACGATAGCAGCAGAAATGGCAAAATAATATTGGCTGCCTCATCAGTCACACAGAAAAGCAAAACTTTTTTTTGTCACTTGCCAAATACTGTGGCCACTTTAACAGTGTTTGTTTTCCCTGTATTCTCACGTCGGCGTGGGAAGATTGATCATACCTTCTACCAAGGTCTGGTTTGTTCCCTTTTAGCTAAATACTGTATCATATTTTCACCCATTGTCTGCCTGTAGCTGGCAGGTGGAATCACTATATCTTGTGGTGACTCCTCGTGACACCTTTATCACTAAAAACCCTCCTCTGTCCTTGAGCACTGATTGTACCACAGGCCTAATCTAAACGCTATATGGTTCCTGCCAGAAAGCCTTTTAGCCTATTAACGTTTTAGCCTTTTTTCCCCCTCGCTTTCAGAGATCCTTCCGTCTCTGACATTGTTTCTCCCCATCGGCGCTCCAGTCTGGGTCGTGAAACTCTGGATATTAGTAGGATTAAGGTTACAACTGGATCTGGAATCATGAGGCTTCAGAAGATTCGCATCAGATGGGCTCCACATTCCAGCATGTTTAACCAACACCTCTGCCTCGAGAACATCCACATTCATGCAAGCTGGAGAATGCATCAGTGATGTAGGCTGACGAGGCCTCTCTGCAGCGAACGCATCAGTGAATCAATCACTTTAAAAAACAAATAACCTCACACGAGTGCCAATAGCTTTGTCAGCAAAAGGAGACATCATGAAGTCGTTTTCTATGTTTTACATCTTTCACCTCCTCAGTAAATTAGATGTGGGGTCGGCATTAAATATGAGAGAGAATGCACCTGAGTGATAAAAACAGATGAGTTATGAATCAAAATATATTCACACGAGAAGGGCGGGAAGAGAAATGAGCGAGCCGGTGCTGCAGACGGCTTTAAAATTCACTGTCGCTGTGCAATGATAAAGCATGGCTACCGTGGCAGAGCGCTGGTTCTCCTCTCCCCACGCACACCCTCACATCAAGTATTTATCAGACCTGGTTTTGTTGGCATTTTTGACTTATTCTTATTCCCTATTATTTCCTCTTCCTCAACAGCAGACGCGGAGTCCAGTTTCTCCCATGGTGAAATTATGCTGAGGCCAGCAGGAAAGCAATAAAGGCGCCGTGAACCAGTGAGAAACCAGAATGTGGGTTTGCACAAAAGAACTATTTCATGTAAAAAGACCACAGACGAGATGTGTGATGAGTGTCTGAAATGGCTTGATTTGAAGGACTAAACAGTGTAGAAAAAGAGGTGGCAAGAAGAGAAATTTACTGCAAAGAAAGAAAGAAAACTAAGTGGGTGCAGAACAATAGGAGAATAACATACTGGAAAGGAGTTTTATTTTCTTCTATTGTTCAGATGCTCTTCATTCATTGTGTGACCCAAAAGCAGGGTTAGTAGAATGGTGATTTCACCTGTTTCAGACCTTATCTAATCACAAAATTGTGTTTCTACAGAATTAAATTCCAAGAAAGCATATTTTCTGCTGGACTACATTTGTTTTTGTATCATAAATATGTTGCAAATCAACATACATTTTCAGCCAGTCAGTAATATATTAGATTAAATGGGAATTGTCACGGGCTGCACAGTGGCGTAGTGGTTAGCACTTTCGCCTTGCAGCGAGAAGATCCCTGGTTCGCGTCCCAGCTTTCCCGGGATCTTTCTGCATGGAGTTTGCATGTTCTCCCTGTGCATGCGTGGGTTTTCTCCGGGTACTCCGGCTTCCTCCCACAGTCCAAAAATATGCTGAGGTTAATTGATCATTCTAAATTGCCCGTAGGTGTGAATGTGAGAGTGATTGTTTGTCTCTGTATGTAGCCCTGTGACAGACTGGTGACCTGTCTAGGGTGTCCCCTGCCTTCACCTGAGTCAGCTGGGATAGACTCCAGCCCCCCCCCCCCCCCCCCCCCCCCCCCCCCCCCCCTCCCGCGACCCTAGTGAGGATTAAGCGGTGTATAGATGATGGATGGATGGATGGGAATTGTCACCAAGAAAATGGAGGAAAAGCTTCAAATGTGTAGTGAAAAGGCCATATTTTAACCACAACTGTGATATTTTCCTAAAGCTAATCAAGAAGTTTTGGTTCCTAAACTCCAACAAGCTTCAAACATGTACTTTATATTGTAATGGTGTAATGAAAGGCTTTTTAAAACTGGAAGCCATTCTAACAATGTCAAAGGTGAAAAAGTATGTGTTTTAAAGTGAGAATGCAGTTTAATTGTATTGGAATGAAACTGTGAGTATAAGATGGTTCCAGCAGAGACCTCCTCTAATTGCTCATTATCACCCCATTTAATGGTCATACTGTTACTACCTCATTTAATGGCATTGGGGTGGCAATTTTACACGTACAAATAGGAATAAAGGTCTGCATTTAGAGGCTGGAGGGGTTTTAAGGGGTTAGTGGTGGCAAAAGTCAGGAGACAACAGTTCAAGTCCTGTCTTTGATTATTGTTATAGGATTATTTTTTGACTCAAGTCTTGGTTTGTTTTATTTCCACTCAATGTTTTTCATTCAGTTCGAGTTTAGGCACCAAAACTACATAGCTAGGTTTGAGAAAGGATCAAAATATAGGTAAAATACAACCTGTTGCTAAATTTATCACCTTGCTGAGCTCCATTTGGTATGTTTGAAGCGTGACAACTCCGCTGCAGTGCTCACATGGACTCGTTCACACGTTTGTCAGAGGTCATGTTAGGGCTGGGCGATATGGCCTAAAAAAAAATGTCAGATTTTTTCACAAAAAATCCCGATTCACGATTTATCCTTTTTTTTTTTTTAACCCCCTACCTATTCTCAGCACCCCGGAGTCCAGTCTACTCTATGCAAATAAGCTGCAGCCCTCTCCAAGTAAACACACCGGATCACAGCTGGAAATGCGCTGCATGTGACATGCTGGTCCGGTTGCGGTGCATTTCCCGCTGTGATCAGGTGTGTTTACCTGGAGAGGGCTGCAGCTCATTTGCATAAAGTAGACTGACTTCTACTTCAGTGGTTCCCAACCTGTGTGGCTTGGAGCTCCTCCTATAAGCTGCACCCCACCCACCCCCCCCACCACCACCACCACATAAGTACACTACAAAACATAAGAGGGAAGTTATTGAATTGTATTACTAATAGAAAATTCCCTAAAATTACAAAAAAATATTTCGTATCAAACCAAGAGTTCAAGAGTTGTACTATGACGAGGAGGAGAGAGTTTATGGCTGCAGTAAATTTGTTGACACTACAACGCATAAGAGTTATTGAATGTTTTTAAACTAAAAAAATCCTTTCAATTATGAGAAAAAATATTTAATATCAAACCAAGAGTTGTAGTATGAGCAGCAGGAGTCAGTTGCTGGCTGCAGTAAATTTGTTGAATATTTGTGTCTCTTCGCTGTTTGCAGCGGTTTTGCGTTATTCAGACACCGTTTCCGTCAGTAATTTTCTAACTGTAACACAAACTAATGAATCGGGATGAACTAGAGCCAACCTGAAGAAAGACCAAATAAATGTGTTTTTAAAATGTTTTATAGGTAGACTTGTGATGACACAGTGAGTCTGTTACTCTGATTTTATCCAGAATGTAAAAATCTGTTTTTTATAACATCACAGCCTCAGAGCAGACAAAGCGGACCTCAGGTTGAGAACCACTGTTCTACTTTATGCAAACTGGATGCGGGTGCGGAGATTCCACGCATCGTGAAACTGTCCTCAAACTTCTAAACTAGGCGTCAGTGACATAAAACGAGGACAGATTCAGCTGCTGCAGATTATTTATCGCTTCAAATGCTTTCAGAAATACTTTTCGGTGACGTGTTTTTGAAATAAAAGGGAAAGTTTGCGGCTGAGCTGCTGTGTTTATCCGACTCATCTGCAGAACTGTCCAGCTGAAAGCTCGGTCACGTGACCACGTAGCGGCCTGCTGTTGGTCAGCGCTGTCATGTGACCATGTTGTGGTCTGCTAGTGACCGCCGTCCGTGTGATTTTCAGATGTGGTCCGTTGCCGTGCAGGAAAATAGCATCTAGTGGACACACACCTTTAGATCTGCACCGCTCGCCGCCATGTTGTTTGTGTATCAAGCGTGGGGGGGAGGGGGGCGCACTCTGAACTACGGAAGCCCAGCGGGAAGGCGTTGGTGGCGGATGTTGATGAGAAAATCGATTTTCATTAAAACAAATCGACATTAAGTACAAACTCGAATTAATCGATAAAATCGATTTATCGCCCAGCCCTAGGTCATGTATATAATCAGGGTTCTGACTCTTTCACATAGAATGTGAAAATGAGGCCCTTTATTCCCAGCTGGCTGTGCTGCATGCAACACAAATGAGATGAACTTCGTTAAAACTGAGGAAACGCTAACGAACACTCTGAGTTATAAGACACAGTTTGTAATGAAACATGATCTTGGAATCAGGTTTCCATCTCAGTAAGCGTTAGAGGGTTTGTTTTAACCTCTTTATGCACAGCCAGTGGTTTTAACAGTCAGGTAGCTTAGAATTTACTTTCAAACCAACAACTAAATAAGGAAAGTATGGTTTTACTTTGCTGACATGTTTCGACTGCATCTGCAGTCTTCCTCAGAGCGTCATCCGTGTGATGACGTGTCCTTTTTATCATGTGAATTTTTTGGTGGAAAAAAAGAAATGTTAAAAAAATGTTTCTTTAAGAACATTCAGGAAAAAAATCAACCAAAATCCAGCGAAATTCGCTGGGTTTTGGTTAATTTTTTTCCTGAATGTTCTTAAAGAAAATATTAGAAGTTTTATTGATGTATATGGAATCACTTTAAATATTTTTAGGATTTTCTTGGAAGATTTTTACTCATTTTTTGAAAATAATTACAAGAATTTTCTGCCAAATTTGGGGGATTTTTTTTCAATAAAACTTTTAAGGGAAATGTTTAAGGAATTATTGGAATTTTCTTTCTGAAGGCTTTGCAAATTTTCAGAAATTTGGGGAATTTTTGGGAAGGTTTTTATTCCTTTTTTGAAAATATTTACAATTTAAATTTTTTTTTATTTTTAAATTTTTATTTCTTGCCAAATTTGGGTATTTAAAAAAATGTTAAGGGAAACTTTTAAGTAATTTTTAGAATTTTCTTCCTAAAGATTTTGCAATATTTTATAAATTTGGGGATTTTTTTTGCTAATTTTTTTTTATTTTTTTCAGACGAAGGAACAATATTTTTTGCTGCCTGTAAATGAGGATGGCAGGAGGGTTAATGGGGTAAACGGTGTCTCCTTTTTTCATTTATTCTCTAATTTCTCCTCTCTGGTGTCCATCCTTTCTAGTTCTCCTCTTCCTGCACAACTCAGAATTGAAGGAACGTCTGGGTGCATGAGCTGAGCTGATGTCGCTGCACTGTAACCATACTTAGTTAATATAGCCTCTTCTCTTCTGTTCCACTTCATTTCTCTCTCTCTTTCCTTCTCTTTACCTCGTCCTCTCTTTCCCTCAGTGGAGCAGAGGTCTAGTGAGATATAGGGGAAGGCAGATTAGTGTCTGTTTGGTTCATTTCAGTGCCTGCAAAGAATCACAGACTAATCCTGGCCTCAGCTGCCTGGATGCTTCTGATCTGTTTGCACTCAAAGGCTGTGCCAGTGGGGTGCAATTGTGCCGCCGAGGTGCCACAGAAACAGCCAAATAAGAGGCTTTGTCCTCACACATAGCGCTATTTTCTTCTCAATCCAGGTGTCCGTGCTGCTGTATTTTTCTGGGGTTTAAACCAGCTTGGCATTAGAGAAGTTAAACCCCAGGAAGCAGAGCTGTGAAATACACTCAGGAGATAAACTTGGTCTGAATATTGTTCCAGCTTTTTGTGATATTTTGAGAGTAAAATGAATTCTGTGGGGTTTTTTTGCAAACGCTCAGAGAATATTTCATGATCAGATCATGGTAATTTGTTGCAGCAGAAGATGAGGAAAAGATTTTCAGGGAGGAAAAGAAAGAAATATTTTGGATGACTCAAAGGACATCTGGGAAGTTTGGAGTCAGCTCCTTGGGCTATTTGTGGTTTCTACAGGAGAGTCGGTGGGTCGCAGCCACCGCAGGAATCTCATTTGCTGCTCTAGATCTTGTTGACAAAGTTTATTCACTGAAACTTCAGTGTTAAAATTTTAGTAAATTCAACTACGGTGCCTAAGTGGAAGTGAAAGCAGCATTAGATGACTGTAGCAGGAGTCAGATGGCATAAATATGGATACTTATGGAGATATTTTTCATATTTTAGCTTGATATAACAGAAACTTTAGGAGATTCAGTTTTTTTTTAGAAATCCTATTGACCCACTTTCAGCTCATGCATTGAAGTTTGAGGCTGTTAATGACAATATCTCAGGAACTATGTAAGATTAAAAAAAAAAGCACTCACTGAAAAATGGAAACACACATGTATGCTGGCTTTTTGTGATGAAGTAATTCAAATTAAAAAGTCTTCTATATGTACTGTTTTGCATTATTGTGACATGCAACTACATATAGATCAGAAATGATCACTAGATGGCTTCTGCATTATAAGTATTTTTGCCAACGTGTGCTCATAAATGGAACTTTTCATGACAGCTTTGTATTTCAGTTCACCAGTAATCAGAACATATTTGGCCTACTTGTTCAACATTGCAAATTCTGAATTAATGACATAATGAAAACTAACTGTGAAAATGTTGGGCTTATATGTCGAACTGTTCCTGAGATGTTGTTGTTCAAACATAGCCTCAAATTATCATGAGAAAGGGGCTGAAAGTTCGGCAAAAGGACATTTGAAAAAAAGAAAAAAGAAATTACTTGATATGTCAATGAAAAATTAAACTGATAGGATTTTAAATATCCATAGTTTATGATAAAAGAAATAAAGTTTCAAGCAAATCAGACACGGTGAACAGAGATGCACGGACAGACCCCAAAGTCTTTACAGGAGCTGAAGTTCAGTTTGTTGTTTCCTGCTGTTTGTAGGAAACTTTGATCACTGTTGATTAAATACAGGATCTCTCTTTGGTCTCCAAATCCAGACAGTAACAGTAGCTTCATTAATTACATATAACCATAAATTATCCTCGATGGGATTGGTCAGGATCCAACCGTAAATGAGTCTCAATTTATCAGCTGCAGTTAAAGCAGTCCTTGGAGCCAAATCACAGCTAAAATTACCTTTACTGGAAAAGTTTGGTCTTAAAGTCAAAATATTCTATGTCAAGTCAAGTCAAGAGTTTTTGTTGTTGTTTTAACCAGAGAGATTTTGATATTTGTACGATTGTGGATCTGGTTCCATTATATATTGTGACCTCTCTAATAATAAAATATCCCCCAAATGGAAACAAAAACACATTTTATTGCACCATAGTCACTATAGTTAAGTAAATTATCTTCACACATGGAAAGAATAAGTAAACTCTGGTTATCTTGCATGTACACTACCGTAAAAAAGTGTGGTGTCACTTAGAAATGTCCTTATTTTGAAAGAAAATCAGTGTTTTTTAATGAAGATAACAGTAAATGAATGATAAATCCAGTGTAGACATTGTTAATGTGGTAAATGACTATTGTAGCTGGAAACAGCTGATTTTTAATGGAATATCTCCATAGAGGTACAGAGGAACATTTCCAGCCACCATCACTCCTGTGTTCTAATGCTACATTGTGTTAGCTAATGGTGTTGAAAGGCTCATTGATGATTAGAAAACCCTTGTGCAGTTATGTTAGCACATGGATAAAAGTGGGAGTTTTCATGGAAAACATGGAATCGTCTGGATGAGTCCAAACTTTTAAACGGTAGTTAGGTGCATTTTTCCCCTCACATAGTCTGCAGCATCTCTTCCTTTGGGCTACTTGGACGGGTTTGTTGACCAAATAATCAAAATATTAACTGTACCTGTATTAGTCTTTGCAGATCGGATAGTTAGTCACAGTTTATATTGAGTGTAGAAATCAAAGTGGGATTCTTGCCATAGTTTTCACTTCGTTTCTAAACAACAGCATAATAGAATTCCTGGAATTCAGTTATGGCTTTTGGGTTTTGTGTTCCACCCCAAGGTTTTTCAGCAACCCCACCTTGACACTAAAACATTCTGTCCTGATGAGGAAGGCTGTTGCCATGGTGTGGTATGTTTGGTTTGCAGCAGTATTTAGGTAGGTGGTAAATATAAAAGTCATTTCCACATGAATGCCAGGAGCCAAGGTTTGGTCAACAGCAGTAATTTGCATTATAAGTAGATGATCAATGTCAGTCACTTCACCTGCCAGTGGTTTTAATGTTGTAGCCAAAGAATGAAAATAGATTTTTCAGGTAATCCTATAAATACAACTGACAAAAGGCTTTTCCCTCCAAAAAACCCACAATTCTCTGCTTCCATCACACTTTGTGATTGTGGTGTTACTTTTTTTTCTCTTAGTTTAAATTAGACATAAAGATGAAGCGCTGACAAACCTTAGAGTTTGCTTCGCCCCATTTGTATTAACCCTCCTGTTGTCTTCATTTACAGGCACCAAAAAATATTGTTTCCTTGTCTGAAAAAAATCCAAAAATTCAGCAAAAAAATTCCCCAATTTTCTGAAAATTTGCAAAACCTTCAGGAAGAAAATTCCAATAATTCCTTAAAAGTTTCCCTTAAAAGTTTTTTTTTTAAATCCCCAAATTTGCCAAGAAAATTCTTGTAAATATTTTCAAAAAATGAGTAAAAATCTTCCAAAAAAATCCTAAAAATATCTAAAGTGATTCCATATATATCAGTAAAACTTCTAATATTTTCTTAAGAGCATTCACAAAAAAATCCTTTTTTTTGGTGAATGTTCTTAAGAAACATTTTTAACATTTCTTTTTTCCACCAAAAAATGTTCAAAGATTTCCCAAAAATGTTGAAAATGTGGACATCAGAAGTTTCACTGTGAAAATATTTTTTCCCCACATTTTCAAACTTTAAAACGGGTCAATTTTGACCTGCAGGACGACACAAGGGTTAAATTAGACACAAAGATTCAGCGCTGACCAACCTTAGAGCTCGCTTCGCCCCATTTGTATTAAGTGATCTTTCAAAACTCTAGTCAACATTCAGTGTAAACTAATTAGTGTCACATTTTTAGCTTCATCTAATATCTGTAAAGCTGTGGGCTTCAGCGTCTCTGAGAGAATTACTAATAGTAATAAAAACGGCAGCCTTAGCCTTAAAGGTCGTACATATAGAGCTTGCCTGGTAATGTGAACTCCGTCCTTGTTTCGCCCTCATCCAGCCTGTCTTGTAGTGTGTTGGTGCTGTGGGTGTGAGAGCGTGGGTGGGTATCCGTGGGGGTTTATGTGTGCACATGTCAGCAAGCACATGTTTGTTGTTGTGCAGTTCGCTGGAGTCGGCCTGGTTGGGTTAAGTGGACGGCTGTGTGGACAGAATCGGAGGGACGGCAGACACGCTGCCAGCTTTTTTATTTGTTTTATTCCCGTCCTTCTCTTATGTCACAGTTCATTTCTTGTCGGAAACCTGCATTTCCTCCCCACCACCATCACTACAACAGCACCAACGCTCGCTATGTACCGCAGCTTTTGCCCCAGCAGCAGTCAGAGAGCCCTACAGGCTGATGAACAGCCCATAATTCACCGGCTGCTCTGTGGCTGCACTGGGACCTCGTTTAATGGGGGAACTGTTGGCAATTTCCAACCGTCTATGTGCTTGTTGCACTTTTCTTATTGGTCTGGAAGTCAATAAAGTTCAAACCGGCTGATTTAGTTTTTTCACCTCAGCTTTTTGTCAAACTCCAAAAAGGCTTTCTAATTGCTTTTAAGGATAAAATGGGGTTTTAATTGCTCGACTGATGAGAGACAAAGCTGAAATGAACATGATTTGTCTCAGATTTACATTAGTTAAACACTAGTGATGGAGTCTAATTGAAAATCTTCCGGTAATTATCAACAAGTCTCTTGCCTTGTGTCCATTAGTGTTACACTTAGTAATGCTGAAAGACGCTCGTCCTCCCAGCTGCTTCTCATTTACTAACCAGCAGCAGCATGTGCAGCTTTCAGTCATATGCTGCCAGATCGTCTGTGCTCCCTTTGGGAGCGAACTGTTCAGCCATTTGTAGCCTGAATATCACCTGCATGTTTGGACCACCTATTCACCTGACCATCTCCTGCCAGCTGGCATCAAAACCACAAGACAAGGTCAGAAAACCAAACATTTGTTTTCATTGTCTGGATTCACACTCAGCAGTCACATGAAGACAGTCTGTGTCCAAAACCATCCACTCATTCCTTCTCCTTATCTAGAAACGACTATATAGTGAACTATGGAGGATAGAAGTACATCTACTCGAGTCTCGCCACCATTAATTATGTCACTGATGTTGCTGAATATGTTAGTGTGATGTTTTGGTGATAAATTCATATTATAGTTGGTGTATTTTCCAAAATTAATAAATGAAAATAACATTTTTCTTTGTGTTGTGATACGTCGCTCTGCTTCAAGAAAACATATGAATGCAGATTATTATTGTTTATTTTACTATTTTCACACCCTAATTCATGAGTTTGTTGTCATTTCGACAATATAGAAAAGAAACGTTCTGTGGAAAATATGTCCTAAAGTTCCAAAATGTTCTCCATCTGCTGTCCTGGTATCACCACTCCTCCTGCTATCCTCCATCCCTCCCATCCCCACCCTCACCCCAGCCGGTCGAGGCAGATGGCTGCCTTCCCTAGCCTGGTTCTGTCAGAGCTGGGTTTTTTTCCTCCCCACTAAAGGTTTTTTTGGGTTCCTTCCCACCACCAATGACTGCTTTGTCATAGTGAATCCAAAGGCTACTTTGCATTGTTGGGTTTTCTGTTCTTTGTTTGAAATCTGTAAGGTCTTTAGCTTACTATGTGGAGTGCTACAAGATGACAAATACTGAGAAATGTCCTTATGTTTGAATGAAATCAGTTTTTTTTCCAATGAAGATAACATTAAATGAATGATAAATCCAGTGTAGACATTGTTAATGTGGTAAATGACTATTGTAGCTGGAAACAGCTGATTTTTAATGGAATATCTCCATAGGGGTACAGAGGAACATTTCCAGCAACCATCACTCCTGTGTTCTAATGCTACATTGTGTTAGCTAATGGTGTTGAAAGGCTCATTGATGATTAGAAAACCCTTGTGCAGTTATGTTAGCACATGGATAGAAATGTGAGTTTTCGCGGAAAACATGAAGTTTTGAATGGTAGTGTATATATAAGTAAAAATAAAAATTTTATTGAACGTGTTAACACTGTAAAATAGGCGTCACAAATCTGTGGAAATGTCAGCAATCCTGCATTGGCTTTCTCGTCCATCTTCCATTCTTCTTTGACACAATGCATGACAGTACATATTGTTTGGTTTGTGACCATCAGTTGTACTTTTCAAGTTGCATTGTGGGATACTTTCAGTGCACTATATACCACCACAAACACTATATAATGCACTACATAGTGGGTAGTGACTGATTCGGACACAGCCTGGATTATTGAATCTGGCTATAATGGGCTCCAGATGACCATTGGACAGAGAGGAACAAACTGTATTCCTCAATCAAAATGAGGAATTGAAAACTATGATTTGAGCTAAATGCAACACTGCTGTCGGAACTAAACCCAGAAACCAAAGCTTGCAAAAAAAATTAATCCCAACTGCATGAATGCATAAGTTGAATAGGCTTACTAATATGCTGCCCCTTGTTATATAAACTTACGTATTTTACTACGTTAATGTGGCGCTCAGGTATATTTATCAGACATGTAAGACAAATTTAGACTTATTCTTTCAGCTGCAACCTTGGTGGTTTTGAGAGCAAGTAAAGAACAATTGTAAATACAAAAAACATCATTCAAATCATTAAGTAGGCTTACAGCAAATCTTTTAAAGGTCAACAAGTAGCAAGGCTTTAATGCTTTAATCAGTCTGTGTTTTAGGAATATGTCACTTGGCAAAGGAAGGTAGAAAAACAAACTTGGTTTGAAATTCATTTCTGTGAACAGACACCAAGAAATAAAGCAAGAAAGACTAAACTGATCATCTATATCTAACATATTTACACATCAGGGAAAGAAAGGGGTTTATATAGTTTCTAAAGTCTTGCTATGTGTTGATCTTTAATCTTGAACACAAACTGTCCAGGGGAAGGTTAGGTGGACGGTAGTCGTAGTTTAACCTGAAGTTACCTTGAAAACATTAAATCCTGCTTCGTAGCGCAGACCTCTGGTGTCAATTCTGTTACGATTCTCTTCATCACCTACATATTTATCTGATCTACTAAGTTTGTTTCTGTTTCATACCATGAGACTTAAACTACTATTTAACTAAGAGAAGAAGCCTTTATTTGTCATGAATACATTTCTGCAGCAGGAGCTGCACAGCAGCTAGAAGATCCCTGGTTTGTGTCCCGGCCTTCCTGGGATCTTCCTGCATGGAGTCTCCATGTTCTCCTGTACATGTGTGGGTTTTCTCCAGGTTCTCCAGCTTCCTCCCACAGTCCACAAACATGCTGAGGTTCATTGATTATTCTAAACTGCCCGTAGGTGTGAATGTGAGTGTGATTGGTTCTATGTGTAGCCCTGTGATAGACTGTTACCTGTCCAGGTGTCCCCTGCCTTCACCTGAGTCAGCTGGGATAGACTCCAGCCCCCATGACTCTATTGAGGATTGAGTGGTGTATAGATAATGGATGGATGTTTCTACAGCATTGTCACATGTTGTTTTTGCATATCCCAGCTGGGGTCAGAGCACAGGGTCAGCCATCGTAAAGTGCCGCTGGAGCAGGAAGGGTTGAAGGCTTTGTTTATTTTTCATTCATTCACCAAAAACAAATACAACATAAATAAATACATATACAAAAAAAGAAAAATATTTGAAAGGGTGGCAGAAGGAAGTAAAAGTCTTTGCTCAAGGGCTTGATCCTCTGACCTCCTGATCAGTAATCAAGAGGCTTCACCGTTGTGCTGCCCACTTCTAGAATATATTTAATGTATGTAGCAATATACTGAAATAGTTATTACTGTTTAGAAAATGTAGTTGGACTTGTATTTTAATAAACACTCAATTTCTTTCTTTATTCTTTTCTTTCTTTGCATGCTCACTTGAGGGTTAGTTGCCAATTTATTTATTTTTCCAGAAATATTGAGATTTATTCATCATGTTTCTGGCCTTCTAACAAATATAAGGATTCACTTGGTACAATATTAACTTTCCTTTTCAGACTGCTGTCTTCACCAACCCTATGAGAAATGTCTGTCTGTTTAGCAGCTAAATGTTTGCCTCTTTTTCTCAGCTATCTTTACATCACTAACGTTCCCTGTCTGCTGTTTGGTGCTGATCATTCATTAAAACTTTTTTTTTTGCTGAAATCAGCTGTCTGCTGGAAATGAAAGATCAGCTGTTGGAGCTTGACATATCCATGTACTCAAAACTAAAGGTCACAATGTCTCAGCCTGCTTTTTTCATCTGTATCTTGTAAGCACCCGTCCAGAATCATCTTGAAGAAAGTGCAATGCTAAATTGCTGCAGTAGCACTTTTATAGGTAAATACTGATTAGCAGAGCTTCACATTAGGCTTTAACCATGAAAAGATTTTATATGAGTCTGTTGTGGAAATAATGACTTTGCGTTTAAGTACAGAAACAAAAACCAAAAACAAGGTTGTGCTGGCAAAAAAATAATAATTTCATCTTACTTTATTAAATTTAATTAAGCTTTCTTTTTTTTTTTTACAAGAATTAACAACAGCAAAAAAAATACTCAAATAATGTCAGCTAATTAAAATCTAAAATGTGAAATAAGCAAGTGGATAAATATTCACCCTCTTTAAAGTAACTAATTCAACACAGAGAGAGACAATTGGTGCTTCACAATTAGTGGAATGGAAATCATTTTAATGCAGTAAATGTGTCTCAAGTGACAGTGAAGGTCTAGTCACTGGTAAACCAGTACTCCTGGATATAACTACGCCATGAAGACAAAACAACACTCCAAGCAACTCTGTGAAAAGAGTTTTGAAAAGCACAGGCCAGGATACAAGTCCAGAAAATGTCCAGTTCACTGAATACTTCTTGTTAAAGTCATCATTAAGAAATGGAAGGACACATGAAAATCTTCCTAGCGCAGACTGCACTCCAAAACTAAATGACTTTGCAAGAAAGAGTGAAGTGATTGAGGCCACCAAGACACCAATGATTCCCCTGAAGAAGTGACTGTTCATACACCAACTGTTGCCTGTTCATGACCAGTCAAAGCTTTATGGGAGAGTGGCAAAAAAAAAAAAAAAAAAAGCTGCTGTTGAAAATATCTCATATTAAATCCAGACTAGGGTTTGCTAAAAGGCATTAAGGAAGGTCTAGAAGAAGGTTCTTTAGTCTGATGAGACTAAAATTTAGCTTTTTGGGCATCGGACTCGATGCTATGTTTGCCTGACACCAAATGCACCGTTCTCACCGTGAGGCATGGTGGTGGCAGCATCATAATGGTTCTCGGCAGTAGGCACCGGGAAATTTGTAAAGGTAGGCGTTGAATGAATGAAGGTGTAGAGTTATGCAATCTGCAGGAGAACCGCAACTTGGGCAGAGATTTGTTTTCAGCAAGACAATAACTTTAAGCATACAGCTGATGGTACAATGAAAGGGTTTAAAGACAACAAGGAGAGTGCTCTGGAATGACCAACAACAAATTAAGCTGACATCAATCCATTTGAGAATTATTGGCTGCGACCTGACATAGTTTGAACAGTTTTACTGAAAAATATGTAAAATTGCATTGTCCAGGTGCACAAGGCTGACTGAGATGTTTCCACGCAGTTTTAATGCTGTAATTACAGTCAAAGGTGCTTTTACTAAACACTGATTTCAAGGGGGTGAATGCTTCTGCCTTTACTTATTTGACCTCTTATATTTCTAATTAACTGGCAGTACTTGTTAAAATTCTGTTTTCACTTTGCCATTAAAAAATCTTTTAGCAAATTCTTCTTGAAATAGTCAATTTAAATTGACCATGATTCAATGATGAAAAGTATAAAGAGTGGAAAGCTCCAGGAAATAACCATATGCACATGTTTTATACAGACAAAAGGTCACGTCGTTTCCCGTGTCCTTGGCTTTTACCAATTACTAAAAGGGCCTTTCACAGAGCGTCAGAAAGTCACTTGCTTCCTGTGAGGAGGTTTTCTGGAGCAGTGTGGGTGGTGGACTTACTGTGGCCATATGCGCTTCCTGTTGAGGCCATGCAGCACTACAAACCAGACACTGGGCTCCACACTTCCTATACATGTCCTCAACACTTCCTATACATGCCAAACTGCTGTCTGTGTGCTGAGGAATACAGAACAGACTCCAGGACTTGCCACATCCACATATATACAGTTGACTCTGTGACTGTGAGCCTGTTTGTCTGTAAATGTTGGTTTCTGCTGGAGAGAGCTGTCTGTTCGTGCTTCTTTCACTGTTTTAACCTTCATGTCATCCTGCAGGTCAAAACTGACCCATTTTACAGTTTGAAATGTGGGGGGAAGCATTTTCACATTGAAACTTCTGATGTCCACATTTTCAACATTTTTGGAAAATCTTTGAACATTTTTTGGTGGAAAAAAAGAAATGTTAAAAATGTTTCTTAAGAACATTCACAAAAAAAATCAACCAAAATCTTAGAAGTTTTACTGATATATATGGAATCACTTTAGATATCTTTAGGATTTTTTTTTTTGAAGATTTTTACTCATTTTTTGAAAATATTTACAATAATTTTCTTGCCAAATTTGGGGGATTTTTTTTTTTTTAATAAAACTTTTAAGGAAAACTTTTAAGGAATTATTGGAGTTTTCTTCCTGAAGGTTTTGCAAATTTTCAGAAATTTGGGGAATTTTTGGGGATTTCTTTCAGACAAGGAAACAATATTTTTTGGTGCCCGTAAATGAAGACAACAGGAGGGTTAAATACTTTCATTACCTCAAACTGGTGCATTTACTGTAAAAATAATACATAATGCATCAAAACTACAACCCCATTGGTTTCTTTATGAAGCATACAGCTTAATGTGTTGATGGGATAATTAAGTATATCACTTTACTTCCACTGCATATCATTAGCGCACACACAGAAGCCTCTAAATGCTCTATACATTGATAGGTCCAGACCCAGATCCAGAAATAACCTCCTGGCGCTGAATCAAGGGAGCACATCATCAACACTCCATCGCCAGGAGTAAGGATGATGGCCTAACTTTGCTCATATTTTTATTTTACTGCATTGCAGGAGGAAGGAAGGTAGACTCATTATAATTCTGGAGATCGAGTGGGGAGTCTGTGAGCTATTGAATAGACGGAACATTTGCAAGTAGCAACACATGGACTAATTCTGGTTTGTTCTTGATGACAGTTAGCATTTTAATGTACTGTACTCTGCTGTCTTTTCTATCCTCTAATTCACAGAGTAAGTGCGGGAGGGAAGAAATTTCTGCAGTTCTCATGTTATTGCCGACAACCATAGCTTCTATTTTTTTCTGAATCCATTTAGTTAGCAATGCACAGTTGGTTTGGAGCTATATATATATATATATATATATATATATATATATATATACTCATACTCATTTTTGCTTTTCTCTCGTAGCCAATAATAGGAATCTACTGATCTAAAGGATGTACTAGGAGTGTAAAACCAACTGAAACTTTAATAAATGTCTCCTTAATTTCCTATCTGAAAATCCAAATTTTCATCAAGAACTATTTCTGCTCTGCTTTGTGCCATGTGCAAGGTCACATTACAGACAATTCACAACAATTCCTGATGAACTGAAGATAACATTCCTCACCGTTTATGTGCAGAGATTACCATTTGACAACCACACATTACATTTCCTCTACAGCAGCAAGACACCTGACATTTTAGTGTGAATGGGAAAAACAGAAAAATGATCCCTGATTTGACTTTGGAGTCTTTACAGATGATTGCACAGTAGAAACTTTTTAAGTTAAATTTAGTTTAGTTTAGCCAAGTTAAGGTAGAAACTTTATTAATCCCAACTGAAATTCTTGTTCCAGATATTGCTCAAAAGAAAAAGTCATAGTATAAGAAATGCAGTACCTAAAAAGAAGAAAAGCAAAAAGATAGAAGTACGATACATTACTAAAATAAGTCAACTAAAATAAGACAAGAATAGAACAATAAAAAGTAACGCTGGCAATTACTGAGGTAATAAGTAATTTTACACATAATAATGAGATAAAACAATCAAATATTGCAAATAAAGATAAAATGTTACACATGAAACTGAAATATTGCACTTGAGAAATAAAAATCTGAAATATTTAGCATTATATATTGCACATTAAATTAAATAGTACACATGATTTGGAAACTGACATTGCACAAACTATTGAGAAAAGTAATATTGCAGCTGTATATTTACTATGTTCTACCTGTCAAAGCACTTTGTGAATGTTCTTCTGAAAGGTGCTATACAAATAAAATTATTATTATTATTATTATTATTATTATTATTATTATTATTATTAGTTGTACAGTTAGCAGTATTGCTAATATTTTAGTAGCGCCACACAAACCGTCTAAACTAGGGGCTTTAGCTGAATCAGTTGTATTAACATAAGCTTTTCTGTGATTATCATTGATGTCATATATAAAATCCTGTTCTTTTCAGTTCACAGAGACACGATACCCTCATAACAAATTTAAAAAAGCAATATTTTCAAGCTGCACATATGTTAGATATAAGCTAAATCCTGCTTCTCTGTATCTTACCATTTTCGGCATTAAAAAGTGCAAATTAAACTTGTCCCTAACCTGAAAAAAAACTTGTCTAAGTTTTCTTTCTTACTTCCACGTTTTTACATAAATGACTCGAATACAGTCGATTCAATATCTCTTTAATTAGCACCACAATGGGCTGCAGCCACAACTGAATTTCTTTATGCCTCAACAGATCTTAACTTCAGTTCATTTTGCTCAGCTGTGGCTGATGCTGTTCCAAACCAATTAAGATGTCGTATACCTTCACAGGCAAGGTCATAGCTTCTGGAATCTGCATCGACAATACGAGTTTTCTAAATCAATTTGCGGCTATAGAAGCTAAATTACAAAATGGAAATAGTCCATTCACAGTGAGGGATTTAACAAGGCCAGCAAAAACTGCAGCGAGTAATTTGATTGTTGTTTCATTCAAATGAAGCACTTGCCGTCCTCTGGGGTTGGCTGATTATCAAAGGGTCCTTTCACTCCTCTAGCTGTACAGCTCAATGTGTGTCAGACTAATGGGCTTCGGCCAGACACTTATTGTGTATATTGGTAATGTATCTGTCTCCAACAAAACCAGCTGCCCAATGCACACCCATAGCCAGTATCTTCACTGAAATGAAATGGGCCATTTTGTAAATGTTTAGCCAAGTCTTACGAGCAAATGGGTTTCTATCATCTAATTCCTTGCATAAAAACACAAAAGATCATTTGACTCAGTCCTTAAAACAAGCGACCAAGGGAGCAGAAATGATAATGAGTAACTCCCGGGTGTAATAGTGTTTCCGTCCTCTGACTTTCTCGGGTCCTTTTTCCTCTCCAGTATTGTCTCCCACTCTCCGTCCCTCCCTTCTGACTCCCCAGCCCTTCTTCCATCCTTCTCTCTGCAGCCCTCTGATCATGTTTAATTCCCCACCTGCTCTCCCTAGATTAACGTCTCTTTGTGTAATCCCATTAAGTGCCCCGTGTTTCCGCCTGGTGCTCATTACTCCTGCACCACACCACAGCAGAGTCTGGAATTGACTCAGGCCTGACACTGAGGACCGCATGAGGCTTCTCAGTTTCTTCCCCCAGCATTCAACACAGCATTCAACATCCTGCAAGTCCAGCTGTCCTCCAGACTTCACCTTGATCTGTCCTTGTGATACTCAGTCTCTCGAGTCCAGTGTTAATTGTTAAAAATGTTGAAATTAACATTTCAAAAGGGAAATGATGACCAAACTAAACAATAACATTCTAGATGGATGGATAGACACATAATTCAATTACTGTTTGAATCTTTGAACATTTTTTGGGGAAATAAAGAAATGTTAAAAATGTTTCTTAAGAACATTCACAAAAAAAATCAACCACAATGCAGCAAAATTCAGTGGATTTTGGTTGATTTTTATGTGAATGTTCTAAAAGAAAATATTAGAAGTTTTACTGATATATATGGAATCACTTTAGATATTTTTGGGATTTTTTGGAAGATTTTTACTAATTTTTTGAAAATATTTACAAGAATTTTCTTGCCAGATTTGGGGGATTTTTTTAAAATAAAACTTTTAAGGGAAATTTTTAAGGAACTATTGAAATTTTCTTCCTGAAGGTTTTGCAAATTTTCAGAAATTTGGGACATTTTTTTGCTGAATTTTTGGATTTTTTTCAGACAAGGAGACAACATTTTTGGTGCCCGTAAAGGAAGACAACAGGAGGGTTAATGAAATGGAGTTACATGTGTGTTTGCTGACTGCCTGTAAGGGTCGCTTAAGATTAGCACATCTCAATGTTAGCTAACTGCTAGCCAAGGCAGTCGTGTTGATGAACTCTGCCGCATTAAGCTGCCAAAAGTATATTTTGTGTCTGTCTGGTTTAACGAACAGTGTTTAAACTTATGCAGCATATCAGTGATGTTCTGCTCAGAGTTTAAATGCATTTTAAAGGTTGCGGTAAATGCTAACAGATTTCTAGCCTGCTAAAGTTGATGTGACAGTGAACAAGTCCCTCCATCATGTAGACTAGGTATCAGGATTATTATTCCGCCAAGGAAGCGGCGCCTCTGCGGAGTTATCTGACGATCTGCGTATGTTTGTCCATCTGTCTGTCTTCTGTCTGTTGGCAACATTACTCAAAAACAGAAAAACGGATTTGGATGAAATTTCCAGGGAAGCTCCGAAATGACACAAGGACCAACTGATTAGATTTTGGCAGTGATGCGGCTTAGAGACTGGATCCACGGATTCGTTAAAGATTTCTGTATCATTGCCAGATAGCGGCACGGCGTCACTGTAACCATGACGACACGTGAACACTACATGATCACATGATTGTGATCCTACTACAAATCCACCGCTGAGGACCACGAATGTTTATAAATCTGTAATTGTGAATAATTCCTACTTTTTAAAGAATATATTAATAGTTTGACGTCATTTTGGACCCTTTTTTAGTCAATTTTTTAACCCTTCTCAGCCATCCTAGACCATTAACTCATTTTGGACAGATTTTGAACAGTTAAAGAGGATTTTTTTGAGCAAGTTCTGGACAAATTTAGTTAACTTCTAGTCATTCTGCACATATTTCGGGTCATTTTTGACAAATTTTAACAACATTTTTGAGAACACATTTATTTTAAGAGGTCAAATTTGAGTCACTTTGGGCATAATTTTATTGTTTTTAGTCATTTTTGGAACCCTTCTAAGCCATCCTAGATGTTTAACTTATTTTGGACAGATTGTGAACAGGAAAAGAGGATTTTTTTGAGCAAGTTCTGAACAAATTTTTCATAATTTTGGACAAATGTGGAGATTTGTTAAAGATTTCTGTATCATTGCCAGATAGCGGCACGGCGTCACTGTAACCATGACAACAAGTGAACACTACATCAGCTGCCTGCTGACGATCACATGATTGTGATCCTGACATACACATGCAGAACACACGCCTGTGCTCAGAGCAAGGTCATTTTATTTGTGCGCACATAAATGGACACATTCTATGCCACAAATTTTTTCAAGATTTCAGCCATGGAAATGATACGACTGAGCAGCCTTGGAGGAGGACTGCACTGAGTATTTTTCTTGTTTAGATGTTAATCCATTGTAACTCAGTCCACTGTGAAGACAATAATTAATGTTAGAGAATATTTTTTTCACTGAAGTCATTATTTGTAGCTATTTATATTTGGGAATAACCTGGTGTTTACTTTTCTGTTTCTCAAATTCCTCATATAGGCCAGTTTGGCAAAAACATCTCAGTCATTTGACTGAATGTTTCCAGGTTTGACAGTTACAAAGCAAACTATTTGCTTTTTCCATGGAGGTGTGAGATTTGTGTCATACAACCATCACCTCTTACATTTCTGTTCATTTCTTTTCAGGTACTTTGAGTGACTAGTTGTTCCCAAAACCTCTGCTAAAACTCCACTTTATTTAATTTTCAAGGTTAAGACAGTCAACATGGTCAACATTAGACTCATTAAAAGTCTGAATCTTTGCTTTTAGAGCTTGCAAAAATGAGCATTTACCTCCAAGGACAACCTCCAACCATGTGGCCGTAAAACCTGATTCTTGTTTGAAGATGGTGCATGTGAAAGTGTCTTGACATCTACTAAAGCCAAAATGTTGAAGTGGATAGCATATTTCTAAGCCTTTTCTTTAATCATGTCAGCAACTAATGATTCATTTCTTTCTGAACTGATGTGCACACTGTGTTCTTGGGTAATCGTTATCTTTAAAATGTCAGAAAGTAGCAAAAAAAAAAAAAAAGTCAGCTACCATTTAAGAAAGTCAGCAAATGCTTTCTTTGGAGAAGCTAGAACCTGCAAATCTGTGGTATTTTGCCAGAAAAATGACAAATCAGAGAATCAACTAATTGTTTCCAGCTCTACATCATGACCATATGTTTCATCACAACATAACAAGCTGACTGTCTCAAGATTTTCTCTTTCTGTTCTTTTAAAACGGGAATGATTTCTGTTGTACAGGGACAGAAAATTGCCCATGCTCAATCATCCGGCCCCGCTTATTGAATCACCGGATAATCAACAAAATTTGCTTTTGGGGTGCGACGACGAAGGTGATAAATTGCTGTCATAAACTAGTTTAGTGGATTGTGCTCCTGCTGCTGGTGACCACACAGCCAGAGGAAGGGCAGCATTCAAACCCTTCTTTTTTTAAAAGAACTGGGATGTGAAGCGACCTCCGCCACTTCAATAAACTCCCTATTGTGTAATACAATAAGCATTTATCAGCTTCTCTCTCTAATGGCGGACTGTCAACGGCCATTATCTCTCACATACATCTGTCTATCTGTCTGTGGTGTTCTCCCCACAGTCTGAGGAAGAGTTTAATGTGGACACACCGAGACGTGTGACTCGGACGTGTGGGAGTACAATAGAGATTCTATCACATCTCTCTGTTTGCACTGTTAGCCGAGGTCACGCTGCACTGTTCTGTTGGCTCAGAATTCCCTGCATGGCAAAAATGTTTACATCTGTGCACCATTAACGCGTCACAACTTCTGTTCTATCTGATATTCTGTGTGTGCCCTGGATGCTGCTGTGGGTTCCCGTCCGATGGTGACAGATAAAAAGACTCTGGAATGAGTTACTGTAGACTGCAGTTCGGTGGCCTTCAATCTGAGCGCCGTGATTTCATTCCAGTCTACCTACATCGTGCAAGCATGCCAGAGAGAAGCCTGCAGGGAAATTGGGTCTTCCCTGCACATAGGTGTGATTTATGTACAGCAGGAGACCAGTGAGAAGTTCTTAAAACCTGACAAAACACCTCCGTCTATGATCCGCTCAAGGCTGGCAGACAGTGGAAGAAATAGGCCTTCGGGGTCAGTCGCTCACTTTAAATACTTCTGCCAACATCAGTCTTGTACTGTTTATATCTGGCGTGACGAGAGTCTGTCTGCTCTGACTGGGATCCAGCCGAGCTCTTTGAATGTTTTTTAATGCTAAGACGCCGGAAACACATCCCTGCTGGACCAGCAGCGAGTAACTAACTCCCGCTGTCTTTAAAGTCTGGACCAGCAGGAGCACTTGTTTTCCCAAGCATCATTAATCTTACTTTTCCTCGACCTGTCCTCCTACCACCTCCTTGTCTCCCAGGGTGGTCTCCCTCGGGCGCTCATTTACCTCACCAGTTCCTTTTACTTCGGTAAAGCACACACACATGCTGCTATCCCCTCTACAACTCTCTTTCTCCCCGCCTTACTCTTTCTCTGCAGCTGGGCAGGGAGTCGTACATGAGCGGCCAGTGTCCTGAGATACAGCAGATCAGACAGGCCAAGGCCGAGCTCCCACAGACACAGACTGTGATTAGATGGAAGCAGAGAGGGAGCACGCCTTGCTTTAATGACTCAGCACCTCAGCTCATGCACATTACAAACCGATTTCCTGCAAAATATATGTATAAACGGCTAATTAACTGTGAAAAAAAGGAGTCTAGGAGGAAAAGGAAAAAGGAAAAGTTTTTTTCCTGTCTGCTAGCATTTTTAGTTTTTTCCCAAATAGGATGCTTGGCATTCTTAGCTGCACAGAAGTTGTGGAGAGGGTGTTTACTGACTGCGGTTACTTTGGGTGTGTGAGTGGGTGTTGTGCAACTTTTAGACCACAGGAGTGCAGGGCATGCTAACAGCACGGGTCGTTATTAAGCTGAAGTAAATGCTAGTAGATGTATACAGCTTCGGTAAGTTCTGAAACGTAGTTTGTGATACTATTTGTGGCATTACTCGCAGTTAATGTGACATCTCAAGAGTATGGAAATATCCTGAAGGCAATGCAAACCGAGAAAACTTACTATGTCAGAAAAGATTCGTTTGGTTGTTTTTGCTCCTGCTAGATTTGTGAAAACATCTCAAGAATATAACACAGGAGAGTCACATCTTTATAGGTATTACCTGCTAAAAATCCTGGTTGTTGATTGAAAGAGACCGTTTTTGGGCATGTAATGACAAATCCAAAGCATCCCACTGACACCGAGCTAAAAAGGTGTACCAGCAAGGAAGCTACCATCAGATCCTGACTAAAAATGTGATTGTGGTCCAAGAGCATGCTGATGGATCACACCTACGTCTATGAATCTTGCAACATAAGCAACCTCCTTTATGGCAGTGAATCCTGGACCTTTCACGCTCCACAAGAGCGATAACTCATTTCACATGTGCTGCCTCTGATGCATCCAGATCATCACCTGAAAGGATAAAGTGGCGAACATCAAGGTACACAAGAGAGCTGGAATTCCCTCTCCCTTCTGGAACGGAGATGCACAAGCCGGCTTGATTGCTTATTGCAGATGGATGACGGTCAGATCCCCAGAGATCTCATCTACGGAGAATTAGTGCAGGAGAAATGTCTTGCAGGCAGAATCCAGCTGAGCTACAAAGACTTGCAAGAGGCTGGAAAGCATTGAACACCTAGAAAGCCACAGCCTCAGATCGGCCCGGCGGTTCAGAAAAGGCTTTTCAAAATTTGAAGAGAAACTTTCCCAACTGTTTGAGGCAAAGGAGCAAAGCCAGAAAGACAATCGAGCATCGAATTCACCAGTGTTCAGCGTGGGAGGGACTGTCACTCTCATTTCTGCCTTTCAAACCACACCTGATGCTGTACCACCAACCAGACTGCAACTCCTTAGTCTCTAAAACTGACGGATGCCTGCGGGAATGAAAGTCAAAGCATCACAGTTGCTTCTATTAAGTATTTAACCAAAATCAGGATCTTTCCCTCTCCTAAACTGTAGGTATTAGCCTACATGTGTGGCTGCAGAGACGAACAGTTAAATCTACACAACATTGCTCCTCCAAATATTCTGCTTTTATTCCAAAGATAAGTCTGTGTCAAAATAAGTTCACAGCATCTGTAAAAACATTTGCTTCCCCGCAGCGCTCTGCTCCCTCTCTCTTCTCCTCCCCCATAGCAAATGAAGAAAAACAACCTGCACGTTCAAATCAAATGTCAAGAATTACATAACCGCGGGGCTGTTCAAACAAACTGCTTTCTGGAGTTTTATTCCAACAGATGTATGGAGATTTAGCTTCTTCCTCACGTCGTGCCGCAAGACTCGCCCTTGCATTCGCTCACGGAGCCGAGCCGAAGCTTTCGGTGGATTAAGTGTGGCTAATAGACGTGCTTTTAGGCAGGAAGCAGAGATTTGGTTACACACCTCAGTTGGAAGATACATAGAACATATCCCCTCATGTCAGGAACATGGCAGAATGAAATGTTTGACTTTACTGCAGCGATAGCGTGCACTGACAGAAGCGCAGTCTGAGGTTTTGAAGTTGTGCTGCTTAGAAGAACATGATCACTACAGAGAAAAAAGGGCCTAGAAACTCCAAAGAGATACCAATTAGGGATGTAGGATCAGAGTGTATTCAGGTCTAAAGGCACAATTTTGGTGTGTTGTATGTTTGCACACTCTGTCACATGTATCACAAAAGTTCTTGCGACTTGTTTTGATAAGAAAGGGGGTCTAGTCGAGATAGTGAGAGTCGGGTCTGTCTGTGTTCTGTGCTGTCAAACAGACAAAAAAGACAAAAAGTGAAGCCCGAACAAACCATGCACCCAGGTACAGGCGGAAGTCTTCAAAGTCCCCGACTGTTTGAATTTGTTTCTTTGACCATCCTTGCATGAAACAACGGTGGATAAAAGACAAGCAGACAATGAGTTTGCTTTGATGTGAGGAGGTGAAGCTCATGGCCACTCGATGCAGAGGACGAGAGGACAACTTTGCATATTAGTGAGCGTCATGAGTCTGAGTTTGAAGAGCTCCTCGTATATGCACCGTTGTATTTGCATGACAAGTACTGATCCAGCCACGCTTTCCCGGATTACCTGTTGTTTTGGTTAAAATTGCTATCTTCCTGGAATAATCATCATATCTTCATGTCGTATTGGTGTGTTGACAAGAATATAAGATCCACTTCACAGTTGTGTTGCTGTGTTGTCCTTTATTAGGTGTAGCTGATATGTTTTTGCAATCTACTTCATCAGTCCTGTACAACTGCATTTTAACCCTCCTGTTGTCCTCATTTACGGGCACCAAAATATTGTTTCCTTGTCTGAAAAAAATCCAAAAATTCTGCAAGAACATCACCCAAATTTATGAAAATTTGCAAAAGCCTTCAGGAAGAAAATTCCAACAATTCCTTAAAAGTTTCCCTTAAAAGTTTAATTTTAAAAAATCCCCCAAATTCGGCAAGAAAATTCTTGTAAATATTTTCAAAAAATGAGTAAAAATCTTCCAAAAAATCCTAAAAATGTCTAAAGTGATTCCATATATATCAGTAAAACTTTGAATATTTTCTTTAAGAGCATTCACAAAAAAATCAACCAAAATCCAGCGAAATTCGCTGGATTTTGGTTGATTTTTTTTGTGAATGTTCTTAAGAAACATTTTTAACATTTTTTTTCCACCAAAAAATGTTCAAAGATTTCCCAATAATTTTGAAAATGCGGACATCAGAAGTTTCACTGTGAAAATATATATTTTTTCCACATTGTCAAACTTTAAAACGAGTTAATTTGACCCGCAGGACGACATGAGGGTTAAAGTCCATAAAGAAAAAAAAAAGATCAAACAGCCTTAGTGTGGTTTCATATGTGTCTATATCAGCGTACTAATCTGATTTGTTATTCAGTAATGTTTTATTTGTAAAATTGATGGTAATTAATAGAAAATCTGCCTTTTGTCATCATGTAGGCTTTTATTATTAGTCTAGTCCCAGGGCAGAGCCAAGAGGGAAAGCAAAGACTAAAATATGGTCACCCCACACACAAATTATTGAAGACTGTTGAGGCAAATTCATGTTTTTTGCATGAGTGACATGGACAGAAGCTGTGCATGTGGTTCTTTTCATACTGCAGTAGGTATGAGTCAGTATGCTACGGGTATAGCAGCTAATTACAGGTCAGACTGTAGCACCAAGTCAGTGTGAATACTCCAGAGCTGTGTTGAACACAGCAGGTGGACGCAGCACAAGATATCTGGAGACTTTAGAACTTTCCACTATGCTTAGGCATCACTAACAGAAAGCTTCTACAAATCAAAGCAGCACCAAAGTCCGGCAGCAGCTACTTCGATTTCAGCTCTTTTAAGGATAAATGCTAGAGGTGTGGATGTCAGAGAATCTCCTTGTACAGTCTCTCCTCATAACAAGCATTTGTTTGAAGCACTATTTGTTTTCCTGGCACACGCACAGTCAGCGCGCTTGCAGTATGTGAGGTTGACCTTGTGTACTTGGGTGGATGACGAAGTTGATGCTCTCTGTGGACACGTGGAAGCCAGAAGCATGAATTGGACTTTAGATAGCTCATACTCAAAGAACTGGAATGACAGTTTAATTCATAATTTCCATGTCCACAGCCTGATAAACGAACTGTGAATGTGCACATGGCCCTGTTTACGCCTCTCGGGCGATCTGGAGAATTTAAAACTTCCAACTGTGTTTGGGCACCATCCAATCCAATCCACCTTTATTTGTATAGCACTTTTAACAGCCACCAATTGAACCAAAGTGCTGTGCATACATGTACACAGAACAAGGCCAATGAAATAAAAACAAGCACTAGAAACAAATAAAATCAGAGATACATAATAAAAGCACTGAAAACAAATAGAATCAGAGACACATAATAAAAGCACTAAAAACAAATAGAATCACAAAATAAAAGGCACTAAAAAAATGAATAAAATCCGAAATACACAATAAAAGCACTAAAAACAAATAAAATCAGTGTCTCATGCCAGATGGAAAGCCAGGGAATAAAAGTGTGTTTTAAGATGGGTCTTGAAAATGGACAGGGAAGGGGCCTGGCTAAGGTGCAAGGGCAATTTATTCCATAAAACTGGGGCAACCATAGAGAAGGCTCTGTCCCCTCTGAGCTTCTGCTTAGAGTTGGGTTTATATAGGAGCAGCTGATCAGCTGACCTGAGAGACCGGGCAGGAGTATAATGGTGAAGCAGCTCAGAGAGGTATGGCAGGACAAGACCATTCAAAGATTTAAAAACAAAAGAATTTTAAAATGGACTCTAAAGTGCACAGGCAGCCAGTGGAGAGAGGCCAGAAGAGGTGTGATGTGTTCTGTTCTCCAGTTAGAAGGCCTGCAGCAGCATTCTGAACCAGCTGGAGACGGGAGAGAGAAGACTGGCTGACTCCAACATAAAGAGCATCACAATAGTCCAGCTGAGATGAAATAAAAGCATGGACTACTGTCTCAAGGTGCTGCCTAGAGATGATAGATTTCACCTTTGCCAACCGCCTTAAATGAAAAAACCTGGACTTCACGACTGACCAAATTTGACTGTCCAGTTTAAAATCCCTGTCCAATATAAAACCCAGAGCTGTAACTGTGGGCTTCACATACGTTGCCAAAGGACCCAAGTCACCACAGAAGGACTCACAGGATCCACTGGGCCCAAACACCATCACTTCTGTTTTCTTTTCATTAAACTGTAAAAAAAATGTGAAGCCATCCAACCTTTAATGTCATCAAGACACGCCAGGAGTGGTTTAACAAAGAAGGCATCCCTCTGCTTTAAAGGAACATATATCTGACTGTCATCAGAATAACAGTGGAAGGAGATACCATGCTTTCTAAGAATGGATCCCAGAGGAAGTAAATATAATGAGAAAAGCAAGGGTCCTAAAATTGAGCCCTGTGGGACCCCACATGACAGGGTAGCAGGGGAAGATTCAAAATCCTCAAGGCTTACACTAAAGCTTCTATCTGCCAGATAGGATCTAAACCATTTCAAGGCAGTGCCACAAATGCCCACTTGATGCTGCAACCGAGATATTAAAATGTGGTGGTCCACTATGTCGAAGGCAGCGGTAAGATCAAGCAGGACAACAGTCACATCGTCGCCAGAATCACACGCCAAGAGGATGTCATTAAAAAACCTTAACAATGCTAACTCTGTGCTGTGAAGGGTTTTGAATCCAGACTGAAAAACTTCCAGGATGTCATGCTCGTCCAGAAAAGATTGCACCTGACCATGAACTATTTTCTCCAGAATTTTTGACATAAAAAGCAGTTTAGAACTAGGCCTAAAGTTTGATAACACAGTAGGATCAAGACCAGTTTTCTTAATCAAAGGTTGCACTACTGCATGCTTAAAATTTGCATGAACACCGGAAGACAGACTGTTGTTAATAATAGCAAGAGCCCACTGTCCTATACTGGAGAAAATCTCTTTGAAAAATCGAGGAGGGAAAACATCACGGGGGGAACCTGAAGGCTTAATATGGCGAACCACATCCTCTACAAGCGACAGAGTCACCAGCTCAAACTGACTGAAAACAGCAGAACGGGGAACAGCAGAACAGAGGATGGAACCAGAGGAATCAGGGACAGGAGCTAAGATGAGAGCCTTTGTAGTGGCCACCTTATCAATAAAAAAGTCTAAGTCATTACACATTTCAGGAGAGGCTTCAAAACAGGCAGCCTTAGGAGCACTTAGAAAAGAATCAATGGTCTTAAATAACACATGTGGGTTGTGACGGTTCAACATGCTAATATTTGAAAAGTGTTCCCTTTTAGCCTGTTTGACAGTGTTCTGGTAATGACGCCAGCAGTCTCTGAAGATTTGAGAAGACACCTGTACCTTATCCTTCTTCCATCGGCGTTCAGCTCTGCAGCACTCCCGTCTGACAGCACGGGTCTTCTCAATGAACCATGGTTCAAGTTTAGCTTTAGGCTGTCTGGTTTTTAGTGGAGCCACAGAGTCCAGGATGGTTTGGCAAGAGGATTGAAACCAGGAACCGAGTCTCTCTGTATCACCAGAAATTGAGTCAGCAGGGACACAGGACTGTCCACAAGCAGCAGAAAACTGACCAGCAGTGGATGGATTAAAAATCCGACAGCGCCGAGCAGGAATGCAGGTTTTAACATCAGTGCAGGGAAGAACAACTTCAAACAACACTGGCAGATGATCAGAAAACACAGTGTCCCGGACCTCCAGATTAATCACAGACAAACCGTAGGAAAGAACCAAATCTAATGTGTCCGTGTTCATGTGTAGGACCAGACACGGACTGCCCCAGATTAAAAGAGTCAGTTATGTTGAGGAAGTCTGTCACCAGTGGCTTATCCGGACAACACACATTCAAGTTAAAATCTCCAGCAATAAGGACATGATCATAGTTAGTCATAATTCCAGTTAAAAAATCAGAGAAATCCTTCACAACGTCCTGATTGTATTTGAGGGGTTGGTAGATGACAGCGCACAGCGCTGGGTTAGAGCGACCCACCTCAAAGAAAGTCAGTTCAAAGCTGGAGAAGGAAGACGATAGGAAGCGCTGCTTACATTTGTAGTTGTTTTCATAGACAGTCACCGTTCCTCCTCCTCGGCCCGATGTCCACGGGGAGTTAAAATAACAGCAACCAGCAGGTAAAAGTTCAGACAGGGCGCTGGACTCACCCACATTCAGCCATGTCTCCATCACAAAAAGGAAATCTAGATCACGGGAGCTGAAGAAATCTCTCTAGATAAAAGTTTTGTTCGCCAATGATCTGGTATTTACCAAGCCGATCCTAGCTGGAGCTGAGGCCTGGGCCCCGGCAGATCGGGGAGCCCCACACAGCGGCCTCAGGTTCCGAGGAATCGCCCTGCGCAAGCTGATCCTCGGAGGGCAGGGTCGGCGAGGCCGGAACACTGCGTCCGAGCCGACCACAGGTACCAGGCAGGCACTCACTGGATCCAGGAAACGCCGGGACATGCAAACAGGAGGAGACAGCCCACGCAGCATCCAGGAAACAGTGGAAGAGTGCATCAGGCAAGGCCTCAACTTCACCAGGCGACTGCCGTGTCTTTCTCCGGGAGAGCGGAGCCGAAACCCGGCACAGGTGAGCGGGGATACCCGACAGATGCGGGGCCAGGAAAGTCTGTACACCATAATCAGACGTAACTAGAACTCTGGCAGAGAAACGAAGCTCCAGCAGTGTTTGTCCATCATACATGAGCAGCGACTTGATTTGTTGAGTGCCGAGGGTGAACTACAATAAAATCATCAACAAAACTGGCAGTGAGAGACAAGCTGCCACACACACTGGCACCATCTTGACTTGGGCACCATCAGTAGAAGACTTTAATAGGGACTACTGCAGTTAGAAATCCTTTAATGATGAATTATGAAGGTGTGGATCCCTTCATAACAGACATTTATTTTAAATTCCATTTGTTTTCCTGTCACTTGGCATACTCACAACGTTTGAAGTTCCCCTCGTAGACTTGGGTGGACGACAAAAAATTTACATCCCCATGTATCTGTGGATGCAGAAAGCATGAAGTGGGCTTTAGAGGGCTATAAATCAACCGATGGTTACATAAATAAGCTTATTTATGAGCCTTCGTGGTGTACCTCTACATGGTCGTCATGGCTGCATGAACCGGATCCGTCACGGGATTGGTCAACTCTGTCAGGACAATGAATTTCAGTTCAGCTGTTAGCAGTACACAACACCAACAAAGACATCAAAATAGACAACACAGACACTTCATCTAGCCAGCTGAGCTTTGTACAACAAGTAGTTCTTATGAGTGCAAAATGAAAAATTTCTCTATTTGTGGAGATTGTTAAAATTGAAAAAAAACAAGACCAGACACGGAAATAAAGGAGGGGACAATGAGTGTATCAGTAGGAACAAAACGTACAATGGAGTTGCAGTTATGGGCAGAGTTGTCAGAAAAACAAACTAAAATAAAATAATAATAGCTCATTGGGTAGGCTTAAGCCATTCAGCAGCCAAAGAGTTTGATATCCTGTTATTATAATTATTAAAAGCCTTGTTCACAATAAACACTACAGAACAATGACTTAGCGCTCTAATAATGTGATATATAATAACATAAATAATTGCAATGAGGTGTTTTACATAGTTCTAAGGTCATTTTCAAACATCTAATCTGTCACTTTCATTGTTTCGGCCCACTAACACGTCATACAGTTGAATGGAAATGAAGCAGCAACACCATGTAATTATTTTTTATTACGCTAAGACATGTCTTCGAAAAGCCGACATGAAATTGTCACAAAACACTTCCGTTTAACGATCAACGATTATGCCCTTTCATCACCGTACTTTATCCCCAGTTACCATGCGGTGGCTTTATTTAGATCACAACTCCCATGCTAATTATCTCAATGACTTCTGTGGCCTGCGGTCATGCTAACAATAACACATACACGCATACCCTATGGTTTTAAATACTTGGGCTTTAAATTTTTTCTTTTTTTTAATATTTCACTGCCATTTCTAAAGCTAATTGATGCACGCACCTATGCACCCTTTGGTTAGCACAAAGCCTGGAAATGTATTTTAATGGCCTCCTCAGGGCGGAAAAGGCAGTTAGAGCTCCATGATCACTGTAATTATGAGGCAAAGCGAAGGTCACCAGGAGGGAGGCAGATTTTGGAACATCTTTTGCTCTTGTATGATACAAAAGGTGTTTTTCAGTGAATACTTGCATGATCAGATGAGAACATATGAATAGAAAATTGATTGTGATGTTATTTTTTTAAGAACTATGAGAATCTATAATCTAGGTCATGATTTATCATATTAGTCATTAATTTTTCTCATGAAACCTGCTGTAAAATATGTAAAACCAGTTTTGGCTTCTAGCTTTAGATATTTAGGAAGTTGTGAGTCAGTGTCAGCACTGGATGAAACAACGGAGAGGGTCAGTGCAGATTGTGAAAGTTTTCAGTCTTGTTTTTAGTTAGCCAAGCTACCTTTTTATATCATATATTCTCAAAAATTTGCTTTTCCTTGTCATTTTAATAGATTTCACTCTGTTTTAACCCTCGTGTTGTCAAAATTGACCCGTTTTAAAGTGTGAAAATGTGGGAAAAAAACATATTTTCACAATGAAACTTCTGATGTGCACATTTTCAACATTTTTGGGAAATCTTAGAACATTTTTTGGTTGAAAAAAATTCATTCACAAAAAAATCATCCAAAATCCAGTGAAATTCGCTGGATTTTGGTTGATTTTTATGTGAATGTTCTTAAAGAAAATATTAGAAGTTTTATTGATATACCTGTAGTCACTTTAGATATTTTTTTGATTTTTTTTAGAAGATTTTTACTCATTTTTTTGAAAATATTGGAAAATACGGAATTTTTGGAATTTTCTTCCTGAAGGTTTTGCAAATTTTCAGAAATTTGGGGAATTTTTTTGCAGAATTTTTGGATTTTTTCAGACAAGGAAACAATAATTTTTGGTGCCTGTAAATGAGGACAACAGGAGGGTTAAGCATTGCCCTGGTTAGCGTCTGAATACTGAATGAGACAGGAAGCAACAGGACATGAAGGTATTCCTCGATGCCCCGGAAAAGATTGCCGCTGTATTTACAATAGCTTAATTTAACTTGAGCAAACTAACAGCATTTAGAAACATCCACTCTCATTAATTGTTGTGTTTTTTTTCCTTTTTATGTGCGCTGATTGATTGATTGTTGTTCTCATCAACAACTGCCTTGCCGTTTACGGGGGAGAGTTGAGGGGGGCGATCATTAAAAGTCCATTGTTTGAGCGAGTAACTGACTTCAAAAGCTTGGCAAGACTGGCAGCCCCTCTCCCAGTGAGTGCAATTAATGCTCCCAAAGGCTCCTAATAACAACATGGTGGAGTGCAGCAAATGAGAGGGAAAGATTAGTAGAGAATGGGTTCTTCAGCGTGGGACCAGAGAGAGAAGGAGGAAGAAATAGCTCTTTATGGATTCTCTGGAAATGACTGCCTTATTATGAGTGATTCACAGCAGCCTTTGGGGAAACAACCTCCCGCAGAGCTTCATAAAGACCAGAGCTTGATTGCCCGAGAGGACGAGAACCGTGTGTGACGTCAGCGGCTAAAAGCGCTGCATTGTCTGCCACTTTCCCTCAAAGCCTGTACTTCTGTCCAGCTTAGCAGCAAGACAGGAGGAAAACACGGGTTTCTTCCTCACCACCAGATGGCTGGGATCCAAACACAAGCTGAAGCTGTCTTCTCAGAAAGTGTTTCAGCTGCGTTTTTCAGAGATACGCCTCCATTTTAATTAGTCCAGCTGTCCCCACTCACATTCCACTCGCATTTTGTGCCCGTAAACACGAGCCAAGCCTTATTTACACACTTGAAGTATGTTTTCATGCATTTAACACACATAAGTGCAGCAATTGTGCGTCGGGCTCTGAGTGTTGCCAAAACACAGATGACCTACAGCTTGATGCTACGCCTGAATGCATCGTGGATGTTTCGACAGAGAGAGAGTACCAGAGCTGCTGCTGCTCTCACATTTCTAATCAAAATATCTTTAGCATTTATGGTTGTTATATTTGTTGTTTACTTTGTTCATTTTCAGCAAACCAATCATGTTATTTATCTCAGTCAGAGCTTCTCAACCTGGTAACCCAGAAAGTCAAAAGAAAAGCTTCGAACACGTTGTGAAAGGGTCAATTTGAACCCAAAGCGTTATATTTTTGGCAACCTAACAAAGTTGTTTTTGTTCCCAAACCGAACCAAACAACAGGTGAGAGTGAAATTTAAATTTAACCCCTCGTGTCGTCCTGTGGGTCAGATTGACCCGTTTTAAATTCTGAAAATGTGGAAAAATAAAATATTTTCACAGTGAAACTTCTGATGTCCGCATTTTCAACATTTTTGGGAAATCTTTGAACATTTTTTGGCGGGAAAAAAAGAAATGTTGAAAATGTTTCTTAAGAACATTCACATAAAAATCAACCAAAATCCAGCAATTTTTTTTCTGAATGTTCTTAAAGAAAATATTAGAAGTTTTACTGATATATATGGAATCACTTTACAAACTTTACAATTTTTTTTTTTTACTTTTTAATTTTTTATTTCTTACCAAATTTGGGAATTTAAAAAAAAAACTGTTAAGGGAAACTTTTAAGGATTTATTTTAGAATTTTCTTCCTAAAGATTTTGCAAAATTTTTATAAATTTGGGGAATTTTTTTTGCTGAATTTTTGCATTTTTGCAAGTTGGTCATGTGACCAAATGGCATACGAGGGAAACACATTTTAGTCACAGTTTTTTGTTGTTCAAAGTACATTTTTCATGTTTGTGGCTTTGTGAGTGTTGTGTCTGAACAATTATTGACACATCTGAAACTATTCCACACGTGTTAGTGCATTAGTAAGCTGCAATGTGAGGCTAAACTGTTAGCATGAAATTAGCTCTAAACTGCCCAGATGATGCACTTTTGCCACTGGATTCCTTGGGGTCAAGTTGAGACAAGCACTTCTTTTTTTTTTTGGAAATCCATATTTTAAAAACAGTTTATTTAGATCCAAACCAATTATTCCCAGGGATGCCCCACATCCTGAAGTATATGTGCACGTTTTATTTGTAGACATTACTGTCTTACCTTCACTGTAACGACACCACCAGTAAAAACTGTCTCATTTTACCCCACTCTCCCCTGTTTCCAGTGGTTTTAGGGCTATATGTGACATACAAGCCTGAAATAGTAATTGACATTGCTGTTCAATCGTGTTTAAAAGTAAGATCGAACACAGACAAGATAAGTGATTTAAAGTGGTTTTGCTGTTGGAGATCTGACACTGAAAAAGTTAAACAGCGGGTTTTTTGGAACACTCTTATATAACAGCTTTGTTCCGACATCACAGCTGAACTTCACACATTTTCCGCTGAATATTTAAACACTTTTCAAAGTCTTCCACCTGCTAAAACATACTAATTTATATTAAATTGTATTCAGTAATTGTAAGGGAGCTTCAGTGTTTTGCCTTTTATTAGATATTTGGTGTAATTTGACATTTTCATTTAATTATGTTAATTGTATTTGTCCATCTCTATGGGCACCATCGATATTTATCCTTCATTAAATGGCAATCCATTTACTAACCGCCAGGACCACCACTAATAACCAACATGGGCTAAAATCAGAAATGACAGGTATCAAAATTGCTGTTCCACAAGTCCTTTAGTCCATTTATGCTGCCTCAGTTCTGTCTGGTACCCATAGTAGGACTCCATGTTCCTCTTGTTCTTTGTGCCTGTGGGACTAATCAGACACCTTCCTAATGGCATTACAAGAAGGACAAGAATATAAACGGAAAGAAAAAGTGCCTAAAAGTTGTGCACGGTACTGTGGATGTAGCATACTGTAGCAGATTGCAATTAAATTTACAACAAAAGTCATGTTTTCTTAGGTTTCAAAAACTAATTTAGCTGTTTTTCTATGTGAATGTGCAAAATATCTTCTAAATACAGTAGAAGTTGAGTTAAAGTGAGAAAATTCTTTACACCTTTTGAAAGATGCAGGGGTCAATGAATGCACTTTATGTCATTCAAATGAAAAATGCTCCACAGTTTACTTTGCATTGACTTCTATTGTGCTGACTATGTAAAGAGTTTTATAAAATGTAGAAAATGGTTTGAAAACAGTGATTTTGAGATGTATTTTTTTTTATCTCTCAGTCTTTGATTTGTTGCATAAAACATAGTTATTGTAAATATTGGATTTTTAGGGGAATAAGCAGAAAGAATCTGAGTTAGGAGCTGCAGAGTGTCGGGTCTGGAGGGTTAAGGTGCAGTTGTGTAGTTGAAAAAGAGCACAGAGGTGGGATAGGTTGGCGGAGCAGGGATCACAACTTAACTTAGTGAATTAACAAGATGCTTTATAGGATTCACTGCAGGTGGGAGGAAAAAAAATCTTAGAAACCAAAATAACATCCAAGGCTTAACCACAGGGACAAGGCAAGCGATGAGCACAAATGACTGGAATAATTGGTAGATAGTGACACATCCACTTAAACAACAGTGTTAGCACTCCACTCCCTGACAGCTGGGAATTTCAAAGATGGATGACACGAAAGCAATCCAGACAGATGTAAGAGTCCCGCTCTTTTGTGAAAACCCTTGTATCTGTGTCTTCTGTAACTGTTGAGGGGAATTTGGCTGACAGTGAAACATTTCACTGAGGGCTGCTCAAAACAATGAATTGACTTTGTCATGTTCCTCGCTGTCATTCATTATTAAACTCTCTTGTTTGTTCTTTGCCTCGAGGGCACAGCTTCCCTGCCTTTAATAACCTTTGTGATGGTACTGCAAGCCTCGCCATTGTTTTGTTTCCTACAACGAAGGGATGATGGTGGGGATGAATAAATGAACAGGAGTCCTGCCCAGTCCTCCGTCTGTTGGCTTCCTCACCTCAGACAGGAAATGGAATCCTAAATGACAGATAGACAAGCAAAGTTATGGACAGAAAAAATTTCTGACAGACACCTGACTGCACAACATATGAGGCTGAGGACCATACAGGTTCCCATCTGCGTTTCGTTCTGTCTTTATTCCTATCTTGTTCACAGGAGCAGAAAACTCCAAAGATGTGTGCATCCGTCATTAAATACAACTTCTTTAAGGGGTCATTTGTACACGCAGCCGTTAGCTTTGTTCTCTCTCAGGTTGTTCTTGGTCATTTGTATCGTAGCATTGCTAACGCTAGGCCAACTCTGGTTGCTGTCAGCCGATCACCTGCAGCTCAGTACTCTTTACATTACTTCTTATCTTCTGTATGCTTTTAGCTTATCTTTGTTTCTCCACAGTTGGAGTCTGGTGGTGTTAGCACAAAGAGAGCAAGACAAGAAGGAACAAATGGAACATTACTGCTTTTAAATGTTTACTACTTATCTCTATACAGCACAACTAATTATTATGTTGAATGTCGTTGCATCTCAGATCAACAGATTTTTAGAACAATGTCCATATCTGATTGACCTTAAATTTATCATGGCATAAATATAGATATTGATAAAGATGTTTTAATCATTTTAGCTCAAAAAATCAGATACCTTCCAGATAATAATAAAAAGAAAAAGAAATGAAAAAAAAAAAACACTTTCAGGACATTTTTTAAGGTATTGAAATCTGAGACGATATCTCTGAAGCTATTAAATATAAAAACCTGAAAGTTTCACTGTTATTTATCATCATATCATTGATTCGGTACATCAAAATAATGTGAAATTTTGAAAAAAAAGAAATGAAACCATCATGAAAAGTCCCATCTTTGATCCATACAAGTAGTTTTCACAATGACTTCACTTTTTTCATATTTCAACTCACCCAGAATCAGAGAATATTTTATCAATACTACAGATTATGAATCAGTTTTTATATTATTGTGACCTACAGCTACATATGGTTCAGAAAATATCACTAGTTGACTTTTGCATTATGAATTTTTCTTGTGAATGTGAGCTCAAAGATTAAACTTTTCATAGCGATTTCAATTTTCTTTCACATTTCAACTCACCCATAATCACAGATTATTGGACCTACTTGTCCATCATTGCAGATTCTGAATCAATGACATGATGAGAAATAGGAGTGAAAATTTTAGGCTTTTATCTTTGATAGTTCTTGAGATATTGTTGTTCAAACCTCAGTCTTCAATGTGCAAAAAAACATGCTGGAAGTGGGTCAGCGGGCTGTTTGTTGTTGTTTTATTTTGAAAAGTAGTTGATATATCAATCTAATATGTCACGGATACTTTTAAAAATGAATTCATAGTTATGAGAAAAAAGTTTCAAGCCAATGACAGATGGTTCAGCAGTTAGTCAAATGATTTCAGATGGCATGACCCATACAGTAAAACCTTTTTGATAAATTCAGGGCTCCACGCTAACTTTCTACAGTTGCTGCACTCTGTGATCTTTAGGAGGTGGTTTTTGTCTGTTCTGACAAAAACAAATGATAAAGAAAAAGCAGGTTGCAGCTACCACTGGTGGGCTTATTACTGGCTGCATTGATAATAAGTGGAGGGTTACCGGCCGTCACCGCTCCGGCCTCCTCTCCAAACCAGAAGTGACCTGTGGCCCACATGATTTCAGACGAGGTATCAGCATCAGAGGTGTTTACAGCTGGAGCATCAGATGAGATTAGATGATCCAGTGTGGCAGCAGGAAACCAGCAGAGCACTGCAAGTTAGCAAAACAAACACCGCCACCAGTAATAAGAGCAAAGCACCTCGTCCTGGATGCACCAAACTGAGAAAAGGACCATAAATCATTCAGATAGTCACAGATATAGCATATGTACGTATAAACGTCTTTCCACCAATAACATTTATTGACTGCAGTAACAGAATCGTGGGTGCATTGTCCTCCATGCCATACCTGTATATATGTAAATTCATCATGTCATATGTGTACATATCCATATGTAAACTCACCTTATCATAACTGTACTTATCCATATGTAAATTCCATTATGTCATAATGTACTTATCCATATGTAGATTGTCTCTGTGAGACTTTTTTTTAGTATTATATCTTTATTCTATCTGCCTTATCTGTATCTAGCTGCTGTAACATATGAGCTTCCTAAGTGAGGAATCAATAAAGCTTATCTTATCTTCTCTTATCTTATCACAATTCGTAATTCACTTTTGTCTCTCTTAAGGCAAATAGTGAAAAAAAGTAGCTCAATCCCGCATAAACAAATATCACAAAAATGCAGTATAGCATGAAACTAAATAAGAACACCAAACTGCAGTGAATAAATCTCACAATCCAGCCACAAGCTACAGAAACACCTGTGAGTCAAAGCGCAGGGCAGAGAGTAAAAGAACAGCCAGCAGGAGCTCAGAGCATCAATCTGCAATGAAGCACAAATAACAGATAGCAGATCTGCTAAACATCAGGTTCAACCAATGAAACTGCTGCATCACAACGAGACGGTTCTGGTTTCGACAATGCTGGTTGGAAGATGCCTTTCTGTATGCAGTATTCAAGTCCTACCTCTGCTTGTGTGGCTTTTTTTTGGGAGCTCCAGATTTTTCCCACAGTCCAAAGTCATGCATGGCAGGTCTGTGTATATTCTGGACATCCAGGTAAAGTTAAAGTGTTTGAGAAGAAGATGAGGCAACTGGACTTTTCTTTTGTGGTTCTTGAAGATGTTTCACCTCCACCATCCTCCAGGTTTCTTCAGCTCTGACTGTCTGATTTGGAATCCTGGTATATTTCCACCACCAACTCACATTTCTAACGATCCCTTCATAACATAATGGTTTGAGAGGAGTGAAGAACGCTATCTTTAACCCTTTTTTAGACATGGGATCCCTAATATTACTCATCAATCCACTAAAGTTACACGATTCTGTTATTCAGACATCGGTCTTTGCTTTTCCATAAACATTCTTGCTGCTTCATTCACATGTAATATTTGTCATTTATGCAAGAAAAGAGCTCAGGGCTGTGTTAAACTCTCTGGGTGATATTTTGGGATGAATAGTGGTGCTTCCAACTATCGGTTATGTGCTTTGGGAACAGCAAGTAAAATTTTTTGGATGCATCATAAGGAAAGAGACCTTGGAAGATGCTGTCACAACTAGAAACATTAACACTTGATTGATTGATTGCTTTGGAAAACCGATATCTGTCAATCCCTAATGCTGAAAAGTTTTCTGTCTAATCAAAGAACAGACTGTAGAACCTTTAGATTCTGTGCTCTTAACCGTAGTCACATTTCTGTATATACGTACACTACAGTTCAAAAGTTTAGGGTCACTTAGAAATGACCTTATTTTTGAAAGAAAAGCAGTTTTTTTGGAATATCTCCATAGGGGTACAGAGGAACATTTCCAGCAACCATCACTCCTCTGTTCTAATGTTACATTGTGTTAGCTAATGGTGTTGAAAGGCTCATTGATGATTAGAAAACCCTTGTGCAGTTATGTTACCACATGGAGAAAAGTGGGAGATTTGTCTGGGTGACCCCAAACTTTTGAATGTTAGTGTACATAGCCACCCTATCTAGTATCTGTGCTGCCCTGTTTTAGGGTTTCATGCTGTCAGTGGGAGCTCCAGCAGCTCACCTGCTCCGTCTCCACTTCAACAAATGTCTCATCAGACAGACTCACTTCACTTCATCTCCTCTCCTGCTCCGATGCAAAACAAACGCCAGCCTCCTCCTCTGTCCCATATCTGGTTAGGAGAATTCCATGCAGCGCTCGGCCCTCCTGCTGCTGATGCTGATATTTATGGCAGAGCAGCTTGGAGGGAGTTCGGCTGCACCGAAACCCAACGAAGCCACAAAGTCACCCCAAACTACTCTATTAGTTTCCCCTGAATGCAACATTTTCATTTCATGTTTCAAAATAAAGTTCTAAATTGGTAGGAAGGGACAACAAATAAACTAATGTTCAGAGGAAAGTTGAGAATAAAAGGATGGAGAAAAAAACAAGCGTTTAAAAATGGAACAAAGACAAAGCAAATGAAAATTAAGGATTTGAATGAAATGGTGATGGGATGAAAAGAAGAGGATGAAACGCAGCGATCAAAGGCTCCGGCTTTAAAAGAAAGTTCTAGTTATCTTCTCATGGTCAAGACAAACATCAGAAAATTTGCAGAAGAAGAGTCTGAGGAGGAGACGCTGACATATCCAGAATATTTCCTTTTCATTTTAGTTTGCAGAGGTGGAAGAGGTCAGGTTGAATAGTCGGTACGAGCAAGAAAAAAATGCAGAGAGGAAGCAGCTGCAAGACATTCTGCTCTCATTATGTTAATATTTGTGACTTGAAAAAAATGAAGAAAGACCTAAATGGTAATGATGAAGGTTAGATTCCAGAAATTCAAATGAATTTTCTTTTCATACCGCGAACCATCCATCGCCTGCCCAGGACTCCATGATTTCCACTTCTTCTAATGCCTACAGACAGCATCCTATTAGCACATGGCTTTCTTCTTTTCATTTAGTAAACTGGGTTTGACCCGTCATCCTGAACAGCGTATTTGTATTCTGAGTGTTAGAGGTACGAGCAACGTCCGTACCAGTGTGTGGTGGAGTGTGTCTTCATATTCTAATCAGTCGGATGAATGTCCACGTCTGGAGCTGAAATGAACAACACCAACGATCACATTCACACATGTAGTGCAGGAAGATGAAGAGAGTAAAGCATTTCTTGGAGGCTGTTTAATTAATCGTAGGCCAAATGTACAGAGCTCGGTGTAGTCAGTGAAGGGCAAGAAATTGATGAGGGTCATTATGTGGACCGCATCATTAATGAAAGCATTTTGATGTACTTATATCTATACAAGCAAAGCTGAAATATTTACAGCACGTTGTAGTTAAAGTGATGGAGACTCGGGATCACAGGTACAGCTGCAATCACAATGAACCACACTGTAAACCAGAAAAGTACTCAGTGAGCGCAGTCCTCCTCCAAGGCTGCTCAGTACTCCTCCAAGACTGCTCATTACTTCTCCAAGCCTGCTCAATATTCCTCCAAGGCTGCTCAATACTCCTCCAAGGCTGCTCAGTCCTCCTCCAAGGCTGCTCAGTCCTCCTCCAAGGCTGCTCAATACTCCTCCAAGGCTGCTCAATACTCCTCCAAGGCTGCTCAGTCATTGTATAATTTCTGATGGATAAGTCCCGACAAGTCCTCAGGTGTGGATTTGTAGTAGGATCCCAATCATGTGATCGTCAGCAGGCAGCTGACGTAGTGTTCACTTGTCATGGTTACAGTGACGCCGTGCCGTTATCTGGCAGTGATACAGAAATCTTTAACCAATCCGTGGATCCAGACTATAAGCCGCATCACTGCCAGAATCTAATCACTTGGTCCTTGAGTCATTTCTGACCTTCCCTGAAAATTTCATCCAAATCCGTTAGTCTGTTTTAGAGTAATGTTGCTGACAGACTGACTGACAGACAGACAGACAGACAGACAGACGCCGATTGCCACATAACTCCACCGTGTTACTTGGTGGAGTAAAAATGAATAAATAAATTTTTAAAACGCTGAAATTTTGCAGAAATGTTCCTTTTTAAGTTACAGAAAGACAGGGAAATAATAATAAATAAAATCATAAAATTGCATAAATTCACGTCTAATATGAAACAACATTGCAAACCTGTGACTGTTTTAATTTTAAAAGTATTTCCCTTTTATTTGATTGATGAAATGGGTAAAATCTACTACACCAGTGCATTGTAAACAACAACAACAATAATAATAATAATAATAATAATAATAATAATAATAATAATAATAATAATAATTTAATGTCAGATTCTTCTATTTTTTTAAAGACACAAAAATATCAATAAGATTATAAAAATTCCTGGTGAATTTACATATATAATGTAAAATATTATTGAAAATCTGTAACTGTGAATAACCATAAAATTTCCATTTTCATTTCACAAGCATTTTATTTTTATTTAATTGATTAAACTGTTAAAGTCTAGTAGACTAGTACACTGTAAAACATGTTATTTATTTGCTTTTAGCTTTTAATACCTTTGAAATATGCAAAATTAATAAACTGGCAAAAGTAGACTCTGGAGTTACATATATATAATAACACTGAAAACCTATAACTGAGTTACCATAATGTTTCCTACTGAATTCCACTTTTTTTTTAAATGACAGTATTAATACATTTTGTTCACTAATACACTTTTTAAAAATTGTCATTTTGTGGGAATTTTCCAATTTATTTTGCTGCTTTTTTTCTCAAAATTTTTAAATGCATTAAAATATCAAAAAAAAATGAAAAAAAATGAATTTACATGTATACTGTGAAATTGAATAAAATTGAAAACCTGGAAAGATTAATAATTATATAATTTCCATTGTAATTTCACTATTTTTTTCTTTCTATTTAACAGCTGAAAGAGTTAAAGTCTAGGAAACGAGTGCATCATAAAAAAAACTGTATATTTTTAATTTCATAGATTTCTTTTCAATATATTTGACATACTCTAAAATATTATTCTATAACTGTGAATAATCATTGTATTTCCATGTTAATGTTATAGATGTTTTGTATTTATTTAATAGATTCAAGTGTTAAATTCAACTTTGATACTGTATTAATATTTCTAAAATTAGCGACAATTAACAAAAAACATAAATATATTTTTTTAAAAATGCACATGAAATTAAGGCTAAAAATAATAATCTAAATGTGGAAAGCTACTGTATATTTATATATTTCCATTATTTACCTGTTGTTTTTTTGTTTTTTGGTGCGTCAGCCTCCAAAATATTAACATTTTTAATTATTTGTTTTTTTTACAGTGTAGGTCTATTCATACAGGTTATTTTATTGAGTACACTATAATGAGGTGTGCTGAAGTATTCTATAATACTAATTGAGAACATTTTTTTTGCAATTACATTTCAGTTTGAAGACGGTTGTAATTACGCAGCCAGGTGATTCATCTATTTTCAGTGACTTTTATCAATATTTCTTACTTCCATCCCACAAAGTATGTGGCACAGTAGGTGAGCACTCATAAAAGCTTCCTCATTTCTCTAAAATTGCTCTTTATATGGGGTAATTATACAAAGTGGGAATGATGAAACATGTGCTGCAACTGCAGAAATCATACATTAAAAGTGCGACTGTTCTCGTGTTTCTCATTAAGCACAGCGAGAAACGTTTCCTCCGTGGGTTGGGTGCTGTGCTGGGTGTGCTGTAAGGAGACAGTGGATCAGATTGGAGGATTTTTTTTCCATATATATTCCTGAGAGTGGGGAGGAAGAAGAGGTGAGCCGCTGTCAGCGACCCTTCTATACCTGGCTGTCACAACAGCAGCAGCCGTGATTAATGAGATGGGCAATCATGCGTCACAAGGAAATGTGTGTTTGTGCACACTGTGAGCACGTACGAGTGTGAGCAACATATTTAGCAACTGTAAGTTGCATCTGCACAATCCATAAAGTTTTTTATTTATGGAATCGCAGGAGTGCCATAACAAAAAATAAATCTGTTATAAAATAAGGAACTAAATGAGTAAATGTAAAGAGGAATAAATCAAAAAAATAAATTAAAAAATATGGAAATATAAAGGAGCTAGTGCCAAGCAGTAATCGTGTGATCAGGTATTGACGACTCACCTGGATTGAAAGCCCCCCCCCCGGAGAGATTTGATTGACAGCTCAGTCCATCAAGTTAACCCTCCTGTAACCCTTCTCATTTACGGGCACCAAAAAAATATTGTTTCCTTGTCTGAAAGAAATCCAAAAAACCAGCAAAAAAAATTCCCCAAATTTCTGAAAATTTGCAAAACCTTCAGGAAGAAAATTAGAATAATTCCTTAAAAGTTTCTCTTAAAAGTTTTAGAAAAAAACCCCTCAAATTTGGCAAGAAAATTCTTGTAAATATTTTCAAAAAATGAGTAAAAATCTTCCAAAAAAATTCTAAAAATATCTAAAGTGATTATGTATATATCAGTAAAACTTCTAATATTTTCTTTAGGAAAATTCATATAAAAATCAACCAAAATCCAGCAAAATTCCTGGATTTTGGTAGATTTTTTTGTGAATGTTCTTAAGAAACATTTTTAACATTTCTTTTTTCCACCAAAAGAATGTTCAACGGTTTCCCAAAAATGTTGAAAATGTGGATATCAGAAGTTTCACTGTGAAAAAAAAAAATATATATATATATACATATATATATATATATATATATATATATATATATATATATATATATATATATATATATATATATATATATATTTTTTTTTTTTTTTTTTTTTTTCTCCCACATTTTCAAACTTTAAAATGGGTCAATTTTGACGTGCAGGATGACACAAGGGTTAAAGCAATGACAAAAGGGAAAAGCAAAGACAAAATTTACCTTTATATTTCCATATTTTTATATTTACACATTTATTTCCTTATTTTTTAACTGATTTATTTTCTTATTTATTCTTTTATTTATTCCTCTTTATTTCTTTTTTAAAAAACAGATTTATCTTTTTTTTATGGCACTCTTGTGATTCCATAATTATTCACTATGGTGTGCGTTTGAGCAGATGTGTTTCCATACGAAACACTGCAGAGATGCTACAACGCATTGTTCTCTGGGCTGCAATTAAACAGTGAAGAGGTTTGCAAAGAGAGATGTGATTGCAGCCCCAGTTACCACTGAAACACAAACAGATGAAAACAGCACCAATGCGTTTTACTGTAGCTTTTGTTGACATTGAATAACATAAATAATTTTTTCATAATGGCCCTGCTTGGCCACCTGATTACCACATGCTGAGGCATGATGCTGAGGCGTGATGCTGAGGCGTGATGCTGAGGCGTGATGCTGAGGCGTGATGCTGGGAGCATGCAGTGCAGCGATTATCTGTGTTTGTTTTATGTGTTGCATTGCTGCATGGCTTTTCAATTATACAATAACATCTAGAATCTGGAGTCTAAAGGGGAAAAAATTCATAGCTGGGCTTTTTTTTCTTGCCTTTAGTCTTTATCTCTGTGACATTTGGGCCAGTAGGGGTTGGATTTCAAACCCACCACGATACTTCTGCTGCTATTTTTTCTTCCAGGCAGTATTTATCAAATGCCGCCCCACATGCAGCTGCTTTATAGAGTACACTTAGTTTGAAGCTGAGTTTTCTAGTGTCCTTCCTTTTATCGCAGCTGCTACACTTGCTTCTGTATGGTGGTATTTTGCTGATGAAGGACTGTGACTAGCAATCACACATGGAATAGATGAATAGATTGAAAATACACAGTGGAAAGAGTACAGATCCATGCTAGTTTGCAATCGAAATTAGAAATACTGAAAATTTTGAAGATTTTTATATGTTTGTGTGTCTATTGTACATGCTGTAGTTGGGTCAATATATGCAAAATATGGTTTTACTTATAGACTTTTTTGTATCATAGTTGACATTTTTTTTCTGGTTTCAGGCCTAAAATCAACATGATCACCTATAACCAAACACCACATGGCATTTTAGAGAAAGATTCTTCTAAATATTAGATATACAGTTGATTTCTAAAGATACTGTAGTAAACCTGTTGACTACTTCCTATTAAATAAGTCAGAAAGCCTTGGAGTCTGATCAGCCTTTTCTTCAGGAGGAAATGACATCATGTGGAGCAGGTCATGTGATCTGGAATTAACACACTTCCTGGAGAGGTTTTTCTGTAATGGGGAACTTAGTGGAAAGGGATTTAATTTGTTATTTTGCATATAAAATTTGATATATTGCCAAAAAAAGAAATATCTGTCATGATTATCTCAACTTAATAAAAGAACACAATCCAAACTATTTCTGAATCAACTCATTTTATTATTGTTTAGCTCATTAGAAGGTGGTTGGTATTAAATTCAGATGGTTATTTAGTTGACATTTTAGCGATATCCAGTCATTTTTTATTAATAGGTGATTGTTTCCATAATAAATAATTATGGAATGTGTAAAGACATGATCATAATGAATATAAAAACATTAGTTTTTTAACTTTTAATAAAAATGTACGCAGATATATCCCATGGACTTCAGAGTCCCTCAGTTATAGATTGACCCAGTTAGTGTCTCATTTGTTTACATACAATACTAAAATTTTAGATGGATTTGTGTGTGTGCGTGTGCATGTGTGTGTGCATGTGTGTGTGTGTGTGTGTAGTCACTGCCAGAGTCCCTGCTTACCTTTCAAATGGCCTGATTTACACATACACTGTGCTGTGCCGGGCTGCCAAATTACCTGTCAGGGGTAGTTTATTGGTGCTTAAACAATCATTTTCACAAGCCTGCTGCATTTTCCTGCTATTAATGTCGCATCACTCATGCCTCACATTCTTTTTTTTTTTTTTATCATCTTGCTGTTTTCTTGCCTCGACTGTAAAACCAAATACAAAGGATGGCGGTGCACACGGAAAGGCAATCAGATGCACATATGCAAATGGAAGTATGTGTTAAATGTGTTAAACAAGACCTGCTGACCTTTCTGCACACATTGTTATGCAGTTTAAATATTTTGGAAGCCTATGTACTCTACCACTGCTGCAATTTGTATTCACTGTGTACCAAAACTACCAACTGCTGCGCACTATGCATCTTTAACAGAATGAACTACTCTTAGTCTGGAGAAATTACTCTCCATGTGGGTCTTCCCATAATGACAGTGACATAAAAATAAACAGCTATGCTTATTAGGTCATTAATTTAGCTAATCAAACTCCCCATTTTAAAAAAGCTAAAAGATAAAAATGATATTCGCCTCCAAGCATTTGAGCCAATTAGTATAAATCTTTGCCAACTCCTGCACCCATCCCATTTAGCGGTGGTAGACGATATGTACAGTAGAAACTAGAATTGAACTTTCTTTCAGTGGGGATGAAGGATGACTAGTGCTCCTCTATGCAGAGCTACTCTGTCAGTCTGACTGTCACTGCAGAAGGGAAAATGGGCACCAGGCTGGATGGATGCTGACGCAGCCATATCCCCCGGTTCCTTATCAATATTTCTGTCTTTAGTAGTCTGCAGGCCTGTCAAAGAAATGCAGTTTCACCTCTCACCTCCAAAAGTGTTGAAAAACCGTCTTTACACTGGGGCCCTTCTTAGACGCTGGATATGCAGCGTTGCTGACTTCCTCGGTCTGTAAAAGTTCTGACTTTCTGTTATTCAGATATAAGTTAGTTTTACATTAATTTTTGGTATGGCTTTATTCAAATGTGGCCGTTGCGTTGATTATTACATAGACAAGTGATATTTAATACATAATAAGGAAATATGAACAAAAGACTGAATCTAAACTTACAGCAAAGAGATAAAACAATCTAAATAACTAGAAACGTGATTTATATATGATCTCCAGTATCACTGAAAGTTCTGTCCATGTGTGATAATCATCTAAACACTACTTTCCAAACAGTCAAACAAGAAAAGCAGGCAGGAGAGCTCAGTCCTCCTCCAAGGCTCAGTCGTTGTATCATTTCCGACAAATCTTGAAAAATTTGTGACAGAAATCACGGCAACAAAGAATGTGTCCATTTAATATAGATGTACCCACAAACAAAATGACCTTGTTCTGAGCACAGGCGTGTGTTCTGCATGTGTATGTTATGTACGGATACCGGATCACGTGACCTAAATATGTAGCAGGCAGCAGGAATTGATGGGACTCAGAAACACCCCCACAATTTAATCAGTTGTTCCTTGGATCATTTCTGATGGATAAGTCCTGATAAGTTCTCAGCGGTGGATTTGTAGTAGGATCACAATCAGCTGATGCAGTGTTCACTTCTTGTCATGGTTACAGTGATGCCGTGCCGCTATCTGGCAATGATACAGAAATCTTTAACCAATCCAGACTATAAGGCAAAAATCTAATCACTTGGTTCTTGTGTCATTTCTGACCTTCCCTGAAAATTTCATCCAAATCCGTTAGTCTGTTTTAGAGTAATGTTGATAACAGACGGACAGACAGACAGATGGACAGACAATCAGACAAATCTACACCAATCATCGCATAACTCCACCGAGACTCTGCCTCCTTGATGGAGTAATAAAAATATGTCCACTCAGGGACGGACGGCAGAAAACAAGTGATTTAACTCATAAACTGTGAGTCCGTTTGACAGCTAGCTCACCTGTTCATCGTGTCTCCATGTCTGGGATCATTTACAACTGTACAAAGTTAAGTTACCACTGATGTTGTTAGGTCGTTCCACATGCATTAATGGGCAACTCTCTCACTTCAGAGACCTTCATATGGATCCTGCTGCTATCTGATGCTGCTGGTATTTAATAAACTCAGAGGAAACACTCCTAAATAGCTGGAAGCAACAAACTAAGCTTCAGCTTCTGGCACAGACATACAAAAGAAAAAAATGACATTAATTATTGATGCGTATCATCAATCTAAACTGTTACTTCCCGTCTTAGTCACAGTAAAAGTTTTATTTTTAAGGACATCCTCATTTGTAATACATGTCAAATTGTAGGGCAAAGTGAATGAGAAATGTGTTCCATAGTTTTGGCCACAAACTGTATCTTTATTGATCTCTGTGATGTTTTTAAATCAATATTAGGGCTAAATATGCAGAAAAAAGCCTTCCCTAAGTTGCTTTACGCAATTTAAAGTACCATTGCTAGTCTGTCTTATTCATGGTGTTGAGATTTGTCCCGTGTTGAAAATGATGCTGTAGTCACATTAACATAAGTGCATCTCTAAAAGGGTCTGAAAAGGGGCTTGTGATTCTTTATAGCATCTGCAGTTCCATTAATTCATCACACATTTGAACAGCAGTGATATCTCAGTCATTCTAATCTAACTCAGAGTGGTAAGTAATGAAAAGCTTCGCACCCATACATGGTCTGGAAACAATAATAGGTGAAATAAGAAGAACAGCAGTTGTTCCTGTTTCATTCGCCCTCCATTTATCGACATTCCTTTTACTCCGTTCTCTCATTTCTCACTCTCTCCCTTTCACCTGTCTTCCCCCTCATCTTCTGTTCATTCCTCCCACTCTGTTTATCCCTCTCCATCATTAACTTTATCTCCCTTACACCGTGTCTGTTCCATTTTATCACTCAAAGAGTACATTCATCTTACAAATAAATGTGATGGTCCACCGACTAGGAGCCCTCTGTGGCCTTTTTCCTATTTCTTTCTCCTATTTGTCTTTCCCCTTTCTTGGGGAAGATGCTTATTCACAGAGGAACTGTCAGAGTGAGACTGAGAAACTTAGGAACACGAAGGCGACGGAACTATTTTTTTTTTTTCATTTTTTTGAGGAAGAAAAACCCATCAAAGTTTCAGACAGCTACAGAATGGCTTTCAGTGAGTTTTCAGATTGAGTGTGTGTGAAGATTGTTTGTGCCCAAAAAAACTGGAGAATAATACCAGCCAAGATGCAATTTCCTCTTCTTCCTCTGTTTTTTTTTTTTTTTTTTTTTTTTTGATTAATTTGATCATTTGATTTCTAAAGACTTGGCAACCAGCAGCAGCAGCCCGTCACCTTTATGGACTTTTCATGGAGCGAGTAGGAGTAGTTCACATTGATCTTCAGCAACTGATCGCTAGTGGGTGTGCACTGATAGCTGGCACCATAGTTTGTCTTCGTCTGTGACCGCCACGGCAAAAGAGTGGGAGGCACTTTGGATCCACTCCATGTCCCCTTATTGACCTTTAGTCTGTCGATGAAAATGCTCCTCGTTGCTTAATGCACCCTGGCAGGGTTTAAATGTACCTTTTATAATGTCAGTTCCTCGGTTGAGCTGTAGCTTTTCCAGGGTTCCTACTTTGTCAGTATAGATGCAGTGCCCTTTTACGTCAAACTTACTGTGTTCTTCCGTATGTCTTAAATGGTCTGCACAATGTAGAGAAGGGGGTTTAATGTAAAAGCAAAAGGGCTAATTCAGACGATCTTAACCAAATTCCACCTCGCACACTAAATCTCTTCTGTCTTGCATAAGAAGCTTCTGTCGAGACACTCTCGATCACCGCTTTGCATAAAAATAATTACACCTCACCACAAAACGAGCTGCAAATAGAGCCACTGTTACTGGCGGCACACATTTTGACTTCTCACAGCAGGAAAGACCCTGTTAATGATGAATCTGTTCCAATTAAGAGCCCCAGAATGCCAACAAGTCAGTGTACACAATACCTAGACCCAGGGACTGATAGTACATAGAAGCCAGCCATTATTAATGCTATTATTTACACCTTTGTTTCTCAGAAAGGACCTCCAAGTCGTAGGATCGGCAGCAGTAGTCATGTTGTTTTACAGGAACATTTTTAAGATGAAGATGCAGAAGAACAACAATAGCCTAAACATATATTTTAAAAAAACATAATGCTTAACAGAACATGAAATAAAATCATAAATTAAACAAAAAGACAAATATATTCCTAAAATACGAAGTGTACCACACTGAAAATTTACTGCAGACAGGTGACGAATTAAAAGAAAAGTCTGAATAAATGAATAGATGAATGCAGATGCTTCCACACAGGTGCACTCCACAGTACAATTATGCAATTAACATCTAATCACGCTCTGTTGCACGTAGAAAATATGCTGATCAGCCCGTTTCATTCTGATTTTTTATCAAGATGGCAAGATGAAAAGATGTAATTGACTTTAGAAGAGAGTCAGGGTGCGGGTGGCAGGAGCTTCAGCCACAAAGGCTGCTCAACTGGTTAGTGTTTGTCTGCATTTAGATCTATTGGTAAGATAGAAAATGGGTCAAAAATTGCAGTCGACAGCCAACATTTAATGACGCGGATGCTCTTGACTTAGTGTGACACGCTAAGAAACACATAAGAAGCAACCCTTACCCTTGACCCCTACTGTCTGGTGGATCTGTTGGTATTTTTGATAACATTATTTAGGCCCACAAGGGGTCACTGCAAATCAATACACACTTAGACTTAGCAATCACCTTTATTCAATGTGAAAACATTTCTATCTTCATTCTTCTGTGTTATTTTCTGGGATGACAATGCTCCATTTGTAGGTCATGTGGGGTCACTGAATGGTTTGATGAACATTAAGCTCTCCAACACCATCATGAAGACAACAAATTAGGGAATAACTTTGAGTAGAATGGTGTTCAATCCCTCCAGTAGAGTTCCAGAGGCTTGTAGAATCAATACTAAGGTGCATCTGGCAGCATGTGATGGCTGAACACTTTCCTTTATGTTGGGTTTTCCTTTAATTTGTCACTCATCTGTACTTGTATTACTTAAATCATCAATTCCTGACAGTGGCATTGATATCCTCATCAACAGAAGGACAACCAGTAATATTAGTTTATAGCAACAAGACGCTTACTTTATGTTTTGCAGTCACATGTTAGCTGGCCTGTGCTTTTTATGTAAGCACCTTGTTTTTACATCTGGTCCCTTGACACCTTTCCCCCCTGATGCTCTGACTGTTTTCAGTTTGGTATTTACAGATTGTCTCTAGTCACTCAGGTGTTCATTCACACTTTTATCCAGAGTTCTTGCTGCTTCACTGCCCACAGCTGCAGCATATGATGCCATAAACCACTCCGGTCCTGTCTGTAGGTGAACCAGCAGAAATCGTAAAGGGAAGTAGTGGTATGTGATACGCCTTTTTTTTTCGTATCCATGAAAATACCAACGATGAATAGATCTTCCTGAAAAGTTTTTGACTGTAAATACAAAGTTTGATATTGCTTACAGTAATCCTCTGTGCTTTATTCCTCCATTATGGTCCAAAAACTATTAAAAACCCATCAGTGAGCCACACTGCTCTATTAGGAGACCTGTTTATTCATTATCCCAAACAGCAGTTTCACCATCCAGCTCCTGTAAATACTCCAGCTGCAAAATGTGTATCAACCCGCGGTGCAGATGTACTGTTTACTCATGAGTAGCATTTGCTGGAGATACAAACTAACTGGTTTTAGTATTTTCATGAGTTTTTGTTCGTAATTAGGGGAAGAAATATAGAGCCAGCAGTGTTATCCTTGATAATGTTCATTACTTTGTGCCGAGTTGTTGGGCGAGTTGCTTCTTGTATCGTGTTCTGCATCTCTGAGCAGGCCTCTTTTTTTTGGAAACTATTTGGAAATTTTGGGAACAGAAGTAACAGCATATGCAAGGAAAATTAAAATTTAATTTGCGCCATATGCTGCACTGACCCTGCGAACCATCACTTCTTCATCGCGCTCCCTAATCATAGTTATCACCTAGATGTATTCATTTCTGTCACTCTGCCCAGTGAATACAACAACAAAAGCACAAATGGCTTTGTTCCAGTAAATGAAATGTCTCCCTGATAGGAGGAAGAGAATCAATTGCTGTTAGTTTTACTGTGCGTAGGCATCGTGGAGACACTGTGACTGTGGCCATGGAAGAGCTATCAGGAAATGCTTCAGATCAATAGCTTCAGGCCTCAGACAAGCACTCCATCAGTGACAAACCAAAGATAGAATGGGAGTGAGTCTGTGTGTGTGTGTGTGTGTGTGTGTGTGTGTGTGTGTGTGTGTGTGTGTGTGTGTGTGTGTGTGTGTGTGTGTGTTTGTGTGTGTGTGTGTGTGTGTGTGTGTGTGTGTGTGTGTGTGTGTGTGTGTGTGTGTGTGTGTGTGTGTGTGTGTGTGTGTGTGTGTGTGTGTGTGTATTTGTGCTTGTGTGAACAACATTTCTCCTCATCTTCGTCCCAGGAGCACTGCACTACGAGGCATGGCATTCTGACTGCAACATAACAACCATATCATCCTCGCTGTAGATGCTCAAGATTTTTATATTTATTTTTTTCCCTGCACACCTTGAGTGCTGAGACTAACTCGATTGCAATCTTGGCTTCAATGCCACTTGATCCCATTTTGGTGAAGAAAATGAGCTTCAGGGGCCAAAACAAACGTGGAGATCTATCATTTAGCCAATGACCTTGGGGGCCTCGAGGCTCGATCGGTCTACTGTAAAGTCTCTCTGCAGTGTTTGCGTGTGTTTACATTTGCATGTCAGTGTGCAACCTATCTCAGTGGAAGCGTGCCGGGTGTGCGTCTTGCTTTGGAGGAGTGTGCACGCTGTCAGTGGTGCCGATGGAGACGTGACTAGAACCTCAGTTGGCCACTTTAGGCTCTCATTATGCAGGATTTGCTTGGACTCTCACACCCAATTGCCTATCGCTCTTTCAAACCTACTCAGGAATACACACTTGCATGTAAAGCACAAACACACGAATAAGAAAAGGTACTAAACATAGAAAACAAGAGTTTTAAAAGCGCTTAAGGACAAATATGCAAATGCAGCTGCACACACACACACAAACCCATGTACTCATCCTTGCTGGTGGTTTTATTTGCTTGAATATTTTAACTAACATGCCTGCCCTCGCCCCCCAATTCCTCAAATGCTCTGCACCACGGCTCTCCAGCAGCTTCTCATTTCTCTTCCCTGTGCTGTCTACACTGTGCATGCTTTAGTAGAATTAATAGTAGTCTCCGAGGCTCATCACAGTAAAATGGGTGCCATGTGCTGTGCTGTCTGCCAGCCTGTAATTCATGTATAATGGATCCTGTCTTTCCCCCTCGCTCTTATTCAGCCGAGGTGAAGAGAAGCTTACTGAGTGGATGCCAATAAATAATGGATCCAATGATCACCGGTATTGAAAAAAGGTGTCGCTCAGTGAGATAAACCCAACAGAGGATTATCACCCAACTCTGCAGATCCCCTTCAGTTCTGCAGAGTCTCGTCCAGTTAAATGTTTTGGCTCGTTCTCTCGGTTTACTCTCGTCATAGTGGAGCAGCCAAAGCTGATTTTTTTGTTCCACGTTCGGGGACACTGCTTGTTAATAGAAGGCATCCATGCTAGATCAATTAATTAGAGAGTGAAGAAAAAGGTGTGGGTGGATGCCGCCCTGAAGTTGGATTTCCAAAGTCATTTTTAAAGTCAAACAGAACAAAAATTGGCAGAACCTGGTAGTTTTTCTCCTTCATTAAAACCATGTCATGTTTGGTAATTCTTCATTTTAGGGTTATCTTTTCTTTCACATGCAATGCACACAAGCAGTGTAATTATCATCCAGCCTAATTGTTACACTGAAATGTGTTTTTTAGGGGGGTTTTTTGCAACCATGGTGATGTTTTTTAATCTCGATGAAGACATATGTGTGATGTCTTTATTGACTGATTATACTATATAAGGTCAAAGGAACCATTTGTATCTTCAGTGTCGAGTCCCTTATCCTTCTGGGTGGTGTGCTAGAGACCTTTCCTGAAGCAGAAGCATCGAGTCGTCCTGCATTTAGATTTGCATGTACAGGTGTCAAGCTGATGAAAAGCATCTTGGATAGGATGAATTCTTGTCCTCACAAGAACCATGTAACTTTCCTCCTACGTCCATTCCGATATGTCAAACAAAAATAAGGCCTGAATGTGTTCCTGATCTGCTTGCAGACCAAATCTTGGCCTGGTGGTGAGCTGCTTTGTACACAAGTTGAGGGATGCTTTATGGAACTGTACTCTTCATCAGTGAGCCGTTGTTTAACATTAAATATGGCATGCTGCTTCCACTGACCCTCTGTTGTGAAGAAATCAGTGACCACATCAACTGATGCAATGTCTTTGGTTGCAAGAGGTACAGGGAGGTTCAAGCTGCTTTGCAAACTCCCTTGTATCATGAACATCATACTTTTTGGATGATGCAAAACTATCAGGATGGGTCAAAGTGGAGACACCTGGTGAAGTTCAATCTGATACAGAACCTGTGTCTTGTGATACCTGTAATGTTATTCTGTATTTTGTAAGTTTTGTTCAGCAACTTTTGTGTACTGATCTGCAGAAACTTAGTTGAAGCACATTTTAGTTTCCCTTCTCCAGTGCCGTCTTCTCCAGACTTGTCAAAATGGACAGAACAGACATAATTTGTGTGTTCATAGATGTTCAGCCAATGTAGCATTGCAGCAAATGCAAAACCCAGTCGGCATCTGTGACGGCCACAAGTAATTGTGTGCCGTCTTGTTGGATGGATTCCTTCTTGGCCTTTGTATGGGGAGATGACATGTGTAGGCTCAGCTGTGGCTGGTTTTAGAGCCTCTCTGGAACCCCAGCTGTCAGTCATCTCCACTGATGACTCCGGAGTAGACGACCTGCACTCCAGCCTTGTTCTCCCCTCCTCACAACCTTCCTGATTGGGTCACCATCCAGTTCCCTTCCACGTTCAGCCAACTGGGCACAGCCATCACCACACCTTAGGAGTATATATCTGCAACCAAGCTCTCAGTCTAGCTGTGGCCAGTTCGCCCTTCGAGCTTCCGTTGGGGGCTGCTAACTCGGTGTGGAGCCTCCAGACTCAGTGGAAACTGAGGCTCCAGTTAACAGTCCGCCAACTTAGGGAAGGAGCATTTAGTCACTTGAGTATTCGTGAATGGTGTGTTCATTATGTGTGTTCAGAGGCACTAGTTTTGTTTAGTTCGTTCTGTGCATTCTTTGTATTAATTTTTGTTACTCATGGTGGGTGTTGCTGCTGTACTTAAGTTTGGCTAGAGAGTTTAGTTGTTTTGTTTGTGTTTAACTAAGTTAAAAACTCTGTTAACCTTCGTTTTGTTATACTCTGTTCTCTGATTTGGCAACACCCACCAGTCCTGTGTTCTTTGTATGATCTCTTTTCTGTTAAATAGCTACTGAGCAGTAAATTAATTTACCTGAACCAATAGCAACTGGCTCTTTGTTGCATCCAGCCAACCCTAGAGGTTGGATCGTAACAGCATCCCTTATAGCCCTAACGAAGTAAGACAAAATTAATTTGTACCATGTCCTTGTGTGCTAACCACAGTTTAAAGTTTGAGTTCCTTGCTGCTGATCCGCTGTGATGTAAAGGACAATCACTGCTGACAAGAGGTGAGTCTGTGGCTACAACCCAAAGACCGAACAGCAGTTGTTGAGCCCGAGACTGAAGAAAGCTTGTCAGGTCAGGAGAACAGCATAGTCATCATTTTCTCCATCATTCACAAGGTGCATTTTTTGCTTCTGAATCAGGCTGTCAATGTGGAGTTCTTTAGTTGCATCCTGAGGTGTCTGAGATGGAACATTCAGAGCAAACAACTCCAACTGTGGTGCGATGGCTTTTTGCAACTCCATCATGACAACGCATCCGCTCACTACTGAAAATGTGCAGGTTTAATGAGAACACCTACACAATTATTGCTCCCTACCTGCCTTTCTCATCAAGTCTGGCTCCCTGTGATCGCTGTGAGTCTGCTTTGATGGAGATGGTCATCATTTAAAATTTTTTTTTTATTTTTATTTTTACTTCATAGATGTTTTTTCTAAGGGGCTTACAGGAACCAAGAAAAGGCTAAAAGAAGACTCATCAAGAATCCAAATATTCACTAAATGAAGGTTTTAGCAACAGCCGGCTTCATTGTCATGTTAATGTGCAGAGATGAGGCTTTTTTAAGTGATTAGTGGAAACATTGGGGAATATGTGAGCAGGGATGCTGAAGCATCAGCACTGCTGGAGAAACACAGAGAGCAAGAAAGCTCATCGAAGTAACAGAATTTCTCTAAAGGAGACCAGAAATCAGACCTTAAATTTGTATCAGCAAAATTCTCTTTCATTTTTCACTTACTGAACACAAAATGGGTCTTTGTGAGCCAATTCTGTGAAAGCAACTCCTGCCTCTACAAAATGTGTGGTGCACTCTGCTATATAGCAGATAATACAGATTGAAAATTTTCCTTTCAGCAACAAAAAGCCTTCACTTTTTCAGCATTTAATCCATACATCAGGGACATAACGTAAGAGCTGAATATTTGAAATCGTTTCATACTGTATATTCGTAATGTATGTGTTTGCTTTTGTCTTGTTACTGAACTTTTAGCTTGACAGTGAAGGGGTTGTGTTCTCTCAAATTACCTTAGTTAATCGAAAGTATGGATACTTACGTCTTCTTGCTAAATTCACACCACAGTGCACAGTACATTAGATCACTGCTACCAATTTTCTCACTCGTACTAATGCATTCTTTCTTCTTTCAAGGCTTCTCATAGTTTTCAGTGGTTTCAGTCAGTAAATGACGGTTCGTAACATACCTGATTTCTTCTACCCTTATTGTGGCGGTGCAGATGGAAGCAACACTGTTCATTATGAATGTACTGAACCACATTTAGGTAATAGCAAACCTTTTAGCACTACAAAGACCAGAAGAATCTAAAGTTCTGAAAGAGGAATGAAAAGCATTATATGAAGACTGTTAAAGGACTGCATAATTTTTTACATTTTTGAAATTCATCCAGATTCATCCAGTGTTCTGTTCAGGCACTGGCAGCACTTTGGTAAGAGAAAGATTATGCTGTGGTTTAATATAGAAATCTACAGTTACTTGAAGCACTAGAGGCAAATAGTTTTTTGTCCCAAACCACAGTCTTCCACTTAACTTAACCCATGTGTTTTTGCTGCCTAAGCCTCACCTCAGATGAGACTTACTGAGATTTTATCAGTGTGTGGTAGTAGGCGTCCTGTTTTATGCTGCAGTCTGCTGGGGAAGCAGTATAAAAAACAAGGATGCAAGGCATCTGAACAAACTGATTAAAAAAGCTGGCTCTGTGGTTGGAATCAGGTTGAACTCATTGGAGGATGAGGTGGAGAGACATGCACTTAGGAAGATGGAGGACGTTCTGACAAACCTGGATCATCCACTTCACATCTGCCTCAGTGAACAACAAAACATCAGTGGGCGGCTCCTATCCCTGCGCTGCAGGACGGAAAGATTCAGAAAATCTTTCTTACCATCAGCAATTAGACTATTTAATTCTAAAGTAAACAGATGAGAACCCCAGACAATTGAATTTTCCTTCGGGGATTAATAAAGTTATTGTATTGTATTGTGCAAACACTGGTCCCTCACTTCAGAGTTTTGTGCTGTTTCGCCCCTTCATCCACCCTATAGCCTCCTTAATAAGACTTTGGTATATCAATGCAGTATTTTATTCACACACAAAAATGTTACCTGTAAACATAACACACCAAAACATAAGGATGAAAACCCATTTGGGGTAGACAATCATGCAATGCTGTTGCATTGAATTTGATGAATCGCAGCTTCCAAGCATGTCTGGATCTCATTCTCCATCTCATCAGTAGAGCCTGACCAATATTATCAGCTGATTTTGGCTTATTTTAGATGTGTCAGTAGATATATTGTCTGATTTGTTTTTGTACAGAACATAACGCTCAGAAAGATGCTTGGAATATTTGAAATTCTGTCATCAAACATTTTGTCAAACAGCGAATTAGCAACAGCACCACTGTATACAGCACAGGAAAAGATGGTGCGGAGTGAAATAAGTTGATAGAAAGTTCATAAACAATGGCCCCATCATTCCCCCTTTCAATGAAACTCCAACATATACTGTATATGTGTGTATATAAAGAATATCAATGTCAGCATTTTCAACAGTAACAATATCAGTATCCGCCCCAAAAACCCAGTTTCAGTTGTTTCTACATTTCAACCACTGTGGCAGAAGCTTAGATGGATTCACATACATGAATTAATAAGCATATGGATAATCAGCCAACTATTTTGACTTTGCTAGCTGACCCATACCTTATTTATGCTATGACACCTGTGGCTCAGACTTCCTGAACTGTTCGATTGCTTTACCTCCATTGGGTCTGTGTGATCGTCTGTGCTTCTACCTGGTCCTGTATTTCCTTCCAGAAATGATAGTCACTGTTGGCAGGACTTCACAAGATCTTACTCCTGTGTGTGTCTCTGTGCATTATCCCCTCTTGAAAATTGTTAACCTAAACTCCAACCACGTCAGCCTGGATGCTTCACCTCAATCTCACTCTCATTTATAGCTGTGCCATTCACCAGAATCTTCAGCTCTTCTCGCGTCTTGGTTTCACTGCGTGTGTCATTGAGGTGATTCTCTATTTCAAATTGCCCAAAGGCTTTTTCCCAATGTCTTCCTCATTACCACTTTACCTTGATGATTTTTCTCGAGCCTGATATAAAGATGCAAACTTTTCCTGGTTGCAGCTGCTGCTGTAGTTGGTGTAAATCTGTTTTAGCATTTTTACGACTTAAAGCAAACCGCAAGATACTCCATCTACAATTCCATACAGTCGAACAGACTTTTATTTGAATTTAACTGTAAAGTTTATATATACACAGGCTGCTCTCCGGTGCACATCCAAAAATTAATAGTTCAATGTGATCATTTCATTAAAGGAAACAAGCTCTTCTCTTGTAAAATCCTTTAGATTTCAGAGGTTTGAATCAATAACCTCAAGTGGGAATACTCTTCTATTCTCTTTCTTTTTCTTGCTGTTGTTTTGAAAGCTTTTTTCTTTTACATCTTTACAAGTGAGTGAAATTACAACAACTTCTCTCTTCAGACGAGAGTATTTCTGCAGCTGCCAATCTGTAAGTCTGACTAGTTCTCTAATTTCCAATGATTATGTTGTGATTTCTCTGTCTGATTACAGAGTCAGGAGGTGAGTCAGACAGAAGAGCAGGTGTGTGAAGCTGTAACATGACAAGCCAATCTGCTGACAGTGATACATACAGAATGAGTCCACATACTTCCCTTAACTGTTCCTTGTTCCCCGTGTCTCCTATTTACGTATCTTTGGTCTTTGAGGTCAGTTTCGTTTCTTGAATTAAAGCCAATCAGTTCATTTGATTGCTTAATACCACCGTTGGCATCATGGTTCAATCACTGCATACATTCATTCTTTCCTATTCTTTCCCTCCTTTTTCATTTCTCTCACAGATGAAGTGAGTAATGTTGATTGTCTCATAACAATAGCACATGTCAAGATACAGGATATTTTTGGTTTATTCCATCTTAAATCATCACAAGCCTTCTGCGCAACCATCTCGGATTTGCCTGAAACATTTCTATTTACAATTATGGATATTTAAAATGATATCTGTGAAGTTTTAGATTGGTATATCATGTACTTTCCAAGCTTTTTATCTTAAGAATTGGCCATTGATCCGCTTTAAGCACATTTTTTTCAGGCTATGTTTGGATGACATTATCTCAGAAAGTGTTAAAAACAAACCCCTACAGTTTTTTCTCATCATGCCATTGAATTTGAATTTGCAATATTGGACAATTTAAACAGTGTCTGATTGTAATAGTAATAATTACGTCGTCATGAAAAGTCCCATCTGTAAGCACACTTTACCAAAAAAATAAAGATAATGCAGAAGTCAGTCAGGGATCTTTCTCAGCCATATGTAGATTTATGTTACAATAATACAAAACAAAACTCATAAAATACTTTTAAATGTGAAATATTTGGATGCAAAATGAAACGAAAGTTATTTTTGGGAAGGTATGACAAGTTTTACCACAAAAACAAAATTATTACTAGATAGCCTGATCCAAGTATAGAAAAGATTTGGAGTCTCAAAATGGTTCTCCGAATATGACTATGAAGATATTTTCTGAATATAGGCATAAAACATTGTTTTCACTCACTTTGGACGTCACATATTCAGGTCAGTGCACTGCGAGAAAAAAAAAGTCCTGCAAGTGGTTCAACGGGCAAATTTTTTTAAAAAAAGTTACCTCAGAAAATGTTTAATCTATCAAGCTAAAATTCCATAAATATGTTTATAAATATTTTATGCATGAAAATTTCAGGCTAATCAGTGATGGTCAAGCAGAAATTGTTTGATGATTTGAGATGGATTGACCCATCTGACAGCAGGTGAAGTCACTTGGATGCAGGAAAATTAGGTTTTCCGTTATATCTAACTCTGACAAGGGTTAGACTTAGTGGAAAGACAACTGGGTTGGAGCATCTCAGAAACAGCTGTTCAAGGACAGACATGCTACGATTTAGCAACAGGGAGTGTGATTTATGGCAGTTGTAACTCGCAGGGAAACAGTCCTTCACTAATGTGCCAGATACTACGAGACACCTGTACCTTGGGGAGTCAGACGAGAACCAACAATGGGTTTTTCCTCCTCATATTCCAGACCTCTTCTAATGATGAAATCTGGGGTCCTTCCTGTTCTGTCCCGACCTTCTCCTGTTCACTAAGAAACTCTTTACCTGTAGATATCTTAAAGGGAGTTTCTTCCCGTCACGGTGTGAGTATTTCGTCCCTTCTGTCACCAGGATAATGTCGTGAGGTAACCTAGAATTTACTGAACATGTGTTCCTCTTGGAAGTCTCAGAGGAGCTGTAATTGCAGCATAGAAAGCCGTGTTTCTTCCATCTCAAATCCTGTTATTTTATTCTTTTGTACTTTGCACAATTGTCTCCAAATCTGACTGTTTCATACAAAGATAGATACATATGGGGGTGTAACCTGGCAGTGTCTAAAATGAATTTTAATAGGAAATATGGGGATGAAAATGAACCGAGCGGCAGCGGTGGACAAATTACTCTCGCAGAATGCAATTTATTCCACCGTGTTCAGCAATGGCTTTCACCGCATGAGCTAATCAGAATAAATAATATGAGACCAAATCAACAAGCAGCTCAAGAGGTGTGACAAAATTATCACCCATCACCTCTCCTGAGCACTGTGCCATTTTAAATGTAGTTTAGTTTTGTGGCCACAGGATGAATCACAAATTAATCTGTCCGAGATATGAGCAACCAAATGACGCTTTTCATGTAATGAAATTCAGATGGCATTGATAGTTTTTTTTTCTTCTTTGCTCCATTTATAATTTTCTGGCTCTGAAGTTTCATATTACGTTTTTACACAAGTGCTTGAGTGAGATGCTGCAGTGTGAAGGCAGAAGGTGTTTCTGTGCAGAGTTTTGTCTTTGTTTGCTTAAAATTTACCCATTAACACTCTGAACTCCAAACGAGGTGGTTGTTTTTTTGCTCATTTTGGGCTCATTTTTCAATGCAATATAAAGTCCTGCACCCCTCTGGAAACAGCACAAACATGTCTAGAAATAGAGAAAACTAAAAAATGCTTTATATGCTTTATCACACAGCTGTAATGCCATTAATCAGAAAAAATAAAGAATTAAACTGGATTTGTTATTTATTTAACAAAAATTGAAAGAACCAAAAATCAGCATGCGCAAGATTCAGCCAAGTTCCCACAGGTGTTACCAATATTGAAAGATATAGATACAGATAGATAAAGACAGATATTTTACTGCTTAAATTTGTAATTTGTTTCCATGCTGGTCCATGTATACACAGCCTGCAGTTCAACCCGGTTCAGTCAAAAAGTCCCAGAATGTTGCAATGCAGAAGTTTTAGTTTATTTTCACAGAATCTGATGAAAGCATGTGGTTTATGTCAGGTAGTTTTTAAAATTAGACGTGTAGAATAAAGTGATTTTGATAAAATATCATGATTTTAAGCTACAGATTTGGTCAGTTTTCAGGATGTGTGAATGTGCTGCTCCCCCGGTGTTCAGTCTGACCCATGTAGATGTCTCAGATACCTTCACTCTTTCACTGCTAGATTGTTTGTTTCCACTTATAGTGAAATAAGGCATAGCATTCTGTGGCGGACTATTGATTCTTGCAGGAGTACAAAGTTTCAGGGGATAATTGCGAGTTCTTCTGTCGAGGGATGTGGATGTAATTCATCAAAAAAGAGGTCCATGCATTCATCTTTAATAGCAAAGGGTAACATTCCCTTGTCATTCACACTGGAGCAAGTTTAAAGAAGCACATTTTCTTACTCTCAGTGTATTGATCACCTTACCGACATACTGTATCTTCTATTGGCACAGTAATATTTGTTGAAAGGGATGGAAAAGGCCTATTTTCAAGAGAATATCAACATTTAAGCAGCAGCTTGGACCCTGATCTGATTGTCTTTCGGTCCATTTTTAGAGGTTTAACTAACAAGAAGTAACACCCCACATGCATGAACACGGGAGAAGACTGTGGAACTCATAGTGTTAATTGCATTGACAATCATTTTTGAAAGCATTTGCATTCTGCATGCAAGGAGTCTTTGCAGATCTCTACAGAAACAGGTTTCAAGCTCTCCAAATAGCAGTTACAGTGTGTGCTGTATATGCACAGGGTCACGGAAACATACGGATTCTTCATCTGCTTTCCCTATCAACACCTCTCACAACACATCTGTGCGAATCAACAAATTATAGACAATTTGTCGGAGTTAAAGATAGTTTTTATCCTGGTAGCTCAAGGCATTAGCTGGGTACAAGTTCTCTGGCGATGAATAAATTAGCATCCCAAGGAAAGTTTATGCTGACCTTCAGAAAACTAAAGTTCAGAGCACACGCCTACACACAGGTATGCTGGTAAAAAGGTAATGAATAATGCAGGAGTAATTGTAAAAATGATAATGAATAATCAGTGTTCATCAAGCCGTGAAAAATCCAGGTTAAAAAGTTCTTTTCAAAGTGTCATTAACCCATTTCGATCCAGGTGAGACAAGATTAAACAAGATAAAACACTGTGCAGAGGCAAAAACAAGATCATAAAACAGCTCACAAAATTATGTAAATTGAAATAGATAAATCACATCAACTACTGCAAACGTTTAAGATGCTAAAACTGAAATGAAAATACTTTCACATGCTTTTATTTTGTAGAGACAAAACCCTAAGTCAAATCGATATTTGGGGTGACTGGCAGGATTTAAAAGGTTCACAGCTCAGAAATATGGACCAGATCCAGACACCCTTGCAGAGAATTCTATATAACAGCTCTATAAAGTATAAAGTAGTATATGATGACAGTTTTTTGGCAAATGCAGCCAACTTTTCTGAATTAATAAAGAGCAAACAAGCAAATGTCACCTGGACGATTCAAATTCCTCTTTGGCTGCCTAAAAGAAAAGGCTCAAAAACAGAAAAAAAAAATTAAAGTGGATTAGAAGGGGGGAATAAAAAACAAGGTTGGAAAAATGCCACCATTATCGAAAACAAAATCAGGTGGTATTTACACAGGAAGCCACCATCCTCCCACACGCACACACACACACGCACACACACACGCACGCACGCACACACACACACGCACACACACACACACACACGCACACACACACGCACGCACGCACGCACGCACACACACACACACACACGCACACACACACACGCCTGAGCATCCGACAAACACCTCTGCACGATCACACATTGGATGCAAATTAACACACGTGTGCTGCTATGACAGCCCAGCACACCATATGTTTATGACATATGTTTACGTTTATGGAAGGAGTTAATGATGGAGGAAGACAACATGTCAAGCTAACTGTGACTCATTGTTGCTTCAGGAAGCACCTGAAGATCCTGCCGGTCAAAAGTTTTAGAACTCCCCAGTTATTCCAGTTTCTTATTGAAATTCAAGTTGGTCAAATCCAATGAATAGCTTGAAATTGTCCAAAGGTAAGTGGTGAACTGTAAGAAGCTAAAAAAGGAAAGGTGACCAAAAACTGAAAGATAATGTCTATTTAAGAATTATACAAAAAGGCATTTTTCAGGGAACAGAAATGGGTTCACAACTTAACCCTCGTGTCATCCTGCGGGTCAAATTGACCTGTTTGAAAGTTTGAAAATGTGGAACAAAGTATATTTTCACAGTGAAAACTTTCACATTTTCAACATTTTTGGGAGATTTTTGAACACTTTTTGGTTGAAAAAAAAATAAATGTTAAGAAAAATGTTTCTTTAAGAACATTCAAATTTCTGAATGTTCTTAAAGAAAATAGAAGTTTTACTGATATATATGTAGTCACTTTAGATACTTTTAGGATTTTTGGGGGGGAAGATTTTTACTTGTTTTTTGAAAATATTTACAAGAGTTTTCTTACCAAATTTGGGGGATTTTTTTCGAAAACTTTTAAGGGACACTTTTAAGGAATTATTGGAATTTTCTTCCTGAAGGTTTTGCAAATTTTCAGAAATTTGGGGAATTTTTTTTGCTGAATTTTTGGATTTTTTTCAGACAAGGAAACAGTATTTTTTGGTGCCCGTAAATCAAGACAACAGGAGGGTTAAAGCTGTTCTGCAGCAATAGAGGTTGATCAAGCCCTGAAAGTTGGTGCTACCAAATCCTACAAGTGTCCCAACTTTTCTAGATTCCTTCCAACTCCCTCTGTCTGCATAAAGTAGTGTTGGAACACACTGTGGAACCCTTCATAACATTATTAGAACAGTATTGTACTGCCTAAAGTAGTTTGTTGCTGTAAAAATGGAGAGGAAAAAGGAATTACCAATAGAAGAAAGACAGACCATCATAACACTGGTACAGAGAGGAAGAAAGTCCAGGTGTCAGTGAGTCCAGTTTTCTTCACCATCAAAAGACTCAGAAACTGGAGGAAACTCTGACAGGAAGAGGTCTGGAAGCTTCATAGTGGTCGTAGTCAGAAGTCTCAGTTTAACTGTGAAGAGAAGACTTGGAGCTGCAGGTTTGACAGGTGGAGTTGCAGCAAGAAAGCTGTTGCTAAGACGTCAAAATAAGAAAAAAAAAAGGCTTGTCTGGACCATGAAACACCACCAATGAACTACTGAAGACTGTGAGAAGGTATTATGAATTGATGGATCAGAATCTGAAATCTCTGGTTCATCAGCAGGATCTTCGTAGCCGTCCAGTAGGAGAAAGGATGGTTCCTCAGTGTGGAACATCAACTGTCAAACACGGAGGAGGAAGGGTAATGGTCTGGGGATGTTCTGCTGGATCCAGGGTCGGTTCTTGTACAGAGTGAGAGGAACCCTGAACCTAAACGCCAACACAGCATTCTGCAGCTCCATGCAGAACCCTCTGGTATGTTCTAGTTGGTCAGGGGTTCATCCTACAGCAGATAAGGACCCAGAACATCAGTCCAAGCTCTGCCAGAACTACCTTAGGATCAAAGACCAGATGGTTGGAAACATGGAATAGCAGTACAGTCTCCAGACTTAAACCCCATGGAGCTGGTTTGGATGAACTGGACAGAAGAGTGAAAGCAATGAACCTACAAGAACCAGACATTTATGGAAACTTCTGCTACAGAGCTGGAAGAACTTTCTGAAGAATATTTGATTTCCATTGTGGAAAGAATGAGTGAGTTCAGTTGTTATATCTGCCAAAGGAGGTGCTTTGATGAGTCAAAAGTTTAGAATACATTTTGGTTTCTAAAGTGCTGGTTAGATCACCGGATGGATTGATGAATGGATTTTTTTATACCATAAAGAAGATGCGACTACTTCACACCTGACACTGACTGCATATCTTATTAAAACATTTCTCATTAATACTTAAATAGAGGATGCTTCGTTAGGTACAACCAGCACTGTTTGGTTATTCATGGCTGAGTAGGATTGTTACAATTTTGAAATTAAGACTTGCCCAAATATATTGAAACTTATAATGATGCAATACTATTTCAAGAACCTAAAACATCAGGAAAAGTAATGTGAAATAAGATAAGTTTTTATCAATGTCGAAGGAAATTCTTGTGCCAGATAGTTCTCTGAAAGAAAAAAGCTAATGACATAAAGAGTACAGTGCCAAAAAAGTAGAAAAGCTATAACATGGAATTGTGATGCTGAAATATAATAATTAACATAAGATACGGCTAGAATAGAACAGTAAAACGAAATACTGGCAATTATAGTAAAGTAATACATAATATCACATATGATAATGAAATATCACTTGAAGAATGACATGCATATTAAATATTGCACATTATGTTGACAATGTTGTAGATGAAAGTGCAATATTGCACTTGTAATCAACATGTTGAGAATAAAAATGAAATGTTACACATTAAACTGAAATATTGCACACAAGAAATGAAAAGATGAAATATTGACACACATGACATGGAAACTGATATTATGCAAACTACTGGGAAAAATAATATTGCAGATGATCTTGATATTATTGTTTATATCTAAATGTCCAATGTTTTAGCTGTTAATCCTGCAGAAAGGGTAAAGAGTTAAACATTTTAATGTGGTAGAAAAGACCTGTGGTTTTTTGTGTTGCACCTCAGTGATTTCAGCCCACCATAATAATAGATGACAGAAGATAGAACTAAAAATGTATTGTTTTTTAAATTTATTAAAAAATGAAGATATTTAGCCAATGCCAAAGCAGTGCAATAGGTGATCTAAAATGATGCATAAAGCAAAAGGAGGGCATTGTTTTACCATGTTCTTGCATTTCCACATGCAACCAGAACTGGAGGTCTGTACACCTTCACATGTTCCGCTGCTGCTTAGAATAGGATCTTCCCTGCAGGGATAAGTGCAGTACTTTAGTGCACATTTTAATTGTGCACTTTGACTCTTTCTGCAGGAATTCAGTTGATCATTATAACAGCTTGCAGTAACACAAGTTAATGTTACCAGCGTGAACACTGCAGCTCTATATAGAGGTGTTCGCCCCATTGGTACTTGAACAGAAAGAGCCACATAAAGCTGTTAAAATAACCCTTAATTGCCTCATCAAAGTGTAATAATGAAAAAAAAGGTCACTCTTTGAATCTTTAGAACAACTTGTCAGCAAGATGTTTCGCCAAGCATTAATTTTATGGTTTTCTTATATTAGATTAGCAGGGTGACTGGCCTGACAGATCCAGACAGATCCAGAGACCATCGGAGGGCAGCCACCATCCGATGGTCTCTGGATGATGGGATCCCAGGTGTTAGAGGGTGTAGACCCCCTCGTCCTGGTTCATGGAATAGTTGGCCTGCTTTCTGATCTCTATGGCCTCTTTTATCCACCTCTTGTGCTTGTTGGTCTCCCATGTTATGATGTTGCCCTCATCCCAGTCCATGATGTGGTTGTTTCTCTTGCAGTGGTCTGTGATGGCTGATTTTTTGTTTTCTTGATTGGCTTTTTCTTTTCTTGTGAGTGTCCTGTTGTTTCTTTTTCACGTTCTGTCTGGTGTTCCTTTTTTCTTGTACTGAATGCTCTTCCTGATTCTCCTTATGTATGTTTTCTTGCCTGATCTACTCTGTATTTCATATATGATGCTACATTTGTTGTTTGGTTCTGTTTTGTCTTTTGGGTGAACTAATAGCTGTCGGAGTCTGGTGTGTGGTTTTACTTGTGTGTTGATGTTGTGTCGTTTCATTGTCCGTTGTCTTGCTCTGAATGTCAGTTATGAGTGAAATAATGCCAGATTTTGCTTTGTGCGTTTGCTTTGTGGACAATCTGTCGTCAAGAACACTTTTATTCGTGGCGACGTCTCGCAAGTTTTGTCACAATTACCCCCTATTTCAATACAAAATGAATCTTCAGATATGCAGACTTTATCAAAAAGGCACATAATAGTGTTGAAAAGTCAGTTTGACAGTGGAACAGCCATAAGCCCCCAGGCAGTTAGCAAGAACATACCACAAAGTCTATGAGTCTGGAGATGGCGAATGAGTCATTGTCTTTTCACACTTTGCTGTTTGCTCTCAGTCTTGTTTGTTTTTGCCAGTTTTTGTAGTTTTTTCTGTGTTTTTTTTTTTGCTCTTATCTGCCATCCTAGATCTTATGTTGTGCCTGATCCCTTTTGTTGTGTCTGCCAGAGCCTTAAAAGTGAACTTTTTCAAGTCAACTTGACTTTTACCTGCCTGCCTGCCTCGTGCGTTTGAGTCCATCCATGAGCCGAAACACGAACGAAAATAACTTGCTTTGGTTATCCATTTGTTCTGGATTTCCACAATGGTTTGAGAGGAAAGGGGGCTTTTGTAGGCCTCAGGGCCAATTCACGCTGCCTTCATATTAAATGATGGTTGTATTGCCTCTCATATCGAACACAGAAATCCACACACTGCGGTTTTTACTGGATATGGCACCTGGTTACAGATTGTGCTGTAGAACTGTGTCAGAGAGTGTTAGCTGAATGTTTAGTTTCCATTGATGGCGTCCAGACTTGGTAGGAGGTTCTAAATCCCCCAGAGACCCTGTGTTGTGTCCGCTAACTGTGCTCGACAGCACAAGATTTCTGGAGAATTTAGAACTTCCCACTGAGTCTGGGCACCATCGGTAGAAAGCATCCACAAATCAAACACCTCCATATTTATTATTTATTTATTTATTTCAAGCACTACTTGTTTTCCTTGCATATGTGCAGTTTGCTTGCTTGTCATGCATTCTGCCTGGTCACAAATTTTGTCCCGCATGCCAACGATCATTGCAGATCCTCACAGATTTGGGTGAATGATGAAGTTTCTGTCACTTACACCCTTTCGGACACAGATGAGGAAAGCATTAATTTAATTTTGTGCCCTCTTTGGTGCATATGATCAGTTTAACAGGTTATGCAGTAGGTCCAATGATTTCAGTTTCCGTAAATGTTCAGAGTTGTGATTTGACGATGTGTGGTGCAGAGTTTTGAGATAACCCTGGTACATCCGGTTTCACTCTCTCACTCCTTTGGTTGCATGATTTTCTAGTGATAAGGAAAGGATAGTTCTGGTTCAGACAGAACACTGATTGACATCAGGCAGCTTCATTCATAGCTGTGTGGCTACCAGCTGACTTGTATTAATACAGGTGCACAGGGCAGCTGTACCACACACTTGTTATTGGTCTGCTGTTGCTCTCATGCCAACACTAGACTTCATGTTCAAGTTTCTGTTTCTTAATGGCACATTAATTCTAACAGCAAAATCCTCATTGGAGCTTGGATCCTTATTAGTGTCCCTCAAAGAGCATATAACTGTTTACCACAGTATAAAGGTCAAATTATGCAGCACCGATCTCTTTATAAACAAATGTATAAAACCGTCTTGGGAAAAAAGATGGGAGAAATGAGCTAAGAGAGTGAGAGGCTGAGGAATCCAGGACACCCTTAACTATTGACCTTTGTGCACCAAATAAAGCACAGTTCTAAACCAAGTCCACACAGCTCCCCTAATCCCTTAAAGCACAGGCATTACTATCCTCTGTGTGGTTTCCTTTTCATGGTCTCTGTGTCTTTATCTCTCATTTACCTACCGGATCATGTTGATGTGCAGAGCTTCACACTCATACCATAATAAACCTCTGTTTCAAGTTGAAATAGAGACATTTCAGAGAAGGTGCTTTTTCCCATCAATATGAAAAAAACCTTGTTCAGCACTCCATCCTTAATTGAAAAGCTCTTTGCCTGAAATGTCTGCAAAAATTCATGAATTATTAAAATGAATGAAAAGATGGAGGTAAGTGGACCAACATGTTGGATCTTTGATACTAGTCCAAAAAAAGGAGGGAACAAAACACTTTGCAACTGCTTCCGTCTGAATGCATCCTGAATGTCTCTCTGTTCTCACTGTCAAATGTGGCAAAATACATTCAATTAATTAGACAATCTGTGCCGAACCACGTCCTGTTTTTCATTGAGCTGTGAGACAAATGGACACCATTTCCAGATGAAACCACTCAGAACGTCTCACTGTGGTAATAATACTGATAAAAGGTATCGATTCCAGGGGAACATCTGAGGTTCATATTTCACCTAATTGTTTCTGCATATTATTGATTCTGTTCTCTCTCTGGAAGGTACAGTCGATCGTAGATCTAGATCAAAATGAGAATTTGATAGTTGCTGTTCTGTGCTGGAAATCTCAATCATTTTCTGCATAGACGGTGTTGCGTCTCAGTTCTGTTGAGGCTAAAAGAACAAACCACTTGTTCTTGGTTTAGTAAAATTATTTATTTCTTGATGAATTAAATGAACAAAGGAGGCAGAACTACAAAGGCAAATGGCCTGTGAGTGCTGGTAAATCAAAGGAAAGAACAGAATCAAAAGAAGACCAATGGATGTGCGACATTCTGAGCAGACTGCAAAAGATCTTGCTGACAAAGTGTGTGCAGGAGTGTGAAGTGACTCATCCTGGGCCAGTTTCCAGAGCTAGCCAGTGCAACGCTGCAAGTCACTACTAGTAAGTGGCTCCAGAAAGCACAAACACAACAAGTAACCACCAGCAAGTCATTACAAAAGCACACAGACAGACCATTAGTGAGCGATTACAGAGACAAGAGGCACAGTGGCAGAGCTGCTTACTTTAAATCCCAGCCACACTCAGTGACAGATTACTTTTAAACCAGGTCGCTGCAGCTTGATTGGAGCATGGGACTGGGCAGAGGTCCAATCAGCGCTGGTGGTCGACAGGGAGAGGAACAAGGACTGGAGCGCTGGTCCAATCAGTCAGAATGACAGACAGGATGTGGAACGAGCGTGTCCTGACCAATTCCGGGTTGGAGCCTGAACGTAGCAATTTGCATATATAAAATGAAAAGGGGTAGAATACAAAGGCATGAGGAGTAAGCCTGACTGTGGGCTGGAACAGTGTACGATGAGGTGCTGTGGGAGGACTTCCAAGAATAGGATGAACATTCAACTCTTGCTGTATCATCAGTTAAAACACAAGTAAAACGTGATTCTTCTTGCATAAAAATGAAAAACTCACTACTTACTTAGCATGTGTTATTCATGTCAAGCGGAAGCTGAAGTTTATTTGTACGAACCTAATTATGCATTCAGCATCTTGGTATCAGTTCACTCTGGGTCAGTGAATTTGCCAATACGGTGCAGTGCTTTGCTCCCATTTTCCACAACAAAGAGTTTTGAATTTGCCACAGCTCGGATTCACTCCAAGCCTCTTTTTCCTCACCAATGGGGGACTGAGGCCCGGGGTATCATTTTATCAGTCACACCGAAATGAAAAAAATACCCATGAATTCTCAGAAAGTAAAGTTGAAATAATGGGATAAATGTGCAGCATCAAATTATCCTGGAGACACCTGCGTTTCTATTTTCAGAACAAGTAAGAATACCATTAAAAAGAAAATAAGAAGAAGCCAACACCTCTACATCCTCTGCAGAATTTAATTTAAGGACAGACAGTGAGATGGGAGCGCTTCACTGAAATGTTTCATCAAGCAAATAATAAGAGAGGTGCCGTGTGAGGGGGAGAAATTTTGCAAAGTTACTTGGAGCTGAGTGCTGGAACAGAGAAGTGGAGCTGATGTGTTGTCAGATGGACTCATAACCTGGTTAAGGCAGATCAGAAAGGGAGAGCTGGAAAGAGAGGGAAGGGGAGAGAGAAGGCGGGTCTGTCATGCACAGCACAGAGGCTTTTCTTCTCCTGTTGTCAATTAAAGCAGGCAGCTCTGCACCTGCATGTGGATGCCAGGCCGGCACTTCCAGCCAGCGTTCACCTCGGCACCGGGCCCGCTGTCCAACCAGCTCTTAATGAGGGGCTTTGTGTGGATAAAGGTGGCTGGTGCGTATACTCGGGTGCCCATACATGGCAATTAGGTTGAAGCAATCCTGGGGAGATCAAGGACTCATGCTTCCTTCCATCTCTCTCTTTCGTCTTCTCTCTCTTTACTCGGTTCTGCTTTCCTTAAGTAAGACTGATGGACAGACATGCAGATATGGGATTGCAAGATTTTCAAAAGCGTGGGTTTGGAAATGACTAACTGTAATCCTCAGAATGAATCATAGCTTCCTTATTGGAATTGTTTAAGCAAAAAAAAAAATCCTGTGTAAAACAGAATTTACATAGTTCATCAAAAGGCAAATTGTAGATCAGGGTACTTAAGGTTTTCTTTCAGGCTCACAATTACAGGATTCAAGTCTGGTTCATTGGTGTATATTTTGCAGCTGTCTTTGTGTAGAACATTAAAAAAAGAAAACAAATAGAATCTTAATGCTCAAACAAATATTGTTGGAGTTGATCAAGTGAATTGCCAGCAACTTGAAAATTGAGTTGACTCCAAGATTTAAACTCGACTATTTGGTGTAAAGCTTTGAGAGAAGTGTTGCAAACGGGGACATGTATTTAGTGAGCTGTCACAGATTACGGCAGTGAAATGCAAATTCGGTTTAAGTGGAGCTTTTTACTTCAAACAGTATGCCACCCACAAAAAAATCCTTTGTGTTTCTTCTTAAGAGTTGCTTTCATTTCAGACATGTTGTTGTTACTTATATATATGACTGTAATGCAAATACAGGTAGCTGGGACTTTTATGTGGGATGTGTCAGAGCAATCAAATGCCAAGTCAAAGCTGACATTCGGGAGTGAAAAGGTTGACAACTGCGAGATAAATTTTTTAAGGCCTCCTATAGTGGCGTTTGCCTTTGACAACGTTCTTTTAACAAAGCTTTTTGAATATATTCCACTTTTCCCCAATACTGATCAGCATTGGGGATTTCTGCTGCAGCAAGACCAATGAGGCAAGAAGCCAGCGAGACCTATGAAGCAAGAACTGTACAATTTTGTAAGTCACATTAAAAAGTAACGAGAACAGAGAGAGAGCAGCTAGATTTTGCTCTTTAACTCTTTGAGGACAATGCTTAGTGAGCACAGTGTACCTGAAAGAAGAGACAGCGAGTGCAGAGGAAAGAAAGCGTCGGCATGAAGTTAAAGGTAAATTTGACAAAGGACTTTGAAAGAAATGATGGCTCATCAATCACAGCTGAGTTGGGGGAGAAGATGATGAAAATCTCTCTCGATTTGAAAGGTAGTCTCTTCTATCACTGCATGTTTGCTTTCTTCAAATAGAGAACCCCCCCCCCCCCCCCCCCCCCGGTAAAGCAGAGGAGATTTTCTAAAGCCATTCCTGACATGTAGAAAAAGTCAAACTAGAAGTCTTGTCACTCACAGGCCTTACGTGAACGGCATGTCAAACCGCCGCTGAAAGCATTCCTCTTTACAGGATCATTCCAGCGTGACACAAATTTCATCCTCATTCCATTTAGCATGCATGAAAGCAGTCGGGTTTAATGGTATCTTGGGTTATTTTTACATGCAAACTATTTGATGAACAGTATTTTTTAACCATACCAGCCACTGGGCTCCCAACATGTCTGATTCGGTCGGTGATGATGATCCATCACTGTGATCGAGAGGATACCAGACATGGTTTGCCAAGCTGCATATAACTCCACATTGTATCATGGTGTGCTGATGCCCAGACTGGCGTTATCATGTTTCTAACCAAGCATGTAATGGTGTGATTGCTGCCAAGCTACAGTGACATTGTGTTTCCCTTTTGCTCTTTAATTTTCATCTTCCGTGTACTTACAAAGAAAACCTCCACTTCTCTCAGTGCACGTGCTAAATCGATCTTGAATGTTAGCTGTCTTTATAGAAGGAGAGATTGCTTGATATTTGCTTGAATAAAAAGTCTCTACAGGGGTGTTGGTTTTTGTCATACCTTTGTATGACAGGAATCTGAGCGTCACAAGGCATTGTACAGACAGGTGACAAATAAAAGGAGAAATCTATGTAAAGAGTCTTAGAACAGCTTTGGTGTGCCTTGGTGTTGATTCTACAATTCTCTGGGAACTGAATGGGGCTATAGCTTCCTTAACATATTCCCTGTTTTGGTGTTTTGATGGTGGAGAGTTCTGTCTAAGGCCTTGATTATATCCCTGCGTACACCACAGGCATGTAGTTGTCGCTACTGCTTTGTCATTTGCTTGCAGAAAGACACCATTCCATACATGTGCTGTAGACCTGTGTCTATGTATGAAGGTGTTTCAGAAAGTTCTTGACCTCTTGGACCAGGATTGTTCTTGCAGTCTTTTTCAATGTGATCTACTGATATTCAATCTTCACTATCCCCTCACGAAAGAAGGTCACATCTCCAAATACTCCCGAACAGCATGGGTGACTTCATTGTTTGCTGCCTCGCAATACAGAAGATGAAACTTCCTAGAACTTTGTGGACAACATTGATTGCTTGTTTCGATTGTTTGCTTTGACTCTTTGATCCAAGATCAAAATGATGAACCCATGTCTCCTCCTCGGTCACAAACCTCCTGAGGGGTTTGATTGGATCTGCCTGAAAATGAGCCAGAAGTGTCCTCAAAACTCCCATTCAACTTCTGATCTGGTGTCTACATTCAAAATAAGTGATGACAGACATTTGGGTTTTGTGAACAGTGATGTAAGGCTTTATAGTATACAGGTATGCCCACAAATAGGAGGTACACATCTACGTTTCTGGATGAGACAAAGTTTTAAAGCACCCTCATATTCTGTGCGTGCACAGTACTGCTGAGCATGCACAGTAATGCTTTGTAGCATAGTTGCACATGGACGTCCACAGAGGACATCCATGGAGACTCTTCTATACTTGGACATAGGACTAAATTTCTGTCCGTGGACCCGAGTTGATCCTTGCGTGCCCTCAGAAATGGAACATATAACATTGGCTTAACACGTCCATCAAAAATCAACCATAGGAATTCATTCAGGAGATCATGTGCCTGCAAAAACCATAGCTAATTATTCACTTCCTGTGCTCATCAGTGACCCCTGGTGCCCTATAGATGGGTGCAGTGTCATCTTTGAAAGACTTCTCCCATCGGGTCAAAGGTGATCACCTAGAGCAGCTTCGTATTGATTACCAATGACCCTTCCCTCTAAGCAGACACGTAGACTCAAGCCATGGCAGCAAAATGCCTCCCATAGTATAACAGAGCCACTGCATCTTCTCACTGTAGGGGTCAAGGGTTCAGGTTTTTCCTTTAATTTGTCAACCATCTGTATTTCTGCATACATGTACACATCCTATTTGCTAAACCTGGAAATTCTGCAGACTTAAACAAAAATCAATCCTCCTTCACATTTACTTCTTGCACCAGTGGTCGCCACATCACAGAAATCTGAGACGATTACTCGGCTCCTTTTCAGCGTCTATGTTGTGCTCTGACACCTGCTTATTGGACACTGTCAACATCCATACGTTGGCGTCGATATTTGAACTTTTCATATGCTTGCTGTCTCTTATTATTCTATTTCTTCCCTGCATTCCAAGCTGATTGACTGTCTGCTGGTATTCTACCTGTTTACTTCATTCAGTCCAATTTTACAGCAACCTCTGGAAACTGATTAACTCATTGCTGTCAGATGTGTTGCTGTGTCTTCATGGTCTTCCACCAGCTGTCATTTCAATCTGTCTCCGCCATCCACCTCCGTTTTTCACCGGAGCCAGCTCCAGTATTTCCCAGAGCTTTGACTCAGCTCATCAGAAATCCCACACACATTCATCCAGTTGTTCAACTCATTCTTCTTCAGTTATTCACCTTCAGCAGTGCAGAGACTCTGTCAGACAACGATCTTGCTGCACTGATGCTGATCTGTTTTTTTTCTTAAAATCGTGCTGTCTAAACACCTCTTTCTGCTAGTGTCTCCTGATCCCAATTAATCCACTGTGGGGTTTGATTGACTGTCTTCAGCCATTTGTCAATTTTATGGGAAAGGAGTCGTCTGCAGAGTTGCCAGTTGGTGCAATTTGAAGACACTGGCAGAGAAGAAGAAAATCCAGTTGCTTTGTGGTGGTGAAAATGTTTAGTTCTCAATTCTGTAAAGACCATTTTGCTATGCCTTAGCCTTTGTGCTAACATAAAAGACACAAAGAGGCAGTAACCCGCTTGTATTGATCAGATAGAAGAAAATAACAAAGATATTATAATGCAGGCGCAAGTATTCACCGATATGCACATTATCCAAGGCCGGGTACTATATGCCATCTGAGCTTTACAAGATATGTAAATATATGTATGACACTGGAGCTTCTGTATATACTGTACATGCGTTATGTCAATGCAACAGATTTTTCAGACTTTCCTGAATGATAAGGTTGTGTTGCTTGCGAGTGACAGCTGTACAATAGGGCTCTAGTAGAAGAGTCAAGGGCAGGTCTGGTCCGGCTCACTGTGGAGGGCCACAGAGAATCCATGGATACTGGCCAAAGGGGACCTTCTCTACTTTAAAGGTCCCCACGTCCCTGACATTCAGAACGTCAATACTGATGTCACGATAATTCTTGGCTGCCGCCAGGAGAGTGACATCTGCACATTTGGCATCATGAGTCAGATCTACACTCTGGAGGTCTGGAAGGGAGGAAGTCGATTTGTTCAGAATACCTCCTGTAGTTTTGCCTTTAGTCGTCTGGGGACGAGCACAGGGTTCAAATGGCTAAATATGGCTGCTTTATTAGTTTCTCCTTTACATCAGTTTTCATCTGTTGTTGTACTCTGAATAGGAACACAGGAAGGAAGATGAAGTGTGTAAGACTAGTCACCTGACTCTCACATTGAGAAGAGGAAAATTTCACAATCTGTGGATGGATTAGGATTAATTGGCTCACCACTTGCTGAGAAGAGAACAGTAGATATTTATTATTGTCTGTAATAACTACAAGTTTAGAAAAAAGACCTCCCAGCGATACTTATTTCCTTATATAAAGTTATACTGCGCTCGCTCGAGATCTCATAATAAATTTGCTTTCTCTAATTCGTGCTCAATTCTTCTTCAGGCTCCCTTAAAGGATTCCTCGAGTGTTGGTGCAAATTAGTCTCATTTCACAGACTAGAATTTCTTCCTGCTACTGCTGCTGTTGTTTTTAGCTTTAAAGAGAACACATGCAGTTTATTAGATATCCGACACTGTTCTCCATTTATATCATAACCCACACTGACCTTTTGTCGTGATGTAGCGTATAAAATAGCCTTCTTCTGATGATTGAAAAACAACTATCATAGAGCTGGATGTTGTAGATAAACTAAAAAACAGGATTCTTACCACATTTTTACAAGCCTTTATTCAACTTGGTGGCATTTATGACTCCTTTAGGGATGCTGTACATGCAGGTTAATTAAAATATATTTTTCTGAATTTGAACATGATGAACAAGAAAATCTATGGCACCATTTGTCAAAAAATAGAGCTAATGCATGATATGTGAAGTAGTTTGAACGAAGGACAAGGACAGATAGTATTCAAATAGGATTCCAATCTGAATGACATGGCTTGTATAGGAATGCATGACTTCAAGATTGTGGCTGATAAAGTGACACAAAAAACCCACATAATTGTCACCGGGCCACCACACGTGACTAGAATTACTGGGCACAAAAGAAGACCAGCGCTGAATCCATCATGTGTCCTTGCTTCTCAACTTCCTGATGGAGTGTCATTATCTCCTCTGAGGTACGCAGAAGAAACAAAAATCTCTCCACAAGTTATTAACCCTCATGTCGTCCTGCGTGTCAAAATTGACCCGTTTTAAAGTTTGAAAATGTGGGAAAAAAAATATATATATTTTCACAGTGAAACTTCTGATGTCCACATTTTCAACATTTTTGGGAAATCTTTGAACATTTTTTGGTGGAAAAAAGAAATGTTAAAAATGTTTCTTAAGAACATTCACAAAAAAATCAACCAAAATCCAGCGAATTTCACCGGATTTTAGTTGATTTTTTTGTGAATGTTCTTAAAGAAAATATTTGGAGTTTCACTGATATATATGGAATCACTTTGGATATTTTTAGGATTTTTCTGGAAGATTTTTACTAATTTTTTGAAAATATTTACAAGAATTTTCTTGCCCAATTTGTTTGTTTTTTTTTTTTAAATAAAACTTTTACATAATTATTGGAATTTCCTTTCTGAAGGTTTTGCAAATTTTCAGAAATTTGGGGAATTTTTTTGCAGAGTTTTTGGATTTTTTTTCAGATAACGAAACAATATTTTTTTGGTGCCCCTAAATAAAGACAGCAGGAGGATTAAAAAGGACAGGGGCAGTTGAGAGGATGAATTTGAGAAGGTAATAGCTGCTTATCTCCATGTACAAGGTAGAACACATTGTTTATTGTTTATTTACTTAGATCCCCATTAGCTACCATACAGATGGAAGCTATTCTTCCTGGGCTCTAAACTTCTCCACACAAACACAGTTGCGCCTTGACAGGCAGACAAAAACAGGATGCACATACAACCAGACATTACATACTTTGACAAAGACAATAACAAAACAATAACAAAACAACAAACAAAAATTAAATAATTCAACATTAAAATGACAAAACAAAGGACTCTCAGGTAGCTCTACTTAACACTTAAAAATTCAGGTCTTATAGACATGCTTATTCAAACAATAACAAACAAAAATAGATAATTTAGCATTTAATTACATAATCTGAATACCCATTTTCTGGTTATTCTTGAGTCAGTAGAAATAATCTCAACCTTTTGCAAAAGGTGGTCACATACAACTGTAAGTTCCACCAGAACTGTGGTAGTGAGTTCCATGCCACCATTGCCCTGTAGCGCACCGTCCTCTGCGACTGATTGGTTCTACAGGCAGGTAGCAAAAAACGCCCCTCATCTGCTTGACGTGTTGAATACTGGTGAACATCCCTGAAAAAAGTGAGTTTATTATAGAGTATTTCTGGTGCTTTGGTGATCATAATTTTTCTAATAAACTTTATAAGGGAATAATGTACTCTTCTTTTTACATGCAGCCATGCCAATCGATGATGCATCTCCTCAATGCTTGTTGTGAAAGAACAGCTCAGAACAAGCCGAGCAGCTTTATTTTGTGCCACCTGTAATTTATTAAAGTTCGATTCTGTTGTGGCTGACCAAATAATAGAACAATAATCTAAATGGCACAAAACTATTGATTCAACTAATGTTTTCCTCACATTACATGGTATGCATTTACTGCAATGGCGAACCATAGCCAAACTTTTACCAAATTTATTCAATATATATGTGATCTGATTATTCCACGAGAGCATATTATCCACCTTAACACCTAAAAGCTTAGCTTCAGCAACTTGTTCAATGACTGAGCCTCCAATAGACACATTCAGCACAGGAGAATCTTTTAACAGATGGGGTGATCCTATTAACAAACATTTAGTTTTTTCGGCATTAATTACCAACCTATTTTCATTGATCCAATCCTCTATTACTTTTAACTCCTCATTCAGTCTGGTATTCAAGTTCACCAAATTATGATCGGACACATAAATCACATTGATCATTGTGTGCAGTTCTCTCTAACCCTATTGGGTGTGGATGCTAAGAAATGACAGTAATCTTGAATAATAGATGTGAAATTCTTAAAAGAGAAAAGAGCCAGGTCAATTAATCTCATTAGTCACCTGTTTGACACCTAACTACTAAGAAACTTGCAAGAAAAATGGTCCTCAGAGAAAAGCTAATGGCTAAATTACCTCTTCTCAAACACCTTACAATCAGACAATAAGACTTATTCAGGAAGAAGAACCGAAATAAACCTCCAGCAGCTTAGCGCCCACCGCTGTCTCCGACACTGTGGGGGCGTTTGGGTCGAGGCTCCATCATGGAGACCGGAGCAGCGCTGTGCCATTGTAGCAGCGCGTTGGGCAGCGAAAGCTTTTTCTGGCTCCAGGCTCAGTGACACATGCGTTGACCTAAGCGCATATTAGTGGGTGGAAGAACATCAATGCTTCATCTGATGTAGGTGCCCAAGGTTTTATGTTCGTACCAATTACAGCTCTGTATTGACTGCTGTTTGATCCAGTGTGCTCCAGAGGAATAAACCCAGTGGGGACTGACTGTGGTCATGCAGTTATTTATGTTAGCTTTGCTGCTCTCATTTTCATTTGTGAATGCTTTGTTTTTTATGTACTGGATCTGTATGCGTATATGTTAACTGGTTCACATTATGTACTAACGATGGACCTCTAATGGCTGGCAAATAAGGGTAAGTACTCAGATGGTGTCAATATTTGATGTCTTTTCATCTCAGAGCAGGTTTTATGCAGAATGTCTGGGTGATACAGAGTGACAGTTGGGATACATCAGATGGGCTTATAGCCCAGAATTCAATCAGAACTGAAAGAACGATGCTCTATTTCAGTTTGTCGTGGCGTTATATTCATTTTCCCCAGCCAGTAATAAAAGTGAAGGATACACAAGCTATATGGGTGCTGTGCCTCTGTAGTCAAGGTAATCCGTCAGTCGCAGTCACGCTTGTTTTTGCTTGTTTGTCTGAACATGCTTGTGTGATGTATGTGTGCACATCTGAGTATGTTTCTGTGAGTGCTGCACACATTTATTCATAGCCTTCAACATGCTTGATGAAAACCGTGTGTGTTTTGGTAAGCACCAACGTCTGAACCCAGAGAGACAGTCTGTCACTGTTTTTTGTTTGTTTTTTCTGGTATGTGTGTTTATTCAAAGTATTCTGAACAAATATATAAAGGAAGCATGCAAAATTGTGCAGAAAAAGTTTTTGAACTGTTCAAAAGGTGACAAATTCTTGACCACTGAGTTCATCCACATCTTACTTTAAAGAAGAAAGATCAGAGAGTGAGACCGGATGCTCCTTTGGTAGTAACTATATAAGGCTCCTTTAAAGTGCAGCTTTATGATGCTTCAAATAATATGAGAAAGACTATAATGGGATGCTGGCATGTCAGTTAGAGCCGTAGCCAGGAACTTGAAGATCCATAACTCCATTATTTTCATCTGGATGTATGTGTTTCTGTCCCCAAATAGTCTGTGAACTGCACCGGGTCTTTCAGTGTCCCCAGATGTCCCCCGTCTTCGCCCTACATCAGCTGGGATAGACTGCAGCCCCCCCATCCATGGATGGATGGATTCTTGATCTTCCAGCTTTCATGGCCAGTAGAGTGCGTACTTGGTGTTTTTTAATGATGTTCCAGTCTGTTGTTCAGATGTGTTGGAACAACCACTTCTTATTCCCCTATGTTAAAAAGAATCAATACTATTTAATAAAATAATGCATTCTGTGTTTATATTACTGCTCAGTGTACTTTCACAAAGCAAACTTTCTAGCCTTTACTCAGTGCCAAGGCAGGTAACTTTTAAATATTGACTTGGATTGCACTGCATGATCTTTTGCAGTTTGTGCATATACGTTACAGTTTCTTCCTCTTTCCAGGCATATTAATGAGAGAGGTTCATGATTAACTGTAAATGATCAGAGAGAAGCCAACACAGAACACCTGCTATAATTCAGACATGATGTGGACATATGGAGCTGACCCTGAAAAGCTAAATGAGCCATTCACAGTAAGATGTTCTGCACAGTAAACCCTATAAATATATCCTGTGGATGCTATATTTAGCGAACGCAGTGCTCATTTAGTCTGCATAGCATCAGACCCTGAACTGCAACATGAACAAATGCAGCGTGAGTTTGATTTGGGGGTGATCGTGTCGTCGTTACACCTAACAAGGAGCACAAGCAAAGATGGCAAACAAAATATAGTAGCTTATAAACGACTAAGCTGCAGGTCATTGGTGAACGGGTCCAAAACTGCCAAAACCAAAGACTGTATTCACATGATGGTTTACAGATGATTGTTTGGAAACCCTGGCTTTGGCATTTCTCCTTTGTGGACTTTTGGAAATGAGACAAAACAAGTGAGAGGTGGTTCTGGCTGAATTTGGAGGAAAGCCAATACCTGTAGCAACTATTAGGTAGCCCTTGTCTAAAATATACCCTTCTTCATCAGCTTTTTTACTCCACATAAGACCATAGTTTTAAAAATTAACATCATGCTGTACTGGAGGAATGTGAATCTACAAATTAAGACCATTAACTCATTATAAAAAAGTTTAATGAGGTAGCAAATCAACTGAGAAGTAGTGCTATTTTCTCATAAACTTCTATGTCATTGGACCTTTTATTGCAACTATAGGTCACCACCTACTGGCCATTAGAAAGAATGTAGGTTTATAGTAATTTCGCAGTTTTGCCTTTAAACATTCAACAGCAATATCTTTTCTCAAGAAACTGTGTTACATTTATTCTAGGTGACCAGACCTCAGTATTAAATTGTTCTTTAATTGCTTTTTCCCCAAATGACTGTCTACACAAAAATCACTTCTGTTGTGTTTTACAAGGACTTTTTTTACTGTTCAGTGTTGGAATCACTTCAAACAAAGGTGGCTACACAATCAGCCTACTGGTGACGGTAGAAATGTCAAATACAACCACAAGCATTTGTGTTGCTGTATAATGAGAGAAGATATTGTACTCCGAGGTGCAGTATCTTTTTTTGGGGGGAATGTCTGTAAGCTAAATACTCATGTTGCTCAGAGCTCCATGATTTGTTTTTCTGTCTCTTGGGAGGGAGAGTGAATCAGTGGCTGATGCAGTCAGCTGCAATCTCTTCTCAGGTGCTGCATGTTCACAGCCGTAAACTCAACTGAAAACATTCGAGGCGTTTTAGCAGATGTGGGTGATACAGAGCCGGGAAAATGGCTTATTTGGAGTGAAGCTGGTGAAATGAATTTACAGGCAAGAAAATCAGAAACAGCAAACAGAGTGATGTTTCTCAAACCACTTAACTCACTGAAGCGTTTTTCCCCATCTTTTATAACTTCTACTCCAACCTTCTGTACCTTTCTTTTCGTGCCACAGACCCTTTGCCGAGGTCTGTTTAACATATTTCTTCTTCACTTTGACCATCTGTCTCACACACACATTTTCTTTGCTTGTCTTTCTCTCAGCCTGTTGAATGATCTCTCTCGCTGATAACTACTGTTGGATTTGTCTTTTATTCATCCCCCATCTGTGAAGATGCCTGTAATTAAGATTCTTACACACATTAGACTGTCCATCAAGTTTGTTTAAATGTCACTTATGTGTGTAAAGATTTTTCTTGCAAACTCAATACAATTTTCCCTTTCTGCCTCTTTGTAAGACAGTTATGTACCTTGGCCTTGGAGATGCTATACTAAAGGAAATATTAGTCACAGGTAATATTTCTTGAGTGGTTGAGCAAATTGAACCGAGGTTGTCAATTTGCTATGACAACTGTAATTAGACTGGAGGGTTGTTTGACTGCAGGAAGTGGACGAAAATGTGGTTATTGGTGTCAGTGTGTACATAATGCTCTCAAACAGAGCTGAACTTGAAGACACGATGCTCCATAAATATCCCTGTGAACTAAGCTGTGTTCTCTGCTGTGTGTTTGTTTGACTGGGGTTGTTTCGGTGGTCAGCCGAGCCTTCCTCTATCAGAGAGAGACTGTGACAGATCTTTATTGTAATTGGCCTCGGAGGTAATAAGAAACGCTCATCACCCCATCAGCCTCCCACTGAGCTTCCATTCCCATTATCCCCCACTCGTTCTGATTCATTAAACCTCCAGCGAGATCGGCCAGAGCGGTGGGGGGATTCATTTCGGTTAAGAAGATCCTTGTTCCCTTTGATGCCTCTTCTTAAATGTGCGCTAATTGACAGAGAAATGTTAATGGTGTGAGAAAAGTTTGATAAATAGTAGCGAGACCTTTATCTAAAGACGAGAACTGCATCTACTGCTCTACTTCTATACTTTTTTTCCAAGGCAGGTCATTTTATAGGCTACTCTGTCCTGTAGGAAAACATCACTGGAGGTTAGGAGATGCTGTGATGCCCTCCAGGTCTGACTGGGGTCAGCTGGGCATCAGGACGGCAAAGCGATGGCAGTGTTTGGAGGCTGTGGACTTCATAGAGCTTTCAGAAGCACTCAAGAGTCTTCCCTCAGGCCTATCTTCCTCTTGGAGTTATGACCTCTGTAGTTCCATCTGGGGAGCCGATGGACAATTTCTCTGATATTATATCATCTTTTCAGGCTATTGGTGTGCTTACGGGTCGATGTGTGCTCACGATTTTTTACCTTATGTGAAGTAAAGTCCACACCAAACGCAGGTGAAAGTCCGAACTGCTGATCAGGGCTTTGGTCTGAGCACATCTCCCATGATTTCAAGCACTGATGCCTTTTGTTGTTCAAAGATGCCTCTCCTCCTCTCTTCTCTTCCTATGTGTTGCTCTCCTCGAGGCCTCAGAAGACGGAGGGGGAGTTTCAGCTTTGAGCGTCTCTTCTGCTTTGTTCATAGCAATGAAATGAGAGGCGAATTTTGTTGTCAGCGGTGCACTTCATGCTTGGAGATTCAGCCAGTCGGAGGAGTCTACTGTTTAGAAAAGTGTGGACAAGAGTTTCCCCTGGAAATAGTGAGAGTGGCCTTTGCAGAGGTGATGGCAGAGTTTGTAAATATTTTACTTTTTCGTGTGTCAGCCCCTACTAGTATTTCTTTTGCAGATCTTAGCCAATTTCTTGTAAATCCTGTATTAAATCACTTTAAGCTGCTTGGAACTGAAGGTTATATTCACTTATTTGTGGTGTGGGACAGTTGCATTTGTGTAATTGTTTTAATTATCATGACAGTGTAAATGCTGTTGTTTTAGCCAGGTTATTCTTTATTAAAATGAGCAGCCAATCACTCTGCAGACCTTCATTGAAATCTACACTTCTACCAATCATGGGAGGCCCTGATTTCTGCTGCATTTTTGTATTAAGCTTTATAAAAGACTCAAGGTAATGCAAATGTAAATGCTGCTATTTATGGATATTTTTGGGTGTTTATATACTCTTATTTTTACTGTTCTCACCTCAACTTTTACCTTATTTTTAGTACTTAGTTTTATCTTTTTCTGATTCCTATACAATGAGACATAAGATTCACTAGAGTCCTTGTTTACATACAAATTTGGCCAATAAAGTTGATTCTGACTGATTCTGAAGTTCTGTATTGTATCACAGTCAAAATTGTAATTACAATAAGTGATTTTCATTTATTACATAAACAAATGGAAATCAGTCTCAAGAACAGTTGTTGAAAACATAAAAAAACTAGACCTGCATGGTATCCAACCTGACAAAACAGTGTATAAACTGAAAACAGTCTCCATCTAGACAAGTGTTTTAGCACCGTTTCAGAGATGTCTATTAGCACGTCAAAGAGCATTTATCCTCTGAGCATTCACATACGCTCTGCAGGTGTAAACATGATGCAGGTGTCTGGATATTGAGTTGTAGAAAATACCAGAGGAAGAAGAGCAAAAAGTGAGACCAAAGATTTCCTCAACTGCACAACAGCTGCTATCATACACAACAAGATCAACGCCGTCTGTGACTCGTTACCCGTGTTGAATTAACCACTGGAAGTCAAAGCTTCGTTTCTGTCTTTGTTTTCCTTCAGAAAACATTTACATGCTCGGAGCATGATGAATTAAGGAGCAACTAGTGACAGTTACAGCCATTTAGAAAGTCAACATGAATGTCTTTGCTTCCAGAAGTCTCCGTTCCTGCTCCATCCAGAATAAAACACAAAATCAGAGTTTTCCAACTAAAATCAGGTAGGCAGCATTCAAAACTCTTCTATTTTAACGCTCATAAAGCATCACGAAAATGTAAATTGTAAAAAAAGAAAAAAGAAATCCCTAAATATAAAATAAAATTGTGAAAATCTGGCGGCAGGAGTGCCAGAAAAATACATTACTTACTGTAAAATTTAAAAACTGTAAAAACAGTTAGAATAAAATATCTGTAAAATAATTCTACTTTTTTGCTGATTTTACAAAATAATATAATTTACGGTTAATTTTTGTAAAACACGTATTTTTGATGTGAACATTACTTACATTTTAGGCCTTTAAATTTAGTTTAGTTTAGTTTTTTTTTGTTTTACAAAATATTATTGGTAATTTGATAAAACTAGGAAAATCTTTAATTTTATTTCAGTATTATTTAACAATTTTTTAGTTCTTAATGTACATTTTTCCTCATGGCAAATATGTGTAAAATTATTTTATTTTTGCATATTTAAATAGTCTTAAATGTAATTTTATGGTCAAATATTGTAAAAGAACAGATTCCCGTTTGTAAAAACACAGCCTATTGATGTGAATGTATTTAACAGTTTTGGCCTGTTTTTAAAATGTGTTTATTTAGATTTTTACAGTTAACATGCAAATATTTTTTTCTGTAATCCCAGTAAGTATTATCTGTAATTCAATTAAACAGAGAAAATCTGTAAAATATCAGCAAAGTGTGAAAAATACAGCTTAAAAATGTTGTTTTTACAGTGTAGCCTGAGAATTAACAGCAAAATACTAACTGGTACAGTCTTTTATGGGAAGATGCATGCTTTCTCCAATTACTTCACATTTAGATTTCTTCAGCCTTCACTGAGCCAAAAATGGGACCCAATGTGTGGTTTCACATGGTGTTAAATATGGATGCCCAGGGCAAAAGTCAGAATAACCTGAAATAATTGCAGTTGGATCACTCTGAATCATCATTACCAGTTGTGTGGTTAATTCTAGGGCGAGACGAAAAGAGCGTGTCTCATTCTGAAGCGAATACAGCTTGCAGTAAGCGGCTTCAGCACCTGTGATCACAGCTAGCCATTGCTCAACAACACCAGGAGCTAACACCTGGCGGAGCTGGCATCTGCAGAGAAAGAGAGGTAAAAAATAAAAAGAACACAAACAAATGGCTTTGCCACTTGTGTGCAGAAAGCTGTGGCTCACAATACTGTGTCCAGGGATTTTCTAAATTACCCTCTTGCTGAGTTCAGTCACAGTAAGTACTTTGAAAAATCATAATCGGGTCCCTGAGCAGCCCTGGGGGTGGCCAGGGAAGCACTCTGTCTTGCTTTTCCTGATGTTAACTCTCCTATTATTAACTTTTGTGCAAGGTATCACATTTTTGGATAAGAGGGAGAAAGCCAAAAGGAGCCCAAAAAATCATGCTGAGAAATAGCAGAGGCTATTATCATGGTGCATTATTTCCTGGCTGCCCTGTGGTCGCTCAGATGGGCCTACAAACATTCAGCACTCCTGCTGTCTCCTTGCAAGGCGCTGTCATTTCCAAGACGGGGACATTTGCTCAGTCATGCTCTCTCATTCTCTCTCTCCACTTCCACTTTACTGATACTGTCATTTTGGAAACATTTGCTCAGTCACTCTCCATCACCTCCTCCCCTCTCCTCCCTCTGTCCTCCACTCATTCTTTTCTCACCCTCTCCTCCTTCTTGTCCTCCCTCTTCTTCCAACACAGGCTCAACACTGACAGGATAACGTGCAGCACTTTCAGTCTCGGCTGTGTGAAGACTTTGTGTCCTTTTCTATTCATGTCAGGCACCTTCAGATAGCATGGGGGATTTACATTCTATAGTCTCAGTAAAAAAAAAAGAACACTGCAAAAACACAAAGTATCACTGCTCAAAGTGTGAAAAAAAATTAAATCCTTTTAATGATACCAGGAGAGGATAAGAAATACAAGAAGGTCAGAAAACTCAGACACATTCCAGATTCTCCACCAGCACAACATGTGTTCTTTAAATCATTTTAACAAAAGGCTGTATTCATTACACCTTTTTTGTGATGTGGAAAGCTTTAAAAATCGTCTCCTGGAAATCCTGTGCTTGGCTGTGTTGTCACTGGATCGTGCGTTTTTACGCATGACCGCATGGTGGCGACCTGCGCTGCGCTGCGCTGCGCCCAGAATCAGCTTCCCGGCGTTACCTCATGAAGAACCCGGGACTCGTCCTCATCCGACGCACACCGGCAGCCGGGCTCTCCACCGTGGCAGGCTCCGACCGTGCTACTGTGACTGCGTGCGTGTTTCTCCCCGCCTCGCCGCCCTCATTCTCCGCTCTCCGAACTGCTCAACTTCTCCTCAGCGCTCATGTCAAACTGAATCCCGACCTTGACAGCGCGCCGCGGAGAGGAACTTTACAGGACGACGAAGCTCGGAGAGAGAGTGTGTTTGTGCTCCGTATCTGGCGCTCCTCTCCAGAAAGGAAACGGATTCGAGGAAAAAAGTCTGATTTGGAGAAGCTGGAAGCCACTCGGTCGCGGACAACGGCAGGAAGGCTGAAGTTTGAAGTAGAAGAAGAAGGAAAACAGCATCTCAAGGACGCGGGTGAAAGAAAAAAAAGTATGAGGAGCCGCTTTGCCTCGTTACAGGTGCAGCGAGAGATTGGCTGTTTGGACTTAACCTGGATTCGTCTTGACTGAGTTGCATCTGTTCTCAGAGCAAAACGCACGCTGCTTTGGCACCGAAAGGAAAATATTTTGTGGGATTTGTGGAACTGGATCGGACTGTAAAACAAACACAGACTGTGTGACCGAATTCTCCGGCCGCCAGAGGCTACGGCAGCGTTTTTATTTTCACGCTCCCGGGGTTCGGTGCGCTCTGCCCGATTGGACTCCCAGAGACACGGAGCAGCGGAACCAGGACACCACAGCCACGACCTCCGCCGGGCACTTGTTGTCCAGTCTGCGTCCCGACGCCCCCCGGTTTGGGACCATGTTTGAGGAGTCCTGGAGCAGATCGATGTGGCGCGCCACATGGATTTTATTTTTTTCCTTACTCATCCACTCCACGCAAGCTCAAGGTAAGAGGGACACCGGCTCGGCACGGTGCCGATCAGTCATCACGCAGGCCCACTGTGGCTCCCCTGCTGTGCTGGGTGTTTATGTGGACGAATCTGTGATGTCTCCATTATTCATCGCCTTTTGCACGTTGGGCAGCCTATAATTTCCTCATTAGGCTACACATCCTACTGACACGCAGATCTCTTTTGCGTAAATGTGGCACACACTCACGCACCGGTGCTATTATTTCCCGTTTAATAAACATTTCTATGACGCTTTCCCTCCACATCTTTCACAGCCTGAACTTCACATTTAACTCCATTAAGTTCAGATCTTATATATGGTGTGCGTCTTTATTTGGCACCACTCGAGTTCCATGATGTTTTCTCGGGAGACAGCTGCTATCCACTGGATTTTTGGATTTTTCTACTTGGAACATATGTAATGAACATTTTTAATGACAGAAGCCAAGCTGTTGAAACGTTAAGCTGAGAAATAAGTACTAATTAATTAATCACACACACACACACACACACACACACACACACACACACACACACACACACACACACACACACCCTGAGCTTTGCAAATAAATAGATCCACATTGATACATGCACACGAGTGTGAAATGTTGAAAATGAATTGGTTTTCTGTGAACTGTGCTGCCTGAGCAGAGGAGAGAGGAGTGTGGCGTTTTTCTTCCCTGTTTTCCATTATTTTAGTAGGCAGAGTCAAATTCTCAATAATCCCACAAGATCCCTGTAAAATTCCTGTGGAGATTTGGAAAACCAAGGCAGAGTCGACTGTAACCTCGGGCATTTCTTCCTCTTTATTTTTACCCCGTCACATCCCTGCAAGGTGTTTAGTTTCTCTGCTGTATCTCTGCTGAAAATGATCACTAATTATCGTTTGTTTTTATGAGACAACAGCTCGGTTGCTGTGGGAGATCACAGTCGGATCGTGATAAGAGACGATGTGACACTTTGATCCAGACATTGTTCCGTACATCCAGAACAGAGGGAGGACTGGAGTTCGCACCATGGCTCCTTGAGGTTGCTCCAGGGGGTCTTTTAGCGAAGAACATCTTAATTGCCAGGCAGTGGCAACTTGAAGAATAATGATGTTGATGGAAGGTTTTCCCTCGCCGCACAAAGCTCAAACTCTTTCTGTGCATGTTCAACAAATGTTGCTCTCACCTATTGTGGGTGACACTCCCTGTGTTGCTTCTGCTTTGGTCTGCTGCACCTTCCCCGCTCAGGTAGTTGGGATTCAGGTGTTGCTCCCGCTGTGAGGAGGGAGTATTACCTCTCAAGATAGACTCTAAGCCCTCGGTTGGGCTCACTCAATAATACAATGTAGAAAAGATGGAAAAAAAAAGGAAACAAACAAACAAGCCAAGATATCCATCATTCATGAGGGCAAATCCTAGCACCTGACATTTACAGGAGATTGATAACTCGGGTATTAAGACTCCTGACATTGTTGTTTTCACTCTGCACCTCTCTGGCTCTTTCCTTCTGAATGCCTGTTTAACCAAGGGAGTTAAATAAGTCAACATTATTTACAGCAGCAGCCTGGGGAGGTGGTTTCGCTTCTTTTTTGGGTGTGCATGGGTGCATGCAACAATATGCATGCCTGTGTACAATACAGCTGTGAATGTTGGAGATGAAGGCTGCCAGTCACTTTCTCTCCGCTCAGTCCATCCAGAAGCAGCCCTCAGATTCCATTACGCTCCGCTCCCGGGTCAGAAATTGTAGGATTTAATTGGACTCTCTTCAGACCGTTTGGAGCTGCAGCTCGTTGAAAGTGACCCCAGTGTGGGCCGCTCTCTTTCCTCCTGATGATTAAAGAACATGATGAGGCGAGTAGCATGCCTCTGGATGGACATGTCAGCCACTGCTTGCCACATTTTAATGACCAGTCCACTGAAACAGCTTTTTAACGACGGGAGAACAGCCTTCATCAGACTTAAGTGTTATCAAGTCTTTGCTTTAGGGCCTGCTGAGCAGAGGGAGATCATCTCCAGCCCTTTTATTTTTGTATATTGTCATTCATCATCATTGTGCGCAGCAGGGAGGCAGAGGAAAGTCTGATGGCTTGAAAATGTACATTTGGTCTGCGAGTAGTTTCAGAAACATTCGAACCCTGAAACACTTTCTCAGCCTGTTTTTGGTTGCTGACATATGAGCACACTTTGTTTTTTTCCTTGAATCATGTAAAAAAAAAAAAAAAAAAAAAAAAAACTAAGAAAAAGCAAAAAAAAAACACCATCCTCCAAACTCGCCCAGCATATTTAGTTTAAAGTGACAGTTAGAAGAGCTGTCTGGTCTGTCCCACTGTTCATTCCAATTCATTTACTGAGGTCATGCCGAGACAATGCTGGGCTCGCCTGCTGGTTTTGTCATTTCTAACACGTCTATTTTGGAGCTTGCAGCAGCGGGGGAGGACTCTATTGGAATGTCATGTTTGGCATACATACTTCTGCATCACTCACCGTCTGCAGATTAGTCCGAGCGGCTACAGCTCGACTTTGGGAGCTTTGCAGGGACTTGAAGACTTCATTCTGTCAGAGGCGTGGCGCTCAGATTAACATCCATAACTGTGGTTATGACAGAGTGTCGGAGAGGGGAAGCTGCCGGGACGCGGAGGATGCACAACATGTTTGGAGCGGCGGTCTGTTTTTAGCTCGGACCTTGACACAGTAATAGAAGTCAAGGATGTCATCTCCATTTTAAATCTGTTTGGAGATTGGATTGAAATTGTCGGACTGGAATGAAATGCAATGTGGTTTGGGAAGAACCTCTTGACTGCTTCAGAAGGAAGTAAAATTGGATGCACTCTTATCACGAACGACAAAATAGGGCACGTAATCACAGATGCACAGTGGAAACATTCAGTCAGCGGCTTCCACATGAAGAGGTCGACGCCGCAAGTGGCAATATTAGATTGTTGAGTTATCAAGGTTTTCAATCGTTGCGTGTTTTGTTTGTGGATGCTTGAGAAGTCCAGTGAAGATAGGAGACAGACAGCAGATGATTGTAGAACTGTATTTACATTAAGAGGCAGTTTTCTGTCACTCTTCAAAGCCACTTTAAGTCTTAGGCTGCAGGTATGAGTGTTCTCTTTAGGCTTGCTTGAAATTGGCCTGATGTATTTGGTCAGAGCTGAAGTGAGGTAACCTACAGCGAAAGCGCTGATTGAGATTGGAGTGTGAATGATTTGTGGAGACAGAGGGGTTGAGACAATGTCTCCAGACTACAAATGTCCTGATTTGTCACTCATCTTAATTGACAGACTGGGGATTTCTGTTGCCTTGTAGCAGCTGTGCCCTGTGAAATGATTTTCAAAAAGACGAGGAAAAAAAAAAGAGACGGAGGCTGTCCTAGATCCCTGCAGCCAGCACTTTGGCAAAAGGTCACAACATATTGCTTTTAGTATTCAGGGCTGGCAAGAAAACTCACGGTCAAAGTCCAGTGATAGATTTCTCAGAGGGATGTCTAGAGTTTCACTGCGCTACGTTCAATAAAACAAAACTTCCCACCCAAGGTCTCTAGTAGTGGCAAGTCCGAGAGTGAGGCGTAACTGAGAGACCTTTTGTTTTTCTCTCTGGAAAGCATTTCCAGAGCTTTTTGGAGTGGGACTGTTTTCATCGATCCGGGTTCCGGTTTCCCAATACCAGTCAGTCAGAGAGGTTAAAAGTGTTTCTAAGTGGGACTTTTTCAGTGTTCATAAATTTCCAGTCTGATAATTAAATTTAAACCAACAGAATGCTAATGGCTTACAGAATAAAACACTTAGCAGAAAATACAACAACATACATCAACATAGCAGCTCCCTTCAGTTTGTCTCTTGCTTGAGTCAGAGGTTATTTTCAGAGTCAATAAAACAATCGTACTTAAATGACAGTGAACTCTTGTGTTAAATGATTTTTTTTTGAATATTTAACTGTCAGAATAAGAACTGTCACTTGGAAAAGGAGGAGAGTGGTGACAGAATGACAGATCTTCATGTATGACCGTACACATTCCACATGTACACTTTGATCACTCTGCTGTGTCTGTTCCATATGTAGTTTGGCTCTCGCCAGAGGCGAAGCCTCAGAATGATTGCAAGGAATCTGAGGACCCCATTAGTGAACTTCTCACCTATTGACAGCCATAAACACAGCTCAGCACTTTTCTCACCCCTCCCATGGACATGTAGACCTGCAGCTTCTTACATTACAGTAGAAGGAATGTATGCTCGTTATCGACTCATGCTCATTTTTACAAGGGCAGCGCGATTATTGCCCAAGTGATAATCAAGATTATTTTAAGCAAAGTTGAGACTGTGATTATATATCACAATTATTGAATATTTTTTATAGAGGTTTCACATTTAAATAAACCACACACTGCTTTTATTTCCCATGTCCTGCTACATTCCTACTAATGTAAAAACCTTCGCATCAAGATAAAACCTGCAATTTCAGTATATCTCCTAGAAACAAAATATAAAACAGCATTGGAAACTCCTCACATGCTGAACATCTGCTTATACACACACACACACACACACACACACACACACACACACACACACACACACACACACACACACACACACACAAACTAACCAGTCTTCCCTTAACACCTCATATGCAGGATACGGTAGAAGAGCTGTGCACAGAGAAGCCTCTAGTCCCCACTCAGTTACTGCAGTACAGTATCCCAGACATTTGTGTAACCAAAAATTGCTTTGGAAAAAACTGAACTAAGGTGCTCTAATGTCAGATTTGTTAAGTTTAAGCCAGATTCATTTATTTAAATGGGCCTCAAGTTTTCTACATAAGGAGCAGACATTTTTACATCTCAATCGTCGAAAGTGTGATTCTGATTCATGCTCTGCTTATTCTGACCCCAGCATTGAAACTAACCCAATAAAACGATAGAAATGTTAGCTTTACCTGTGCATCACTGTGCACGTACACTGTATCTGCATAAAATACTTTCCTTCATTGTTAACATGATTTGATGTGACAAAACGGTGTCCTGGTTGCACCTTTAGTGCTTCAAACATTTTGCGAATGCTGGCTGTGTTCACATGTTGACCAAGTGTCGACGCTCCCCTTTGTGCCGACACGTACATGTGTGAAAAGCGCAGGGGCAGCGGGGTGGAAGTGTGTGCAGATGTGTTGAATCTATCAAGCTTTAATCTACAGTACGACATCCTGCCAAGCTCTGTTGGATTTCGTTGCATTTATTGTGCTGCCTGACATAACCCCATTTGTGTGATTACGGTGGATAATGTGCCATATTTAAGGCACCGTCATGCTGGAATGCCTGTTAAAAATTCAAAGCTACATGCAAACAGACAAACTTCTTCTTGGTCAGTGAGTTGTGGAGGCAGAAGGACTCGTGGCTCTGAAAGCGGTGCCACGGTTTGAGAATAAGGCAGACTGCAGCCCTCTCATTGTCATTCAGCGAGACGCCGCGTTGGCCAATCAAATACGTGCAAGCGCACACTCCTGCTGGATTACTTTGTGACATAAACATGGTTGTTTGTGCTGTTTATGTGTCTCCTGGCTGCTGTTTTTGATGCCTGTGACAAAAGATAAAATGGTTGCAGTGAGTTGGAAAATCCTGTCTCTGAATATTATAAAGCACTGCCTGAAAACACTTCAGATTCTGTTTGTGGACCAGCTGGATTGTATTTCATGTCTCACTTTGACCCGACACCATCGTGCCCCGGTGATTCTCCACAAACCACCGACCAAATCCCTGTGACCCTGCCAGTATTGGTCATATTAGTCTCTCTGTTCAGCTCATTGACAGTCTGATTACACACTTGTTGCTGCATAACCAGAGACATACACTAAATGAATGCCTTTATACACTGAACAAGCCCAGACATTGATACAGACGGGCATAAAAGGCTTAAAAACACCTGCTTTAACTCACCCAAAGGCGACCGTTTCTGAATAGCCAAGCTTTTGGGAAAGGACTTTGAATTTTATGGCTGAAAATCGCACCCTGACTTTAATACTTTACTGCAGCAGGTGGAGATAAGGTCAGTCTAACTTGGGGAGAGATGACATAAAAATGGTGCCACCAGCAACGGCTCGCTCCTCAGAGGGAGTTGCTTGGTAACAATGGTGAGGCATAATCAATACCATTTCACAGCTTTTCTGTTCAGTGACCGCATTTGCTTCCAAATTCCCTCATCGGCATGCCAGCCACTTTCCATTTTTCTTCCTCAAGTCGTTGTAAGAATCCTCAAATTTCTGCCCAGTCCTGCTCTCTTCTTTGAAATGCCAGTTATGTAACCTCCAGAAAAATAACTATTTGATTGAAAAAGAAGAAAGATAAATGATCGTACTATTTCCTTTTTCCTTCCGAGCAGTTCAGACGGAGTGACCAGAACAAGAGCGGTTGGGACGACGACGTAGTAGGCCTTATTCACAAATAGTCTCTTTTAAGCCCCTGTCATGGTGCCAGCTGCCTGGAACAGAGCACAAAGGAGTCTGGTTAGTGTTTGCCAGGGCTGCCCTATTTGTCTTTGCATGGTGATTAATTTGGTTTCTGGGACTGGGAAAAGAGGCCACCAGGGCCAGCTGGGAATTGTCACCATAGACGGAGACAGACAGAGGTCAGTGCTGAATGACCTGCGGGACTGAAAACAATTTGGAGTGCTTGTCAATCAAAAAAAAACCAGAGGATTCGCTTGTGTCCCTGTTGGCTTTAGTAGTGACGAGCTCATTTCATTGTTCATATCCTAATTGGGGCTGTGACTGTACTGGATTTAACCGGAATGGCGAGTCTTTAAACGCCTCCTTTGATCACTGTGCTGTGCGCCAGGGTAAACCGGATTACCTGCTCCGAAATGATTGCTTCATTTGCGACTGGTGTTTTTGGACTTTGTTACATTTGCAAAGTGTGTGCATCTTTATTTACAGGTGTTCCTCTTTGATGTACAGTCAGGAGACCACTGATAGCATGCATGTTTTTTTATTTTGTACTTGGCTTTTCAGTAAGAACGCTACAGCATTCCTCTTTTGAAGCTCTGTTCGATCTACTTTGTGTGAACAATAAAGCTGAGGCTTGCTGTGCCGAGACCAGAGTGAAGGATTTACAGTAGGGCATTCCACCTTGTTTTAATATCACTGTGGCGAGAGCGTATCCTGTGTTTCCATGTCTGCTGAGGCAAGCCAACCCGCAATTCTGCACTCTTGCAGCCTCCTAAATTATCATCTGGGGGCCTTCTGTTCTTATACGCCTTATATGCATCAGATTGTGCTGCCTTGTAGTGATCCTGATCTCCTGCTGCACAAATCGAGCTCTAAAACGACCTCAACATAATAATAAACGAGAGGTACAAATGTGATTATGGACTTGAACTTTTCTCTCACCTTAAGAAGGCCATTATGCGCGAGGCGACAGGCGAAGCAGGGGAGCCACAGTCAAGGCCTGTTTACCACCATCATCCCTCATATGGATGGATGGAAATGAGGCAGACCTCAGAGTGACACTAGCTTCAGGAGGCCCCCAAACCAACTCACTCATGTGGATTCTTGTGTGTTTACAATTGAAATGCGCTCAGATTGGCTGGGAGCTTGGGAAGCCACCTCTGAACCCTGTAATTGCTGCTTCCTGGGGGAGGTGTTTTTCTGTGAGTGTTTGCAGGCGACGTCTGAATTTGCATGCATATGTAAGTGGAAGGCGCTTGTGGGTGTTGGTCTGCATGCAAGCGGTGGCCAGTTAAAGCCCACAGGCCAATAAGCTGGCCTAACTATCACATCTCCGACTGGCTGCCACTCACTGGGCTCCCCCAGAGCTACAATAATTTCGCTGCAGTGCTATATGAAGAAAATGATAGGGGAAAAAAATCTGCATCTCTAGTTCATGGAGTTCGGGGGCATTAAATTGAAAACACCCAGAGCCGTATATTTTGTGAATAAAAAGGGATTCAGGCTAAACTGCTGCTCTTTTCTGCATACTTTGATACCACTGGCGTGATTCTATCGTGAAGAAGCCGGATGACACGCAGATCAATGTAATGGCTCAGATAGGGATGGTGGAGGGCCTGATCGATTCTGACAATCACACCATCTTTAACAGACATCTCATCAAAGGCCCATTCCCTTTTTCGCCATCCCATTACCCATCCATCCAGCCCTTGGATCCGCTGCCTCCTTACCCATCCCATGCAGGAATAATGGGGCCTTCACCCCCAGTTGGATTAATCAGCCATAACCATATGCTACCGTGTGCAATTATGCTGCAATTTTGACCAAGGGAAACAGCTGTTGCCATTTGAAAGGGTGGAATAAGATTGTAATTGCCTTAACTTTGATTTGTAGGGTGCTTTGATTTGATGAGAGAGCACATTTTTATGCTTTACATAATAATAACACAGAATGAAGAGAACTATTAGAACATGAGACTTTTTCCGCTTCCAGCCTCCAGATGCATTCGGAAGATAACCTTGCTGTTATGATCAATTACTCACAAATTATAGCACGAATGATTATGTTTATTTATTTGGGTTTGAATGAACTTTCTATTTACAGAGGCGGTGTTTTAGATTCAATCATCTAATGACTTTTGATTATGTTGATGCGTGGGGGCGCCATGCTATTTTGATGCAGGAGGTTCTGTAATCTTCTCCGTAAGGCCGTCGCATCAAAGGTGATCTTCTGAAATCCTTTCCACGGCAGCGTTCCATACCTTTTAATGTGCTAGCCTTCCTGCTTATGCACTCCTCTTACCATTTGTCCACATTTGATGAGAAAACCTACAGACTCTACGTAGCATTAAATCTTTGACGTGTTTTCAGTCATACAAGAATTCCAGCATTATTTTCTCCAGGACTCAACCTGTCTGCAGGTATATGACTTGATTATTGCGTTAATTATTTTGAATCCAATGGAGAGATGTGTGACTCTGTAATAATATGTAAATGATTCACACGAAGGTCAGGGTGTTCTTCTTCTCCAGGTGTTTTTTTTTGCTACAGTGATATGAAACAGGTGAAGAACCCTTGAACCAAAAAGAGCACGACTGCAGATTGTGTGCCTGGAAGGTTTGTGTGTCAGGAGTTCAAAAATAATTGCGCTGTCTGCACCATTTGTTGGTTCCTAAAGACACTAAAAATGTATTTTCTCTCTTAGTGAATTTGCAGATAAACACAATACGTATATTAAAGATGCAAAAGTGCGAGGGCTGGAGGAGGAAAGTATGCCGAATAGTGCTGCACTGAATATTGAAACTTGAAAAGTCATTAAAAATGACACTGTTCTCTGTTATTAGTCCCAATATGATATCAGGTGCTCCCTGCATTTCCTCTGCAGGTATTGTGGTCATGCCAACTCATTTCTTCTTCTCTCATCGTAACAAAACCCAAGGCTTAGCTGCTCTTAGTGCTGTTGCAGAACATCTCATGACTCTTCAAAAAGTAGATGCATTTATGCTGTATATGGCATTATATACCATTAGATCAATTCTGTGAACACCAAAAGGCCAATCTGGGTAGGAAACCTAGACCAACAATCAACCATTGGCCCATAGTAATGCTGTAATTTTATCTCGCTTAGGCGGAAGGTATTAAGTGTCACAGCAAAGTTATGTGACGATTGGCGTACGTTAGTCCATCTGTCTGTCTGTGTGCAACATTACTCAAAAACAGACCAACGGATTTGGATGAAATTTCCAGGAAAGGTCAGAAATGACACAAGGACCAAGTCATTAGATTTTGGCAGTGATGCGGCTTATAGTCTGGATCCACGGATCTGCTAAAGATTTCTGTATCATTGCCAGGTAGCGGCAAGGCGTCACTGTAACCATGACAACAAGTGAATACTACGTCAGCTGATTGTGATCCTACTACAAATCCACCGCTGAGGACTTATCAGGACTTATCCATCAGAAATGATACAAGGAACAACTGATTAAATTGTGGGGGTGTTTCTGAGTCCCTTCAATTCCCACCGCCTGCTACATATTTAGGTCATGTGATCTGGTATCCGTACATAACATACACATGCAGAACACACACCTGGACTCAGCGCAAGGTCATTGTGTTTGTGGGTACATCTATATTAAATGGACACATTCTATGCTGTTGTGATTTCTGCATTGAATTTTTTCAAGATTTCAGCCGTCAGAAATGATACGACTGAGCAGCCTTGGAGGAGGACTGAGCTCTCTGAGTGCTTTTCTTGTTTTGAAAATGTGACAACACTAATTCATGAGAAAAATACGATACATGTTGAAAATGAGAAAGTCGGGGCAGGATGATGAAGGTTAAATACCATGAATATGTAACAAAAGCGAATGAAATGCAGCGTAACTCTAAAGTTTCAGGAGGAAACTTGGCCACATTGGAAGTGATCTGGCATCAGAGTTTGATATGTTCAATACTTTCTAGAAAAGTTCTGTGTGCCTCTTAATTTTCCAGCCTCCCTTTTGAACTTGTCAGTGGGGTAGACAGAACATCATGTGCCATGTGAATTTTTCATCAAACGGTCAATTTCTGTTCTGAAGCCTTTTACAGAAGGATTTACTAACTGGTGCCTCTCTTTCTCTGCAAGTTGTTAGATAATTTGCTTTGTGCAATAAGCTAAAGGATGAACTCTGACCTGATTGAGATGCACAAAGAGGAGATTGTAATGATGAAATGCCTTCTTAATACATCAGCTGCGTGGGGTCAGTATTCGCTCCTCTTTAAACACGCCATGAATGACAGAGCCTTGGCAGTGCTTTGAAAACTGTGCTTAAACTCACAAAACATTGTTCTTATTTTCCTTTTTTGTCATTGTCTGACACTTAGGGGCCACTCTCAAGAGATGTAAGGCACATTTCCCTCAACGGAGAACATCTTACATCTGTGAAAAGAATGAATGTTCTCCGCTGGTATTGGTGCATTGATCATGGACGCCTATGATATTGCTTTTGAATAGTTCCTTTTGACTCCTGCCAAGCCTCGTGTAAACACCAAGCACTGTGCAAATGATTTTTTATTTCATTTTTTGTGCTAGCAGATGTACTTCACAAATGTCTTCTCATGCGAGGAAAGTGACGCGCACACAGAGAAGCAAGGAATAAAGAAGGAAAAAAGGTGATAGCGGCATCACCAATTAACTAGAGGATAATTAAAGGCTTTATTTGAAACTATTGTATGCCTGCAATTTTTATCCGGGCGATCACTTCCTTAGCTTGGCTCATCTGTCACCACATCCAGCTCCCCCACTGATAGCTGATTGTTATGGTTTGATATCACCTGCTAATTGAGATGCCTGCTTTATCTGTGACTCACTTTCAGAGAAAAGCACCCTTTCATAGCTCTTCTTTACACTTTTTCAGCTGAGCAGGTCCCCAAATGTAGATTAGTTAGATTAACATCTTGATTATCGTTTGCCTGGATACACTTCACACTTGACCAAATTACTTAACACTCTCGGCAGTCAACTTAATGGGAATAACCCGATGATAATGGAAGGTGACAGAGTGAGATGGATGCTCGGACGCTGGGTTTTGACCCTGCGGTGTTGCGTTCGCTTGACCTCAGCTCAAGGACGCTAATAGGTAGCCTCGCGAGCACGTTCGCGGATGCAAACACTCGCGCAAACATGCTCACACTTCTCTCTCATTGCACAAAAGTGAGTCACTCCCTCATGAGTGAGCAGAAGAGGCAAGGAGTGCTCCATCCATCTTGATTTGTCAATAGTTACAATTTTAATTACACCTGAGTGCTGTCAGCCTGCCAGGCTGGGCGGGGAGCATCGATTCGCTGCGACTAATTGATTAATTGCTGTGTTCAAGTGGGCAGTTTTCCCCTCCAGACCCCATCTCTTATTTTGCAATTCCCTTCATCTTCATTTTTCGGTGTGTTGTGTTTACAGCACTGAGCTTTCACCTGCAGGTTGCGAGGAATAAGTGGGGTGCTTGTAAAGGAGACCCACCTTATTTTACTCGAGTGAGAGTGGCGTATTAAGGGGGAGGGAGGCCTGTTGTTACTGTACGAACGATAGATAACAACTGGGGCGTCGCAGTACATCACCGCAGCCATTATGTGACAGTTAAAGGAGGCGAGAGATTTGGAGGCGCAGCTGCCGGAGACCTTTTACTGAAAACTGTGGCTTAAATTTGTGTGGCCGTTTGTCACGGCGCTCCACTGTCTTGCGGAATGAGCTCCAGTCTTTATATTGCCATTTTAGACAACAGCACACAATAGTGATCAAAAATAAAAGGTGCGGACGACACAGCTAGTGTGTTGGCTCGCACCGCTCCCTTCTCTAAATCTTCCTTCCTTCCTGGCAGAAGTCTTTAAACCTCTCCATAAAATGTCAGAACCCTGGAGCTGCTGCATCACAGTCAACCCGACCGCCGACCTCCAGGGCTCCAGCTTACACCAAACAGGCCCACTTCCCATCATCCGTCACTGAATCCTCTGAGAGCTGGGCAGGTTTTATAAAAATCTCAAACCCCAAACCATAATTGTAGTTGTGCAATGTCACAAAAGAGTAGAAATCTGTTTTGATAAACTCTTTGTAAAGGATTTGGTGAAGCAAAGGTTAAACAAAACCGCTGCTGGTTGTGAAACTTGTAAAAAACTAAACCCTCCAGTGTCTTCGGTGACTACTGCGGTATTTGCATGGTCGCATTCTGAATTCCAGCTCGGTCTTTTAAATATTTACGCTCCGTGTGTGGGCTATATTTAAACAAAGGAGTTAATGAGTGTTTTGACAGTGTTGGTTTCTTGTGGCCAGTCAGGGTGGGGGGAGTTGTGCAGTTTCAACAGAGACACGATGACTAATGGAAAAAAGCAGAGATGGGCATGAAGTACCGGACGTGCATCAACTTCAATTTAAACTGTGTGACACATCGCAAAGTCATAAACAAGTGTTACAGTTGAGCTAAATTCAGCCGTGTGGCTTCACTCTGTTCTAAAAATGTAGTTCTTGGTTAAGCCTCTGAATGCCGAGCTGTTTCTGGGAGAGTTTCTTCGCTCCAGTTGGGCTCATTTTTTATTTCAAGGTAAAATCTCGTGCCTCAGTGGAAACAGCACAGCCATGTATAGAAGGGCAAGGACTCAAACATGTTTTCTGTGCCATATGATGCAGCTATATCACCATAAATCCTAAAAAACAAAAGAAGAAAAGTTTAATTTTATTTTCCAACGTTTTTTTCCAAGTTCACCCATGTGTTACTATTACTGGAAAAAATGTTCCCTAAAAATTCTGTAGATATTCTACAACTTAAATTTTCATTTTCTTCCCATTTTTGTCTTTTAGCTGCTCTGTGTCGCACACATCCTGCAGTTCAGTCAAGGTTCAACTGAAAATTCCCTGAATTTTTTCCATGGGATGGTGGGTCACAGCTGAGTTGCTCGTGGTTTTTCAATTATAGCAAGGAAGGCAGTTTTTTTTTTTTTCAAATGCTTTATTTTTAACAAGCTTTTAAATGAGACAAACAGAATCTGATGAAATATCACAATTTGAAGCTCAGATTTGGTAAATTTTCTTGACTGAAGGGTTGAACATCTGCTCATTCTTTCACTTTGTTTTGATTTCTCGCTCAGAAAATGGTGTAATTTGGGTGATTTCTTAAAAGATAACATCTCTTTCAGGTTCTGGGGGTTCAGAAGGTTTTACAACACTGGAATCCTGCCTAAACATAGTTGCTGAAAATTCTGAACTTAATTGGATTGTAATTACTTTGAGCATGCATGATTAGCTGACCCCCTCCTAGTCGTTTTTTAGCTTGGGTTGCAGGGTTTTCTCCCAGCATGCACCGCTGAAAGAGAATCTGTGAGAGGAGTGTGCTGACTCTCGAGATGCATTTTGGTGCTGACATTATGAGTACACAGCTCTAACAGGAGGCGTCTAGATTTCACACATAAAATTTTAAGTTCTTCTTTATCATTTTACAGACGATACTTCCTGAGGAGTGAGTGTGGCGTGCTGGTGAATGCATCCATATGTAGTTCCTTCATCCCCTTCTATAGGTAACAATAGAGCGCTTGTGATCGCTGACTGTTTATAGCAGGAAGAACATGTGTTGGCAGTGGGGAGTGAATAACTGAAGGCAGGGAGCCTCTGTAGATGTGGTTAACGTCCATCGTCCTGTCACTTAGGAGATCAGGAAGGAAATTTCTGAGCAGTGAAAGAATACAATACCAGTTGTGAAACAACAGCAGAAAAATGTGCTCTGTCCTTGTTTGCTGCACAATGCAGTCAGAGAAGCAGCGAAAAGGTGCTTTTCACAGAGACGGCAACAACAAGAAGAAAAGGTTCCCTTTGATGGCCAATTACTTGGTCTGTCATTCCTTCCTCACAGTGCCAGAACACAACACAACCTTCACACAGGTTGACTGTCCCTCAGCCCCACGTAGCCACATAGACAAATTCATAAGCACAAGCGCATACTGCTGCATGAAAATGACATTGTACGCTGTGAGGCTTATGTGTGTAAACACTATCTAAAGAAAACAAACATGTAGAAGCACAATGCTGCATGTTAAAGACCCCGGAGTCGCCCTCACAGCCACACGTACAGCACACGGCCTCTCCATGGAATTAAGACGAGCAGGAAACAGTCATAGGCAGGTATTAATGCAGGTAGCGCTACTCGGAGACAGGAAAAAAAAAAGTAAACACTTAGCAGGAGCAGAAGAAAATCAGAAACACACAAGGACTGTTTTATTTCAGCTCAAAGTACGTAATTTAAGACCTGCCAACTGCAGCGACCATTAAAAAATAAAAATAAACAAATAAATTAAAATGTAAATTTTGATTTCATGCTGTGACATTTGGGACATGTTTTTTTCTTTTTAAAATGTATTTATTTTTAATACATTTACTGTTGAGCTATTTTCAGAAATCCTAATTTTTAAAAAAATAATTTAGGGATGCAAATATCATGTATTCATTAAAAAAAATATTTGTAGCTTTAAATTAATACTGTGATATTTGGTTGGGAAATGTTTTGTATTTAAAAAAAACAACTTTTTAAAAAATCATTTTACTGACAAGCCATTTTAGAAATCTTTACTTTTTATATTTTATCTGTATAAAATAACTCAATAATTCAGCATATTGTGAAGTAAAAATATAGAGTTTAATGCAACAGATGTTAAAAAAACAAAATGACAAATATCTGCTGCAAGTGACATTATCATCACTTTATGCAAGACTGTGCAACTTTTGAAAGGGGGAAATACCACATAATTCAAATGAAACTTCATAATTAAGAAACACATCCTTACTTGTTTGGGTGAAGCAGTGCAGTAGTTTGTGGTGGCTGATAGATTTTAAACAGATAACGCCATGGTGGTTTGCTTTGCTGACTTTATCACTCTTTCTATTTGTGCCCCGCTATATTTTATCATTCGGCATTATCTTGTAATTACAGACGACCACAGGGACCACAGTTTGCATTGAAAAAAAAATCCATATTGAAATAGGTTCCAAACAATAATTATTGCAAATAATTTGTGTACTTTCCTGGGTATTGTATGTTTGTAGCTAAGGAAAATAATTGGGTTAAAGCACACCTAATTAGTTCAGCAATTTGGGGAACTGCACTTATTTGCTTTCTTGCTGAGTGAGATGCGAAGATTATTATCACTCGTATGTCTGGTAAATGTGAAAGTGGAGCTAGGAGATCGGCTGAGTCGCTTTTTCACGCATTAAGCGAAGCGAATCACCTGCTGGCTCGTTCCTAAACATCACACAAAAATCTGTTGGAACCAATGACAAAAAAATACTTTAGTGTGGTACATAGTGAAGGGCTGCCACTGAATACCATTCAGTCGATTCATCTGGGAGATGAATTTTATCCAAAAAATCTGGAGTTTCGAGCTTTATGGGTGCATTTAGCCACTTCAAGGACAAAATCTATTGAAAAGCTCTCCCTGCTAATCAACAGACGCCGTTTATGGTGGTTTTACCTCTACTGGTGGGCATCTCATAGAATAATGTATTCTTTCTTGGAGCATTGCAGTTGTACTGCTGTAGTCTGCCTCTGAATCTCTGCACAACGGACAAACTGCCTTTTTGTGGAGTGTTTTTGTGATAATTCGAAGTACTACCAGAATTTTGAAGCTTTAGGTCATTGGAAACTTTGGAAACTCTGCTGCAGCCAGCATTTTAAAACTGTAGCCCTGGAGCCAAAAAAACATCCATATATATATATATATATATATATATATATATATATATATATATATATATATATCAGGGTCGTGGGGGCTGGAGTCTATCCCAGCTGACTGAGGGTGAAGGCAGGAGACACCTGGACAGGTAACAGTCTATCACAGGGCTACACATAGACACAAACAATCACACTCACATTCACACCTACAGGCAATTTAGAATCACCAGTTAACCTCAGCATGTTTCTGGACTGTGGGAGGAAGCTGGAGAACCTGGAGGAAACCCACACATGTACAGGAGAACATGCAAACCCGATGTAGAAAGATCCCTGGAAAGCCGGGAAGTGAACCGGGGATCTTTTAGCTGCAAGGCGAAAGCATGAACCACCAAGCCACTGTGCAGCCCACCAAAAAAAGATGCAGAACAGAAACTTTTTACATTGAATTGATATGAAAAGAATATACCAATGATTACGTTTTCAGCATCTACGTCATCGATTGCCCTGATCAACTCCAATATCAGTGGAAATTTAACTTCCACTTACTCAAATATTTGCTTTAAATCTAACTTATCAGTGATCTTGAGAATGTGTTAGGAACATTTTAAGCACCACTAAAGCAGAACAACAGAGCTTTGGTGGATTTTTGTCCTTGTAAAAATAAAAGAATAATTTATTATGCTTAGGTTTTATTTTGTAATCTTCAAATTGCTTCTGAAAATGACTGAACACAGAAAACCTGTAACAACAGATCTGCAGGAACTGGTGGAGTCACTCGCTATATACCTGCCATCTACTGTCCACATGCTTTTCATGGCATTATAGTGTCTGGTGAGATGATAGTTGGACAACTCATCTTCTTTAAGAACAAGCTTTTATTGGTTGTGTTGTTTGTTCGTGCTCGCTGCCGCCTTGAATTTGCATTTTGTTTCTCTTTGGACAGGCTAGCCTTTGTCCTTACTTGCAGCCTTTATGCTAAACTACCTTTAAACACATCTAGCCAAGGATCTACCTAGGTGGAATCAGTGTTGACCTTCTTGCTCTACTCTCCATTAGACTACAAACAAAATTACCTGTTTGTCGACTTCACAAATGTATTATCATGCTGTTGTTGTGAGGAAACTGTCTGCATTCCTAAAGCACCAGTATTCTTTAGCTGGTCTTTTACCTGCCGGTAACCTTTGCTCACACACCCAAATAAGACTGGATGTAGTTTTATCGCAAACTTGTAAAACCAAAAACAGAACATTTTCTGCTGAGCAATGATTCAGGTTCCCTCATTGTACATTCAGCGGGTGGCGTCCAGATTTAGATTCAGTGTCCTGGTTCCTCACAACTGTCATTCCTTGGCCTCTGCAGCTGCTGCCTTGCCCCTCAGGTGCAGACACACATAGACCTTAATCTTTTGACCCACCAGGCCTTGTCAGGTGCCCCGAAATAGATCTAAACCCCCACAATCCATCACGACCAACGACGTGCTCGCTAACCCGGAAGACGGCGCCACGTCAAAGGACATCTCTACAAAGATGTACCAGCTGACAAACACGAACAAGCTGTTTGATCTGGTAGTAACAGAGCTCTCACGGGACTCCTCCGATTCTCCCTCTGACTGACTGACATTTTTTCCCTCCGTTATCGCTCCGAGACGAGGCTTTGAAATTTGATTGACAGCCGTGATCAGAAAGCACCTCTTGCAGTTGGTTATAGGAGGAGGAGGCAGATGTAGAGGGAGGCGTAGGCTTAACGCTGGCAGCTATCAGCTGGAATGACAGACGTGCCGTATTTGTCTGTGGCTGAGAATCTGTCGGACTTCAGCGGGGTCTCCGGCCAAATCCAGGCCTGTTGATCTGGCAGGGCTGGAGGGGCAGCGGTGGGCTGTCAGCTGCCCGTTGCCTCCTCTGCAGGTACATCCAGATGAGAAGATGTGGTTTGATTTTTTTTTCCTTCTGCCTCGAGGCTCCACTCAATCCTAACCCTCTTTCTCTTGTTTTTTAATGGAGGCTGGCAATTCATCCTGGCTCTCTCTTTCTCTGTGTCTTGCTTGTTCTCTTTCTGCTCTGCTCAGCTTCTTTCTTTGCAACAAGCTTTGAGGGATGAGGAGGGAAAGAGGGAAGATCAAAGGCAACCCGCGCACTCTGCCCTCCAATATCATTAGGCTATCTCTGATGGCATTATTAGAGTTTCTGTGAGTGTCTTTTTTTTATCCGAGCTCGAGTGATTGTGTGTTTTTGTGCGTTGCATGTACATGCAGCCAGTTTTGTGTGATGCCTTCCCTGCTGGCGTGGGGCCCCGGTGCCGCCATCGGGCCGCCCTGCCGTCAGCCCTTCCATATTGAGCAAGACGTCCGAGCTTCCCCCTCCAGCGAGGTGCATGAGGGAGCTGCCTCCTGTTTGATGTCTCTTCTGTTTTGCTCTGATCTTCCTCCACCAGAGCCTCGCAGTGCAGACGTACGCAGCAGGCCGAGATAATGGAGAAAACACTGTGACCAAAAACACATCTGGCACACCGGAGCAAAGGTCTCAAACCTCAAACCACCTACGGAATCAAAGCTCACCTTTGCTGCTTTTTTTTTCATTTAAAAGATAAGTCTGTGGCACTATTTGTCCCCTTTCCATAATGCATCACGGCGAGCCGTATGAAATACTTCACATTTTCTCTTTTGCTGTCATCCAATCTCAGTTTTTGTTTTCTGCTTGATCAAATGTATGCGTTCAAAATTGGATGCTGTCAGAGATGTCAATTTGATATGACTACGGAGGAAAGGTATGAATTAAAATGACTGCTCCAAGAGAACAACATGTACAGTGTGTCAAATATGTGCTCACAGAATCTGTTATCATTGCTGATCCCAACTTCCTGGTTGCCTACTCCGACTCCTTGATTATGATTTTGCACCTCAGATTTCTTTTTGTTTGTGGCGGTCACAGAGGAAGAAGGCAAGTCGGGAGATGGAGTAGAAGCCATGTACCGCAGATATAAACAGCAGGTGTCAGTGGAGCCATTAGTTCACACCTGAGTGTTTGAATTGCTAGTGGAGGTCCATTTTCCTGCAAACCAAAGGTCCCTGCAGTGTGTTTGTTTCCTCGCCTTCCATTCTTCATGCGTCGTCCGTTCTATTGCTTATTCAGCCTGCAGTGGGGCCTCATCTGAGTGCAGAGCGTTTTCGCAATTTCTCCCGTTCTTGTGTCCGCGATGCACAGTTGCTGCAACCCTTTGTGAGTTCCACAGACTGCAGGAGAAGGAGGCGAGCAAGCATGCAAGATGGAGGCATTGAAGGACTGAGAGAGACAGGAGGAAAAGGGAGAGGAGGGGGGGAGGAGGGTGAGGCAGGGAGACTGCACAGTTACTGAATCCCTAAAGGATGAAAAGCCCCTTAGCAGGAGTCTTAAGGGGCTAATAAAATAAAGTTCTTTCAGATTAGTTAGCTAATAGAGCCGTAACAAAGTGTTGCGTCCTAACGCTGAGGGGAGCGCCGCCCTCCCGCCTGCCTCGCTGTGATGTGGGTGGAGTGACGAGGCAGGGAAGGGTGAGGGGGTGTGAGGGGGTGTGAGGGGGTGAGGCGCTAACAGAACACCTGCTGTAAAGGAGCCCTCTGGGTTTGATTCTTCAGTCAGGGGTGAGCACGGAGACAAGGAGAGGAGAGGGAGCCTACCTGGCATGAAATTACTCTCCTAGCAGCTTTAGTACTCACTAGATGAAATCAATGCGCCAACTATGCTTGCTACATGTAGTTTTTTTTTTCCTGCAAGCTTAACGAAATTAATGTTTTCTGTGAGGTATCAGACATGGGTTTTGTTCTCACATATTCCAGCTGGTAAAGACATGAGTAAGAGTTGCAAAGGCTGTCATGTGCTCCATCAGACCATGTGTAGGATTTAACCGACTGAACTGGAAAGGCATGACCCAGTAGTGACACAGCAGCTTCAAATCTCAAACGTTTTGAGAGTGCACAACATTTTCAGTTCAATAAAAGCCTTCCTATCCTATTTTAGCTGAAAGCTCATGAACAAGAAACCACAGGAACAACTTTGAGTATTCTCTAAGCATTTGCATTAACCTTAGAATATTAAAAGCACTCAAAAGATCACATTGACACTTGTGGTGCTAAAGAAATGTGCCAATTATCAGGGTTACAGGAGTGGTGCAGATGTGTCAGTTTTTTGTCACTCTTTGAGCGATATCTAGAGTTAGGTTCTCCACAGCAAATACAGAAAAAAAAAGAGTTTAAGCAGTCTTTAAATTGCATTTCATTTCATACCTGCAAATAGTTACCGTCCCCGTTTTGATATGTATTCCGTGACGGCTGCGATTTATTCTGGCTGCAGAAATGCAGTTTCTGCTACGTTTCAATCAGCAAACCTCTTTCCAGATGACAGATTGTGCGCTACCTCTCTCTTTTGATGTCTCTTCTGCATGGCGGGGATGACCATGCCTCGGCCTCTGTCTTCCTCTGCCTCGTTGCTTATCATAGCGGGCTGATGTGACGAGCGCTGGCTGGATACTGAGGGGTCAAACGGAGTGTTGTGGATGCACATGGAAGGCCACGAATTAACGGGAAATACAGCATCCTTTAAATGCTGCCTGATCTTCTTGATAGCGTTGCATTGTGCATTTCCACAGTGCATTCACTCTCAAGGTAAGTTTTTGCTGAGGACTGCTGCTCTCTGTGGGTGATATCCTCAGTAACTATGGGAGACAAAATACCAGTTTCGGGTGGCCTTGCTCTTGAGACAAGAGGGAGAGAAAATATAAAACGAGAGAAAATGGGGAATGAAAAACGGAGAGGACTATGAAGCTCTCTCCAGAGACTGAAGTAGGGAGAAAGAAAGTGTGGAGATGAGTGGAAAGTACCTCGTCTCTAATAACAGAGATCGAGGAGCTTCCTCAGTGCTGTCATTATCACGGGAATAGTTAATGAGAGGCCTCTCAGAGTGGAGACTGATTGAGTGCGTCATCTTCATTCTCTGCTCACCCCCTGTGCCCTAAGTCTGATCTTCCTCGTTTCTTTTTCACATCTCATCCTCACTAGATCTCCACTTTGGCTGTTATTTGCAGAAATCCTCATTGCTCTGATGTCGAGCTCATGATTGTTCTTTTTTTTTCTCGTTTCATTTAAATTGGGGATAGTTATCTCAGGAGGGATAAAGAGTACATGGAGGTTCATTGAACACATTGTACATGCTTTTTGCATAGAGGTGTGTGTCTGCGTGCACTGCACTGTGTCTTTGTACATTCTGTGTTATTTCAGCCCTTTTTTATAACATCTAACCATAAGCTTTGTGTCTGCATGCACAGGTTTGAGCAAGATATGCCCTTTATCTGCAGTAGAGGTGTTAACTTTGACTCAACAGGCGACCAAATTCATTTAAATGAGGAATGTAGTTAAGTTTATATATATTACAGAAGCTTTATGTCAAAGCTAATATAAAAACTATTACCTGGACTGAAATAGTTCAAAGAAATTAACCATCAGCCAAACCGTTTCATATATCTGGCAGTTTTATTCCCAAAATTCAAAATATATAGGCCTGTGTTTGCATTCCACCTGTGCAAATTTGCTTATTCCCTCTAAAAAGACCAAGAAGAAGCTGAGAAAAATGACTGGAAACCCTCAGCTGAAACTGTAGCAGTTGTTTTATGTTCTGTATTTGAACACACACACACACACACACACACACACACACACACACACACACACACACACACACACACACACGAGTGGAACAGTAGCAATTTCAGCTCCTCGTTCAAATCATTCTGTAATCACTCTGCTCCGGGCCACTCCAGGTTTTCTATTTTCCACCTCCCAATCGTTCCCCGTTCACAGCGAGAGGAAGCCCGCTCTCCACTTCACTCCATAGCAAATGTGATAAATGCTGCCTTTTTAGTTGAATTATACAACACCAAGCAAAATTTAGAAGCGGGCTTGACGGCGTGCAAAGTTGACAGAAAGGCGCAAATCGAAGGGAAGCAGGTACGGATTCGCGAGGGCACACCGACCTCAGGGTTCAAACTGTTTCAGCTCTGGCAAAGAAATCTGCAATTTGTTAATATGTGGTGACAGAGAGGAAAATAAATACCTCCACCTGTGTGTGACCAGAGAAGGATCTTTTTCAGGGCTAACAGACCCGGCTGGCAAAATGAGCTGCCAGAACGATAATGAAATCAATGAGTTCCTTTGTTATTTTAGAGATATAATTTGATTTAAATATAATTCTCTACTGCAGCATGAAAACTATAAGATACAAAAATACATGGAAAAAAACATTCATCAGTTTAATAGATAATAGGAAACAAAGCACAGAGCAGCTCTTGGGATTAATTTATATCTTTCCAAGTGATATAAATTAGAAGGAAAACAGCTCAACAGCTCTAAATTGGGCGTCGACCTCTCAAAAACAGAAATGTACCACTGTACTGTTACACTGTACGCAATGACAGATAAAGTCTTCTGAAATCTGTGTCAATGGGAACTTTCTGCATAATGACTTCACTCAGCAAATGCATTCCCAAGACCTCCTTTGTCTGCCTATATTTAGCTAATTCTTTATCTGAGAGAAAGGGAGAGATAGAGTCTTACTGTGGCGGATTACTTGATGCCCGATTTGGAGCTCTTAAGCTGTTTTGGGCTTTCTAAAATTAGATTAATTGAGAGCATTTGTGTTCAGTACCAGTCGCTATATTAGTCCCTTGGTACTAATTTGCCCCTTTCTCGTTTGTTTCTGGGGACCACTTGTTTGCTCACTTGTGGCGCTTCATTGGGTTTCGATCTTTGGCATTTCGCAGCACCGTTGCCTGACCAGAAACGGAGGGAGTTTAAGTGGGGCACCATTAATAAAGGCTAAAGCCACAGGCCGCTGCTGTAGCTGATGCTGTAATGATTAATGAGGACCATCCTTTAGTCTCAGTGGTGGGATCTCTGTTGAATTAGGCTCTGATTATGCCTGGCTGGGTCACATATGACTAATAGCTCTTGGGGCTAATTCATCCTTCCTTGAGCCACGCCGTGTGGAATAGACTCCAGGATAGAACTAGCTGCATCTGAGATGACATCTGTTAAAAGCTTTTTATGCTTACGTATGTGTATTTACATTCATTTCCACAACAAATATGGCCTCCTAGTAATTTTATTGCCCCGATGATGGCTCCTTTGCCCCCTGGCGCCTTTTTTCTGCATAATTAAGATTTCACCATTAAAACGTGGGATTGTTGTGGCGCCTACTTAACTACAATATATTTCCTCTTCCCCAAGGGCTGTTTTTTCCATTAGCACCTCATGAAATGGCTTTTTGTTTGCTCATTATTATTTGGTTTTCATAGCTCGATTGTAATTTGTTAGCCTGAGTAGGAGGAAAGAGGCAAAAGCTGTTGGTATAACACTGCGTAGGAGATTATTGCCATGCCACTTGCCCTCAAAGACATGCTGAGGAAATTGATTTATGAAGGGAAATATAATGCATAGGATGGTAAATCTGCTCAGTGACATAAACTATGCCATGTCTCTGCAGATTGACAGATAATGGGGCAATCACTGGTCGACTGCTCCACTAGATTGACTGGTTAACTGATAGGCTAACCCAAATATAATTTTTTGGGCCCCAGAGCTGAGAGCTCAAATTTGGCCAATTACTGGCATTTACTACGAGGAAAAGGGATGTCAAGCACCCATGCTACACCTCCACATTTTAACAATATGGTGCTGTTTGCCTTTGTTTATGTCCAAATAGTTAAATTTTAGTTTAGTTTTTGGGTCCAGCTCAGACAAAAACATTAATATAACACTCACTTTCCACGATTTTCATGCATGTCAACCACAAAAATCCCGATTTGGGCAAATCGCATAGTTAGTTAGGGTTACATAACTATGATGCTCGGTTGATTCTAGTATAGATGACTGTAGATAATAGAAAAGTTAATTGCTAATGTCTGTTATAGATCTATGATGTATCCAAACTGTGATGTCCTGCATGCCTATCCACCACACTGACATTAACACCTGTACTTTATGCTTACTTGATGCATTGTGGACAATCTGCCTCCTACTTTTCCACCCAAAGTTGGGATTGGACTTGAGTTGTTGGGTTGCAGGCTTGCTGGCTTGTTAGGTAAGATTGGATGATCCTAGACTGTATTTCAAAGACAGACGTCACCTCCAGATATGAAAAATGAAGCCAATATATGACAACATATGACTTAAACCTGCATTTTCTATAATCACCAGCAGGGGGCGACTTCTCTGGTTGCAAAAAGAAGTATACTTGTATAGAAGTCAATGAGAAAATGACCTTACTTCTCACTTGATTTGCGACCGCTGGAAACATTTTTCTTACAAGTTCTTTATTGCTAGTTTCAAGTCTTCAATCATACAGCGTGATGTTCGTTTTATAAATTATTTCTCATTTACAGTAAAAGAGATAATAAAACAGGGTATGTTTTAGGGTGGGGCTACCTTGTCTTTAAATAAAAGCTATTTGCCAAAATATAGACTCATAATGTTCTTGAGTTCTCAGTCACATCCACAGGGTGCCCATCATGTGTGGTTTCAAAAGACAACCAAGAACTAAACTCTATGCTACAAAACGGTAGCTCGAAAGCCAGTGGGTGCAATCACTATGACATTCTGTGATAATAACACAACGTTGGTGTTCAGCGTCTTTTAGTGGAATCAAACTGTGTCTATATGATTACAGTGTTTTCCTATTTAGGAAAATTGAAAATCAAATAAAAAATGCAGTTACTGATTTTTATACCATGAAAAGTCCTATCTGAAGTAGTTCTACCACAACAGAAAACAGTTTTTCTTGGAAAAGATAATTTTTTGCAATTTTGACAATCAACATCACACCACAATGCGTATGTATGCCAATAAATTGAGGTTGTTGAGAAGATGAATGTTGGTGACTGGGTCAGTTCTTCATAATCCTTAATTATAAGCCTTCCTTTGTTACACTTCAACCTTTTTTTTGCTTATTGAAGGGGGATTATGGGGAAAAGTCAGTGCCGGGTCATTTATCTTAAGCTAAATGAGACTTTCTTTTGAAACGTCTGTTGAAAAGAATCTCTCCTTTTTGAGGTAAATCTATGCCGCCACAACAAAGTCTCCCTCAAAACAGCATCTAATTTACTGAGATCCTCAAATCGCGGCTGTATTGTTAGAGCATGTTAAGCTTCTTCAGGGCTCCTGCTTCCTCCTTAACTCCTGAACTGGCAGAAAATATTACTGTTTCATTACCCAGCGATCGCCCACTCTCAGGCCTGTTGACTTGTCATTTTGGCTTCGCTAGTCACCATTCTGCTCCATTTCCTTAGCGGCAGTCACACTGTCAGTATCTGAGATGGTGTTAAGCTGTGGCTCATTGCACCATGGCTGTGCTTGCTGGGCACGAGCCATGTGGAAGCAGCGGGCATGCTTCTCTGGCCAGAGGGAGGCAAGAACAGGGTGGAAAGAAGCAGTACTGAGGGATCCTTTGCAGCTTCCTAACCCTGTATTTTTCCACTCAGGCGAGCTTCTTGTTTACTGCTCAGCAGTGGCAGCATGGTTCTCTACTGGGCTAATTTGTCACCCCATAAAAACAGGACAGCGCTGGTGCACACAGAGTGGGAGTCGGTGAGCTTGTTATGTTCTAGCAAAGATTGGGGGGAGATGAGAGGAAAGGAAAAAGATAGGCAGATATGGGGAACATCTGTGAATCACAGGTTTGTGCAACAAAGTAGGGAAAAGATGTAGGTCAAAACAGATGCAGAATGAGGGAGATAGGAGGGAAAAAATGTCGTGGATGCCAGCTTTACCAGGCTGAGAGGAAGAGTTGTAAAAACGGAGCATTTATTTGTGTGTGTGTATGTGTGGATGAAGGGGTGGCTCGCCTTCTTTCATCCTCATCTCTGTTCTACTATTCAAGAGTAAGCTTGTTTGCCATTCTGAGGGTCTGCTGCTCATTAGAGGACCCTGCATTCTCCTCTAACAGGGCTGGCTCAGCTGACCCACCGACCGCTCGATGTGGCTCCAAAATATGCTGCTGTCACACCGTGATGAAATCGCCGTAACAATGATATGCCGCCGTAAAAAGCATACCGGACTCAGAGATATTTTTTTTTCCCTTCATTTGTCATCCTCCTTCATTCTTTTCCTCTTTTGTCCTGAAGTATGTTTTCGACTTTTATCTCCCCCATCTCTTTCTCTCTGTGTGCTCGGGTCAGTAATGAGCTGGTTTGGTTTCTCTGTCCTGCCACAGGCGTGTTTTTCCTCCCATCTCCATCATCCTCCCTCCCCTCCCTCATCTGCTATCTTGTTTTCTTCTCTCAATGCCTTCTCTCCCCCAAGGGCTTTCCAGGTTGCTTTTTTTCAGTTTAAAGAACTTTAATTCTATTCCCATGGTACGGGAGAATCGTAGCTCACTGCACTGCTGTGTGCTGTCGAGAGAAGTTGCTTGTGTTCGGCCCATGTGGTCCTCATCTGTCTTACAGGTGTGAAAAATGTATGAGCGCTTGTATCATTGCCCTGAGGCTAGACATAGACAGCATCACCCACGGCTCTGTGGTAGAATGTTTAAATGAGAGGCATTCTCTCACGCTTTCTATGTAACAAGAACGAAACATCTGGACATGATGGCATTTGGTGCTGAGGTTATATCTGAATAAATTCCAATAATTTATAGTATTTTTAAGAAAAATATGCAATAAATACATGCATAAATTGAATAAAAGTCATGCTAACCGAGCTGTTTTTGGCACTTGAAGCAAACTCCTCTTGAATAGAGAAGATGGGTTCAAATGGGTCCCGATTCCAAACTAAACTGCACTTTATTCACTGTCTTCATGTTGTTGGAAGGGTTTTGCATGGCAACCAGTAAAACAACATCTCTCGTCTCTGGAGGCAGAAAAAGGAGTTCATGTGTATACTACGCTGCATCCGGAGCAAGGCTTCGCCTGTTGTCATTTAGCCTTGAGACTGACAGCGTAACCTTGGACAAGCCTCCTTTCCTGCAGCTAGTGGGGAAGCTGTAAAAGAAATAGAACAGGTTGAAGGAAAAATAAGAGCAAATGGCACAAGGAGGATAAAATTGGAAGTAGAATTTTCCCATTAATCACTTTTTGCTCTTTTAACAATTGGGGTGAAGTGACGAGGAGTTGTGGATTTACAGAGATACTGTCAGTTAGACCTCCTCCTGCTAATTGAAACAAGAGACGGCTGAAAGCCACAGAAGGGATAAGGAGCCGCTGTTAGGATTCATGCCTCTTCACCCCAATCAAAGTTAAGCTCTGCTCTCGTTGTCATGCCCTAAAGAGAATCTTCATAAATCCTTTTGTTTCCCAGTCCGATTCTTGTGGTTTGAAGTGACCCTGACAAGTGCTTTTCGTTTTGCACGTATGCCCGTCCTGTGGTGTTTTGGAGATAAAGTCAGGTGCATTTATTTGAGAGAGTGCCCACAGTCAAAGAATTACTGTCGGCGCTGTATGGCATTGATAGAGGGGTCAGGTGAGCAAGCCGCTGTTATTCAGCATGCACAGTGCAGGGGATAGAGGAGGATAAAAGCCCTCACTGATTAACATTGTTATTCATTCATGAGGAGGAGCCCAGTGAAGCAGAGCCATTTGTCTTAGATACATTTAACAAATACAAAACCGGTGAGGAAAAAAAAAAAAAGAAACACAAATCTTACAAGAAACAGTTGAATAATTACGGCTCCTCAGCTCCAACCAGACCGATGGAGAGCTACTGTCAGCACCTTTTGTTTAAATTTAATATTTTATTATTGTGGCATCAGATTTTTGTGATTTTAATTCGGGTAGACACTGTCTACCTGTCAGCTATTCAACAGGTCTGAAGGTCTGTGCATTATTTAAAAGGTCTTTGTTCCTAACCAATGCTGCCAAAGTTTTAGAGGAAAAAAGTTATGACAAACGAGGATAACAGCAGAGCCCAATATTATTCACCTTTTACAGGACAGTATAATGTACAAAAAGATGCTTGAGGTATTTAGAATCATAGTTTGTCCAGCAGAGCAGCTCCGACTTGCTTCCAATCCTCAGAACTATCTGCAGCACATGTAGCAGAGCACACAGTGGTGCGGAGTCAAGCTTTGTCTTCGTGGTAATCTCCTAACTGTTTTGTGAAATATGTTGCTGCAAAGTTCATATTTTTTTGTTCTTTTCAGTATAACCCTGTCACATATATTTACACTATATCAGCCAATACATGTCAGAATTTCTCATTCCTTAAAATCAGTGGTGGCCCCAAAAATCCAGTACTGGCCAGATTCCAACAATAAGACGTGAATTGAATTTTTGCCTGTATGATGTTCAAAAATTAAAGATGCAGTTTAGATGCAGTGTAAATGTTAATAAGTGATATTAATAAGATAAACAGCTGGTAAGACCGAGCAGAGAGAGAAATGTATTGATTTATAATGCAAAGTCATTTCCATGCTATTGTTTGGATATAATTTTATTAAATTTAACATATTATACAGTATTACAAGGTTTAAAGAGTGTCCTCTGTGTTGTCTTTTATAGCGAAAAATTCCGTGATTACGCTTTAAGTACGTTTAGGTTTCAGTATCATATTTTTTGCTTTTAAATATGTCAAATCTCAATCAAGACATCTTTATTTGTTAATTTTTCCATCATAGTCGTATAAATCATGCTCTTAAACCTGTAATTTTTTTCACATCTACTTCCATTCATTTGTGGCAACACTTGTTCTGGGCTCCTCAGGTTAGTTTTCATGTTATTCACCTTGGCCACATTCATCTGCCAATGAGGAGATGTCAGTGGGATCTTACTCAGTCATCTTCAGTCTTTCTTTGTTCTTTTTTTGTAATGTGACTTAACAGTCTCTTTTTGTCAGTGTTTGAAATCTAAACAGTCTATTCCAAATAACCCGGTAGAAGCTCTGTTTTGTCTGCTCCCCTGGAGTTAAATAAACTCTTGATAATAGATGGTGACCGTGCCCTTGGCCAGAGACCGTTGTGTTTGTGGCTGAGGAATGTGCACACGGACTCCTCAGGATGGGAAGTGGGAAGTCACACCAACGGTTTTTCTTCTGTTTTGTTTGGACGATGCCTATAACGTCCATTTCAGTTGTTTTAACTGCCTTCAAGGTTCATTTCACCGGAGAGCTCTGCCTTCTTTGTGTAAAGCTGTTAATGCTTTGGCATATATTTGCAATGCGGTACAGTAAAATCCATACTCTGTCTGTGCTGCACTAATAGATGAAAACATAAGGGTTCTGCTTTGTCTTTTCTGTTTTCCATATTTTCGGTAGTTTTTACATGTCGACATATTGAGATTCTGAAAATACTCAATGTGTCCTTTAGAATCACAATCAGAAGGAGATGCTGAACTGTCAAGCTCATAATGATAACTGCTTTAAGCTGAGGCGTATCTGGAGTTGGATTTTTCCCTACTGGGTCAATGAGATGCATCGTCGTGTATGGCATATTTGCAGGGCTTGGCACCTGTCCTGTCTGGGTGTGTTTTGCGGTGCTGCTGCCCCATCCAGCCCTCCTTAATGAGAGCAGAGGAACAACAGAAGCAGATGGAATTGCCTGTGGGATTGTGGGAAGACTCAGGAAGGGCTAGGACGGTGGTTTGGGAGGAAGTTAGTGCCATGTGGTGGTGTGCCCGCACTGCCCTCTGGTCATCTCTGCAAGTCCTGCTTGGTGGTCATCCAGGCGCACACTGGTCTGCCAATTAAAGACGGGCCCACAGTCAACCCCGGAGGTTCATCCAAGCCCACAGGCCTCACTCTTCCTTTCCATCTTTTTTCCTCTCCCCTCTTTATTTTTTTCATATTGCTCTCCAGCCAACACCCTGCTGCGAATTCTGCTTTGTTCTCGCTTTCTAACTCAAGGGGACGCAGTGCGCAGAATTCATTAGGATGTTTCAGAATACTCACCTCCACTGAGATGGTGCCACGATCTGTTCAGCCGCCACAATGAAGAAATCCTCTCTGGCTCTGCACACTTGGTGTACTGCATTAGAAGCAGAATTAAGATGCAGACGATGATGAACTAAAGATGCTTGTCACCATTACAGTCCTGTATGTCTGCTTTCAAGAATAGCTCATCCAGAGCTCTGGGGTTTAAGTAGTCAGTGCTGCAGGTCAGAGGTCGCTGGTGTGGCTAGTTTGGTGCATCGAGAGAACTTGTGAGAAAAGACTTAGAGACATAAAGAGAAGAGAAAGAATCAGGACAGCACACTAGTAGGCTGTCAGCAGAGCAGTAAAAACGGCTGACTAGGAAAGAAAAGGTGGGATCACAGGGATAAGAGAAGGTTGTTAGCTTGTTAGAGCATATATATGCAGAATATATACACACCCTGCTGAAATCCTCCTCTTTCTGTAGCTGAAACTGGGTTTTATTCTACTTCTCATTATGTCCACCGAGACCTCAGATGGCAGGGAAACTCTTCGACTTCCATATGGAGTGGACAGATGTGAGGAACACATCAAGCACTCCCAGATTTGATTTCAAGGGGCGTTTCCTCCCAGATCCTCCAGGACACCATGCAGGTTTCGGTGTGCGACAGAAATGTCCACACTCCAGATTTCTGCAGTGTTTATTCATTCTGATGCCAGCCTGCTTCTGCCTGTTTTTTTTCCCATTTCCCATAATGGAGTCGCTGCCGAGGACCACAGCCTCCTAAATGTCTGTTTCTGGCATCCCAAGTATTGAAAAGTCCTAATGTCTCACCTAGTGAACAAAATGGTGCATTCTGTGAGAGGATGCTGAATTTTTTGCAGGGAATCGATGCACAGCTAAATACGAATGCCCACACTGTTTCAGCTCCATTTCAGGGTCAATCATATCGATGTTGTCTGCTCTGTCTCCCCCCTCCTTTTTTCAAATTAGGATTTGCAATATTAGTCTTGAACACAGAAAACTCAAGACTTGTACAGCGTTCATGAATTCATGAAGAAATCTTTTTCAAATTTCAGAGTTTCAAAGGACTTCACAAAGCCTCCTGGCTAAACAAATGGTGTTTGTTGTTTTTTTTCACTGATCATATTCCAGAACATTTTCTTACATTCTCTCACTGGAGTGATTATTAATCTCTATCAGCATCAAACTACTGACATTCTACTGCGGCAAATACAGTCGGAATCACAGAGGATCTTTTGTATCTAACGGCAATGATCTAAAGCTGTTTTTTTGGAAATGCTTGTTTATCATTTTGTTGTTACCTGCCTTTTGTCAGAGATTATTTTCTAACTGTGAGAAAAATCCTTAATGGCACAGTAGACCAAGAACACAAACAGCAGTATTTTCATAGAGCCAGCTCTAGTTTTTCTACAGTATTTTCATTCCTTTTCCTCTCCATGCAGTTCTCAGGCAGAGACAATATAGAGCAGACAGCATATTCATATATATTTCCCAATTTATTGTTGCATATTTGCTGTCTAATACAGAAGCTGAGATGCTGGGAGCAGCCTCTCAGTGTGAGATTGTGTCATTTATACACATCTGTTTCCTCCTAAATCAGCTGCAGTTCACAGTAGGTAACAAATTAGTTCAGTTAGTGCTCTGGAGAAGTTTGCAAAACCTGAGGGTAGGGGCTGGGCGGTCTGGCTAGAAGATAATAGGACAGTTTTTTGGAAGCAGAATCACAATATGCGTTAGGGATCGGCCAATATGGGTTTTTCAGGGCCGATTACTGGACATTAAGAAAGACTAGCAACCAGTACTGATATACCTGTAATGTTTTACTTTAACAGCATTTACTAGCAGTGAACATCAGAACATCACAGGATGCTATGACGTTCTCCTCTGTTTACTTATAGATCCATTGGTGGAGACTGAGTTTTGTCTGCGTTTCTCTAATCTTTCTTTTTTCTATCACTTTTATGACCCATCATCCATATCCTAAAGCATAATCGATTATTGTTTTCCAGACACTGTTACTCTCACTGGGGTAATCTGGGGCTGACTTCTAACTTAGCCGCTAGCTGTTAGCATCGTGTTAGCCACTGTGAAGCAGTTGATTTCCTGGTTTGTGGCAATGGTTTGTGTTTCTTGTGCAGTTTTTGGGGGCTTTGACAGACATTTCTGACACCACAGGTTGATTACAGACATAGAGAGAATGACTGCATCAAAACCAAAGTAGTGTTTTTAATTTAGTGATAATCAGCTAATAAAAACAACAGTACTGGTAACTGGAAAAACGCTAGATATCGGTCAGGCTGATGATCAGTCTATCCCTAAACTGAATCACAATTTTTCCCACAGATTTAGTTGAACTCGTATTGATTACATGATTAATTGTGTGTAAGGCTGGCGAGATACAGCATGACTTCAAATCAAAGCTGAATGCCCAACTTACAAATCAAGTCAAATCAAATCAAATGCTTTTATTGTCATTAGAGATATGTACAATGAAATTTGAGTGCATCTCCGTTGTGGGATAAAACGATAACAACAGATAAGATAGAAAATATAAAAAATATACTATGCAAGATATATATATGGAAAATAAATAGATAAATAACATATAAATAAATAAATAAATATTTCACAAACCCACCCAAAACTTGATTGCCCATCTGTTGGACTTGTGTCACAACCAATCACACTTTTGCTTAGTTTATGTGGAAAGTTTGGACAGTACTGTTACTCATTTTGATCCTAACAAGACCTATATGTCAAATTTAGATTATCAACAATGTAGTCAGCTCACACACCTCTATAGACTCTCAATACACTATTTTTTAGGAGTTTCATTCTGCTCCTGAACCCACAAGTGCATAATAACAATCTCTCAATTAGCTTTACTATTGACTGACAGCAGCTACGGAAATTACAAGGATTGATTAAGCTTGACAAAGTGAACGTCCGCCATCAGGCTTACGGTATGGCGCACTGTCATCGGCTTTCAGCTTGAATAACATGCAGCGATGCCTTTATTCTATTTTTATTCTGCTGCGGCTGCATCCGTGAGCCCGAGCTAATGGGATAAAATGTTTTGCACTCACACTTGCATACGTCACGTACATGCACAAGTTTGTGTCTGGGTCTATGCATGTGACAACAACCCTTATCATTCCAACCCAGAACACCCTTCGTCACAGTGATGGAGGTACAGGAGATCTTTTTTTTTTTTTTTAAATATGTCTCAGTGGGACTTCCCGGAATCTGAAGACATTTCATCATTTGCTGGCAGTGGGATGAATGGTTGTCAATAATGAACTTGCGTGTCAAGCATTTCAGTCAGAAAAAAATCAAAGACCAGTCTAAAGCTGTCATATCAAGAAAAAGACCCCGTTTTTGAATGGTGCAAACCTCTATTTGTAAACCTGATCAAAAAGCCGTCTTCAGCCAAACACACTCAGTTTTTAGATAGCCAAATTCTGGGATGCAAATCTGTCAGACAGGCATTTTTTTTGCACCAGAAATATGCACAAGTAGGTTTGTCAAAGAACCTGAAATGGTTTGACACCTGATTAGAAATCTTGCTCTCAAATGCTTCTTTTAGCATGCGATGGAAAATCAATTTATCACCTGCAAGAATTTTTTAAAGTCGACGCAGGATGGTACAGTGTGTACTTAAGGCCCGTTTTTAACTTCAGTGGGATGTAGCACGTGGGAGCAGCTACTAGTTTTGAAAGTGAGTGAAAGAAAGACGTTGCTCTCAGGAGATCATCTGAGGATCAGGCCTTTGATGTGATCTGCTCCCATTGTGCTTTTGCACTTGTGAAGTTTCCCCTCATAAGGCAAAGATGCATCTTAAACTGGAGCACATATTTGTTTATGGATGAGGGGCCCCGACATCATAGAGCCAGCCTCTTACCCAATCAGGAAAACTGCACGGCTTTCCTGCTCTTGTCAAAAGTCTCTGTCATCTGAACATGGCGCTGCTTTTTCTCCTGCAGCACTGTTGCTATGGTTAGAACTGCTGTTTTGGTTCCAGTGTCACAGAGAATGACTGATAGATCTTACAATGTCTTAAACACAGCGAGATATCAGCACAAAGTGTCGGGGCGAGTTGACGCAAAAGCAGCTGTGACTGAGAACAAACATGACAAAACATTTTGAGAGCTCATCCATGTGTCTTGAGGATAAATTAAAATTAACGAACAAAGTGCTTACAATAACAGGCCACATGCAAGGTCTCTAGCTTGTTTGTTTGAAGAGCATGAAGGCAGATTACATTCCCAGGAACATGACATGAATAGATCGAAAGCAACACTTGAACTCTATCACACCTCAGTGATGTGTTAAAGCAGAAATACCAGCGTGAGCGCTAACATGTGCATTACATGAGTATGCATGCATTACTATGAATTATGCAGAGAGGCTGGGACAGAGCATCGGCGGCTGGATATCTGACACATTAAATGTAAAGAAATCAATAGAGCGGAGCTGTCAGTCTGTCTGTGGCGGGTCGGGCCTCTGCAGATTACAGTGGGGCTCCTGCAGTGTTGTCACAATAGCTGGCAGGATTTGTAGAAACAGCGATGCATTAAAGAAAGATTGGTGAAGTGGGGGTGGAGAAATGTTTGAGGGTTGGCAGGTCTGGATTGCTCTGGGCAGACTGTACAAGCAGCAGGGGAGGTGTTCAGGCTTAGGAAGGGGCATCCAGCTCAATACTGCTTAACTGAAATATAAAGAAGATTCTTGCAAATTAAGTCTCATCAAAGTTGGATTTAATTTGTGTATCTCAGAATTCTCAACCCTTTAAAGATTCTCTCCAAGACTCCTTTTCCCATCAGTCTAGCTGAGGCCACTGGGGCAGTTGTATAATATATAGCTTTACTTAATGATATCGCAGGAGGTGCATGATATGACCGGGCCTTGGCAGGCAGGAGTGTGAGGATTTGATTCTCCAGTAGGATTTTTTGCCTTCCTGCAGTGTGCACGCTCTTGTAGAGGAAACTTCAAGAGTCAAAGTGTTACTCCTCTCCAAATTATTTCTCCAGGAGATGAGCAAAGACAGAAAACAATGTGACTGCCCTATTGTAGTTCTTCTAAAATGCACTTCTGAGGTTATCTAGTAAGATTTTTTTGAGTGCCTCTCAGACAATATTGTTGTGAAACTGATATCAACTCATCGAAGGTGTGCAATCCTTAACCTTCTGAAACATAAAAAAAAAAATACCCATCTGCGGCTTTGAAGAAGAAGCTGTAAAAACTGATAAACTTATCAGATTTTCAGCTTTTCAACAGTCCTTCAACTACTCACCCGTGAAGTGCTGCTCCACTTTACGAAGTGTAAGCTTAAAACGGGATATTTAATCAAAATATTGCATTTTAAAAAATCACCAAAAATGAAGCGTTTCATCTAATCAGATTCTGTAAAAAGCAAAACATTCAATACTCCTTTGAACATCTGGGAATCCATGACTGACTTAGCTGCAACCAAGAATCCTGTGACAAAAATTCAGGGACTGGACTGAACTGCAGTCAGTGTTAACACAGAACAGATAGAGGACAAGTGTGGAAACAAATTAAAAACTCAAACAATGAAATGTCTTTAGCATCTAGAGTCACAGTTTTCCCCAATAGTGGGAACACCGGTGGGAAATGTTGTACGTGTTGTTTGTTTTTTCACCCATGTGATAAATAGAATTGTCTTCTGTTTTGTTATTTGTGGTAATATTATTCAGCAGTCACAGTCTCCAGATAGTCACCCAAAGTTATATATACATGTTCTCACATATTACACCCTCCTTTTTAGACATATTAACCGTTAAATGTGAAGTTTGCTTTAATAAACGTAATCTATTTAGATGTGCCCGGTGCGGTTTGTCACCATTTTGAATCCTCATATGTCTGCAGGTTTTGCATGGTTCTGTATTTACAGTAGCATCATATGTCGGAGTGCTGATCCATTACAGCGGCTAATCGTTGGACCCCCTGCAGCTTCCCTGTCTTGACATGAGGGTGGAGTGCATGGAGGAGATATTTCCAGCCCTTGAGTGCCTAACCTTGCAGCATTAAGCAATACCTTTCAATTAGTAAGTGTGCTCCAGACCCAGAGTAGATGGGACAGCTTTACACTCCAACAGCCACAGCGATGAGCGATTAGGCACCGAGCTGGAATGAAAAGCTGCTGGACCTTGTAACATGGAAACAGCCACAGTGTTTACTGCAGCAGTGTTAAACAGAGGTGTGGAATGTGTAAGACAGATATAGATATATATTTATGCATTCGTGTGTGGGCGGTGCTGTTACTGTGTTACTGCGAGACGTGGTCAACAGAAGTGTATAAAAAAAGAGACTGAGGACGACAGAGTTAATCACATGTTAAGTGGCTCTATTGATCAAAGGTCTTCATTAGGATGGTTTCATCAAATTGGAAGGTGGAGGGAGGACAGTGGTTCTCTCTGGATCTTTAAATATAATCATGGGGAGACAGCATTGTTAAACCTGAGTTGCATTTTCCTTCCATGGGCAAACAATTGAACAGCATTGGAGACCATTAATGGAGTTACTAGAACATGTTGAACAGTTGTACGATGTCTTTGGTTTCGCTCTGCCTTCTTTTTGCTGTAATGACGGCTTGAGAACTTAAGCTGCATGAACTCCACAATTCTGAACAAAACCCGATGACTCATGTTATCTCAGCATGATGTGACAATATTCCAAAACGGCTTCCTGTGATGTCAGGAAATTTTGGCATCCTCAGTCTTCAAGAGGTCCCATAAATATTGAGCAGGGTGGAGGAAAGCCCATGACAGTCAGCACTCCTTGGTCCTCTTCAAGTCAAAGCTTTGAGGCGTGTTTGGGTTCATTATCCTGCTGTAGTATCAGTCCTTCTGCACAAAGATGCAAACCAGATTATGTAAAAGGTCTCAGAGTGCGGCTTGTCCTTGGTCAGGCTGGAGATGTCCAACTCTGTGGTATCTTTGTCTGTCCGGCTGGTCTTCTTCCATACATTCTTCTGCTACTGCCAGAAAATTCAGACTGTAATCCATCAGTAAATGGGACTTTTTTTCAGCAGTTATTCACTGTGAAATGCTGCATATCATTGCCCACTTTTGCCGAAGTGTTTGGCCTCGATTCCTCTGATTAGAAGTGGTTTCAAGACACGACTCATTCTCTGAGATGACCACTAGACAGCATTATTTGGCAGTATTTTTGTGCTAATTTGAGTCTTTTTTTTTACCCAGCAAGTTCTACATCAGCTGCTTTAGCATCTCTCAATGACCGAAGCTTGACGTATTGATCTACTGGGTGGTGTGCTTTTGGTCTGCTCAGTCCTGCTTTGGATACAGCTGATCGAGATTCTACAAAGAGTTTTAGAATGCCATGCACTGCCCCCTTAGAAGCCTTCAGTCGAGTCATGATTCGGCCCTGAGGAAGTCCCTCCTCGCTTAGAATAACAATCTGACATCTGATGCTTTCCTCTAGTTTGGATGTCATGTTTCCAGCTATCACATTGCCACTGGGATGTTGGACTGGAAACTTGAGTTGAGATGCATCCATGTTTATTATAGGTGAACAATGGGTGCAAGTTGATTATACTTGTTCAATTAAATCAAGTAAATCAACTCGAGAAGATCAAATGTAGCTGAATAATGTAAGCTGAATAATGTAAGGCAGTCGAAGAAATGTGATTTTTTTTGTATTGCAGTTTGATTGCTGACCTAGAAATAGTGCAGAGTCTTAAATATTTCCCTCTTCTTATACATGTTGAAAATGTTCTAAATGTTTCTGAAACCTCAAGCTTTCTGATTCTGGTTTTACAAGAAAGTATGACACATTTTCATTGCAGGCTCAGACTTTTGGAATACTTCTACCCCAAGTAATAAATAGGCCCTAACTGCACCGCATCTTTTCATTACCCAAATGTGATTCCAAAGAGTCAAAATCAGCGCGGGACTCCAAACATTAAAATGATAACACGCAGGCACAGATGCACGTGGGGCACCAATTGAATTTTCTCATTTCCAAGAAAAGGTCCAGCAGTTTATGAGCAGGTTCGACTCATTTGTTTCCCATTGCATATTAAACCGAATGTGCCTTTTGGTTTTTGGTGCTGACAACAGATCCTCCATCTCACTGTGCCACTCTGCTATTCTGGAACAGTGTGAGAGCCCATTACTCAAATTGGAGGCACAGACAAAGACCCGCTGCTACCGGTCCAGATGTCAAAGGCTTTTATGAAAATCCCTAATGTGATTCAACCTGATCCGACCAACAAAAAGACTTCTTGTGTTTCACACAAACACAATAAGAGTGTCTGTGATTGCAGCTGCTGAGCCCCTCATTACTGATAGATAAACAGCAGAGAGAGAGAAACAGCTGACCGCAGCACGATTAGAACTAAATGCTGTGTGATAAGTATCAGGAATCTTGTTGCATGACCTGTAGAGGTGCCAACGTGGTTTAACAAAGTGGAGATGCTGTCTTCGCATGCTCTTTGTTATTTGCATCCTAATCATTGGTGCAACGTCTTTTGGAGCTGAAGTTAAAGTCTGGCTAGATAACCCTCCTGTTGTCTTCATTTAAGGGCACCAAAAAATATTGTTTCCTTGTCTGAAAAAAATCCTAAAAATCTGAAAAAAAATTCCCCTAATTTCAGAAAATTTGCAAAACCTTCAGGAAGAAAATTCCAATAATTCCTTAAAAGTTTCCCTTAAAAGTTTTATTTTAAAAGTCCTCCAAATTTGGCAAGAAAATTCTTGTAAATATTTTCAAAAAATGAGTAAAAATCTTCCAAAAAAAATCCTAAAAATATCTAAAGTGATTCCATATATATCAGTAAAACTTCTAATATTTTCTTTAAGAGCAGTCACAAAAAATCAACCAAAATCCAGCGAAATTTGCTGGATTTTGGTTGATTTTTTTTTTGTGAATGTTCTTAAGAATTAAAAAAAAATTTTTTTCCAAAAAATTTTCTAAAATTTTACAAAAATGTTAAAAATGTGGACATCAGAAGTTTCGTTGTGAAAATCTTTTTTTCTCTCCACATTTTCAAACTTTAAAACGGGTCAATTTTGACCCACAGGACGACACGAGGGTTAATGTACAGGTTTTCTGGTGCAAGTTTGGTTCTTTGTGCAAACTTCAGGCCACACATATTTCCTTTCCCTACCTTTAGTTCCCAAACAACCACTGGCCTACGAGCTACAGGTGGGCTACCAGCACAGCTTTTTCGGACACTTTAGCATTTACGTTTTGTCTATCCCTTTAGCTCCTGGCTATATCAAACATTTGCCTGATAGAAATCAACTTTCCAACTGCAGAGACGGAGTCTAGCGCAAACATGGGGACAGCACTCGGCACAAGCCCAGCTGTGGGGCTAAATGAGGGCCATTCATCATTGTAAACTGATTTAAGGAACTGAATGCATGTGCTGATGCGGCTGATCTGCCGATTAGCTGAATAATACCCAATAACACTGAAGCCCTCTTTTATACTAGAGATGTGATTTTGAGGGATTTTTTATGTATTTTTTTTTCAAATGGGTGCTGGTGTCTCTATTATAAAATTAGAGTGGGGATAAAAAGTTGCTGAGGAGAGGAAAGCTTCAAATGTGTCAGCTACTAAGTTTAGCATGAAGCTCCTTCTTCAGTCCTGCTTCTTCATTCATTTTGCATTGTTGCATTGTTCTGGACTATAATAATCCCAGCTCCTGAAGGAAGTGGCTTTTCACAAGCTGTTTTAAGGTTTGGGTTGGTTTTTGAGGCCTCTGCCCTGAAGGCCCTACATGGGGGTGAAGGCTCAACCCTGCTATTTCATCTCCATATATAGTCAGGCAGCTGGACCACAGAGTCGGGGCAGACTGCCTGTCTGGCGCTGGACTGGGTGTGTCCCATTCGATGAGCATGCAGTGGGCAGAGAGAAAAGGATGGAGAGACGCTGCACTTTCTCTTGTGTAAACTCTCACCGCCGCTTATATTACATGTCCTCCAAGCATGAGCTTAGCGTGGCGATGCATTTTAAATCCCCCTGCTGCCTAGACACACATATCTACTAACCTACATGTTGTAGTATTAAAATTCACCCTGTTGAATATCAAACAGCGTTGCGTCAAATCCCTCACTGCTTAAATTTTACAACCAAGCCCACCCGGAAGTCTTGCTGCACGTCATTTTTATTCTTTTTGTTTTTGGTGAATGTCTGGTCAAAGGTATTTAAAAGAAGGGAATTTAAGTACGACAGTGTATCAAAGAAAAGTGAGCTGCTCTTTACTGGGAGTAGATGGGGAGTGACAGCTGCATTTGCTCGGCTCCGTTGAAGAGAGCGAGGGCAGAGCACATCCCCGGAGACTCGAGGCTCTTTGGGGGGAAGATGAGATGTTTCAACATATTTACTATATGCACATCCATGCACACAAACCTTTCCTCTAAATCTGAAAGAAACACACACACAGAGTTGTACCAGCTGTTCATCCATGCGAGAGCATCAGGGAGAAGGAAGAAGAAAAAAAAATAGAGAAAGCGAGAGAAAGATGGAGGACACACATGAAAGTGACAGGGAGAAGGAAAAAAACCACCACACATAAGGAAAAGGCAGTCAGGGAGATTGATGATGCAAAAAGAGAATTAAGTAGGCTTTCTCCCAGCATGCTTATCCTAGAAATTGGTTGACGTGTGAACTTCAGGTTCCATCTTTTTTGCCCCACCCCTCTCAGGGGGCCCGTTGCCACCGAGTCGGTATGACGACAGGCGTACACACAGCACCAACAGCAAAGACAACTTTTATAAACTAGTCTGAATTACTGTGTCAACTCCGTCTGTTGCCACCGCTGATAAAAGTGCCTTATAACTTGACTGGTAAATGCCATCTCACTCCAGAAAGGGGATTAAAGATATGCACACTTTTCTTTTTTCTTATTTTCGTGAAGGGAGGAATAAGAATTGGCAGAGTGCAGTGTCAGTGTCAGGTGTGTGTGAAGGAGTGATAGGCCCCAGATAGACACTGTGTCTGCAGGAGGCTAGTGTTGGCTGAAATTGGCTGTTATTTTCCCCTCACACTCTTGACATACATCTCGAGGTGTGCGTGAGAGGCATTATGAATTCATAGGCTTCGGGGACCCAAATGAGCTCCCAGTCGCCTGGAATTTACACGAGACAGAAATCACTTATTCTCAATGTATTTTTTTTCTTTTCCAGTGGCACTTCTGCGACAGGTCACCATCTTTCTTGACGTCTCCTCTTTCTCTTCCACTTCCTCGCCGCCATGTAATCTTCTCCACTGGGCACAATTTCTGTGGCAGCTTGGTCACACATTTGATTCAGTATTCTATAGCCTCAATTTATTCCAAATCTAGTTTTCTTGTGCCCTCCTTCCCCCCCCGTTCCCCTAAGTAGGTCGCCTGTCTAACAGTACGACAAGCAACCCGGAGCCCTCTCCATCTGAATACCAGCGCCTGTACTGTAATAGAGGGCACTGGGATGAGGATGTGTCCATTGTGGGTGGATGTGAAGCAGTTGTGGCCCTCCAGGGACCTTTCTGGCCCACTTCATGGAGAGTCAACATCAGGCCTCATGTGGCATCGAGTGCCACCTGGGTATTGAGACAGAATGGGTGGTCCTGAGAGAGATTTTACCTCCGTGGCATGTTTTCGTTCGTCCATCTCAGAGCCCAGAGCGGCTCGACATCCGCAGCCTATTCCTGTCGCAACAGCTGGGGCATTATTCCGACTCCTGTGTGTCTGATCTGCTGCCCCCCCGTGTGATCCCATAATCGCAGTCACAAAAGGCTTTCTCATTTTACTCGTAGTCTTGCGTGACTTCTCTCGCAAGCTAAAAATTCCAGCCATCATCAGAGGCATGGATGTCATTCCATTGTACCCACAGCCCATATTCCACACTAACCCAATCATCCATTCCTTCATTCTGTTGTTCATTCACCCTATTCCCCTTCACGCCTTCAATCCGTTGCTTCATTCCCGTCACCTGATACCCTTGAAGGAAGTTTTCCCCGGAGACCTTGAGGCCAAGCTGCTCTCCCCAAAGGGCCCACAGCTTCACTAGCATCACATGACCCAAAAAAGGTTGACTTCCACGGCTGTGGTTTGTTCTGGAGGTCGCACTCCCTGACACAGATGTTTCCCTTTTAGTACATCGAGTGTTTTCTCTTCAAACACAAAAAATCCCTCCAACCGTTCCTCCTTTGGCAACCGCTGCTGTTACCGAATTTACTCAGGTGCTGTTTCGGTTTAATCCTCGAGTGTCTGGAATGCAGTGGAAATCCTACCTGACAGGCAGCCGCTGTATTTCACCAGGGAATGGCAAAGTTGGATTCCAGCTTTTTTTCCTTCAACATGTTTGAAAAGACATGCTTTTTGAAATGTAAATCGTCACGTTACTCCAGCCAGTTCCATCGGGAGTCTTCACCGTCTTGGCTGGTGATATAAATCAGCCGAATCTCCGCAGACTGTCACAATCACTTCGTTAAACCCACAAATGGATGGTAGAAGATTTTCAGTGATGGTGACATGAAATATAATTTACACGATTAAATAATGTAAGATTTCTTTGGTTGGAGTCGACCCTCTTGTGGTTTTGTTCAGGGTCATTACATCAGTTTGACAGCAATAAAATACTCAGCTGTCAATAGCAGTCAGTGCAGCAGTTGTGCAAACACAACATGTCTCGCTGATAAAATATGAATTCCCCACTGTATGAATAATCAGAACACTCGAAAGCAGCTACTAATTACTTCTAAGTACTTCTGAAACTTTATGTCCATAAATAAGCATAATTATTTATACACAGTTTCATTTCATTATTTGCTGTTTATTGCTGGTTGTTAATGTGTTTGTTTTGCCTCAGCTTTAGTGGCAGTAATTACATTTCTCATCAGCATTTCAATGGGGTCTCTCTCTCTTTTTTAAAACTTTTCTCAGGTTATAGGCCTCTCATAATTGACGTGCTTAAGCCTGGATGATGAATCTATTAATATCCTCATGTAAATTACTCTTGTGTCGAGCAAGCCACATATATTTATCACCCTGACGCTTTTCTAATGAGGGAAGTTCAATTAAAACATATTATCAGACAAAAAAAAATTGGGACAAAAGAGTTTTTTATGCAAAGCTGTCGCCTCGCTGTCATCTCCCTGCTTCGGTGGTGTGAACATGCTAAAGTTTAAAAAAAGCCAGACACCAAAAGAAATACGGAGAGAAGAGATATTGTTTAATCATTCAAAGGCTCAGAAAAAGGAATGAAATGAAATATCTGGGACAAATGAAAAATCAATCAAAAAAACTGTCAGGGGGGCTGTTTGAGTGTTTCCGCAGCCGTTTAAAGGCTTCGTTATCCACTTCAAAGTGAAGACTCTCATCCACGGAGAGGGTTGGAGACAGATTTTGATCCATTTGGCTAATTTCTCGTTGATGTAAATCGTGTAGAAATGTTTTTTTTTCGGGGTTCCAGTAGCTGTAGTGCTGTGATGGCTGAGAACACGGTTTATTGTTTTTAGACAGAACATCACGCATAAAAAAATACAAACAAGCGCTTAACAAATTGGCAGAATTGTTGCAGCATGTGCCACCTTAACTGATGTGTCACAAGAATTAGTTTCATTAAGGAGGCTCTTGAGAAAAAAAAAAAAAAAGAAAAAAGAAAGCAACGCTCGAGCTGCTTTGCAGTTCTCATGTGGCTCCTCTTTCTTATCCTGGTATTGATTATTGCCAGGCAGCCGGTACGTGATCACTGGATGTGTTTCGTGTGGTCAGCTCTCAGTAGCTTAACCCGGACCTTTTATTACTGATTCTCCACTCGCTTCGGCAGCATGTGGCTGCTCAGGAATCTCGCTCATGTGGCCGCAACCCGATCAATTTGTCGGCTGAACTGCGTTCCCCTTTCACCTCCACCTAGGAGTCCTGCACAGTTCATGTTGTCACTGAGCGATTACACCAAGACCTCTGTCTCGGTCTGACATTCCTGTTTTAAAAGTACATTTTGAGAAATTCTGGGAAGTGTCCACTCCCAGAAGTGATGCATAGATTACTACAGATGACATGTTCAGTATTCCGACTGATTTTTGATTTTATTGCATCAAAGACACCAAACTTTTTGTGTGTTTTGTGCATATTTTATTAGATCTGTGACATATCCAGAACAGATGTGTGTATTTAAAAGACAAACACAGAGAAAAAAGCATTGATGCTGTAATAATTTCATTCTCTCGAGGGAAGAAAAATTTATTAACCCTCCTGGTGTCTTCATTTACGGGCACCAAAAAATATTGTTTCCTTGTCCAAAAAAAAATCAAAAAATTCCGCAAAAAAAATTCCCCAAATTTCTGAAAATTTGCAAAACCTTCAGGAACAAAATTCCAATAATCCCTTAAAAGTTTCCCTTAAAAGTTTTATTAAAAAAAAATAAATAAATAAATAAAAATTCTTGTCAAGATTTTCAAAAAATGAGTAAAGATCTTCCAAAAAAATCTTAAAAATATCTAAATTGATTCCATATAAATCAGTAAAACTTCTAATATTTTCTTTAAGAACATTCACATAAAAATCAACCAAAATCCAGTGAAATTCGCTGGATTTTGGTTGATTTTTTTTTGTGAATGTTCTTAAGAAACATTTTTAACGTTCCGTTTTTTTTTTCCACCAAAAGATGTTCAAAGATTTCCCAAAAATGTTGAAAATGTGGACATCAGAAGTTTCTCTGTGAAAATATTTTTTGTTTCCACATTTTCAAACTTTAAAACGGGTCAATTTTGACCTGCAAGACGACACGAGGGTTAAACTGAAAGGTTTAGCAAAGCTAGAAGCACTAAATGGCAGCTTTGCTTACAATCAGTAAAGCAGAGAACTTCTTATTAGCTACATATATTTATTTAAATCATCCTCCAGCATGTGAGAAGTTCTAACCCTGCATCAATTTGCTCTTGACCTGTTTGAAGAGAGAGAGCACCGAACCGCTTCTTCATTTTATCTGAAGTTCTTTTTTTTCTGTCCTTTGGTGACGCATTTAGCATTGACGGTGAAAAAGACTAAACAAAGTAGGAAAACGACAGGACAAGCTGTAACTTGGGTTACCTGGTTGTCAGGGTCACTGTGAAAGAGAACGCAGGTTTAATCGCCCAAGTGTGTGATTAGAGACATTACAGTAATTACTCACCCAGGATACATGAGCAGAACTCCGGCATGCTAATCAGCCTCGACAGCTTTGAACTCGGGAGACTCAGTTCAACTGTTTAGCATGGCATCCCTATGAATATTAATTTATGCACAGCGTGATAAATACATTTCCAATACTTCACAGAAAGGGGGCACCGAAAGTTGATTTTAACCCGGAGAAGTTCTACTCGTGCCCTGTTTTTGTGGTTGTTATTGCAGCTCCATCACTGTTAAAGATGGCACACAAATAAATGTTTTTCTGGCGTGATGTTAGATGGAGACCAGGGGACGCTTTTGGCATCCTTGGTCAATCTGTTTGGCAGAACATGAAAGGAGAGAGGAGAAGAAGGAACGCTTCGATTGAGCACAGACCACTATTCCAAGGCCTAATCATCTCTCAAGGTGCAGTAGCTGTTACAGTCAACATAGCATTAGATGATGGGATAGATATGTGAGGCAGGTGTGTTTTGATGGTGGCCGTGCGAAGCGGGGCGACCGAAAATAAATGGGTTTCTCCTTGGAAGCATAAATTTCATGCAGATACGGCCATTAGTCATCCGCACATGTCGGTCACCAGCAAATAGTCAAGGAGAGAGAGGGAAGCGGCGGTGAGTGTAACATCGCCAGCACAAATAAGAGCAGGGCGTGATGGAGTGAAGTGTGTTCAGGGGAGCAGTAAAAGAAACAAGAGCAACAGATGTGTTTTAAATTAGCCTGACCCGAGGAATGCAGCCCTGTGAAAGAGGCCAGAGATGGCGACCCCTCGGCCTCGCAACCCGATCCCCTGTGGCACAAGCATCTCTTTTGTGGTCTCCAGCTCTCTTGTTCCTCCTCGTCCTCCTCCCCTCCCCCAAACCTCATCACAATGAGCTCGCCGGGTGCTTCAGAACACTCCAATCAGACCGGAGAGCAGCGAGTGGCTGGAACGCGTCACTCCTTGCTTCCAGAAATGCTCAGTAAAAAGCTAGCTCAGCTCCCCGGTGCTGTGTGCTCTGTAGTTCACCCTTCATTAGCCTTGGCCCCGGCATTCAGCTAATGATCGCCATTTTCCTTTTCTTTCCTTCCACTTCAGTACAGCACTTCTGCTCCTTCTGTCTCTCTTTTTTCTGCCACTGAATGACCATGACATTCAGATTTTATAACGTGCATACATCATCTCTCTTGTTCACTTCTGGAAACCTTCTGCCCTTTTTTTTTTTTTAGCAGACCAAGAATACGTTTTCTGTCACCTTTTATCTCACCTTTTCTGCATGAGCCAATCCTTCTACTCCACATTTCTCTGTTAATTCACAACATTTTTTCTTTTTTTTAAACATTTCCTTTCTTCTTCACTGTCTCACACAGTCCACATTCTTCATTAGTTCCACTCCTGCAGCTGTCCCTTGTCCTTGCATTTTGCACCTGTTCTATCCCAGGGGTCTCCTGTGTTCCCCAGTCATGATCTCATCTCCATAATGCTCTGTGGTTGAAGCTAAGCCGTTGTTATTCTGCGTGTCTGCATTCTGTCTCGCTGTCTGTAAGGTTCGGCGGCCATGTCTAACATCCAACCCGTGATTGATAGCAACAATGATGCAATTTTAATTTAAGATTTTATCATTTCGAGGTTTGTTGTTGTGTTGTTTTTGCTGCCGAGCGTTTGAAGAATACAGGAATGCATTGCAGTTGAGATTCCCTGACACTCACACACACATTTCAGTGCCTCACCTGGATGCCAGGATGTGTGTGATGTTGCACACTATTAACATAACGGTCATTTACATAGGGCAGAGCTGTTCCAGGTAATTCAATCTATATGTAAAACGCTGTGACTATGAGGCGGGGGGCCAGTGACAGCTCAGCTAACCCATGCTGCCCACAGCACCTGTCTTACCATAATTATAGCCTGCGATCAGATCCAGATCCAGTCCTGAGCCATATTTAGAAACTAAAAGTCAAACCTGCATAGGGTGACGATGCATTGAGCCATTGTTATGCTCTGCAATATCTGCCTCCTTCCAAAAACCGGACTTTTGGGTTACCTGAGGACATGAGCAAACTAGAGTCTGGCTTCTCACAGATGTGCCAGTATTGGGATGTTGTTGGATATTTTTTATTTTAATTATTTATTTTTTTATGTAACTGAATTCAGAAAAAAATAAGAATTTGAGGTGATTTAGAAAAGCTGTCATTACATATAATTTGTGTAGTAGAGCTACTCCAGCTCCATTGTTTGGAAGCATTGTCTGCAGTACATGTAGCAGAGTACGTATCAGAGCTGAGCAGGTCGTGGTGCGGAGTCAAGCGGTGTCTTTGTGGTAAGTCACTAATTAGTTGGTAAAAACCATTGCTTGGAGGTTAATAAGCAACTGCACCATCATTCAGAGTAATTTTATGATTAGTAAATGCAGAAACCGGATACAGTTTTCTTAAAAATGCATATTATAAGTATTGTAGAGTATGTAGATTGTCACCAGGTGGAGCTTTCAGCTATTTAATGGTGTAGTAAAAGTAAAGTAGTTCTGTGTTGCAAGCAGAAATCATTACAGGGGTTTAATTTGTAAAGGGGCACCATGACAAAGTCTTCTGGGGCGCTTAATGACTTTCAGCTTCACATGTATGTTAAAGCAACCTGAGATCAACTAACTCCTGATAGCATATCTAATTACACCTTTTTACGTCGTACCATTTTTGTTATACCTAAACAACTATTTTTATACCTGAAAATATCCACTTAATATCCTGTCTCGTTATTGGGCTCTAGAGCTGATGAAGCATTGAGTAATTATTGGATGACTGGTCACTTACGCTTCTTGGCCTGCTGGTTTGACAACTAGTCCATACAAATCTATTTAATGAATTCAGTCAGAAAAAAACTGTAATTGCAGCAATGAGCTTTGGATTGCTTCCTGACCCACGCTGTATAAAGGCAAGACATTGTGAAATGATGTTCTGGCAACTGTCTGCTGCCCTGCAAATATCTCTGTGTCCTGCACAAATGCATGCTGTTATGCACGAACACCATTTCTCCCCTTTACTTATTGTTTGCCAATCACACCATCATCTGGTAACGCTGCAGCGCCTGCTGATCCGTCATGCGTGCAAGCCGTCACCGTAATGTTATCATCATAATAAGCCGCTATTCATCCATGAATGACAGCCGATTCAATTTGAATTGACAGATTCATTCTGATTTGCCAAGTTCACGGGCATCCACCAAACAGAAGCGACTCGGTCCTTTTTAAAAAGCATTTCTTTTTTAACTCCATTTGCAGTCCATTGTTTTATTTTCAGCTCTTTTTTTCTTTACCCCCTTCTCATTTGCTGCCTTCCTCTTCCACTTCCTCTTAATGAATAATTCATTGAGTCATCCATAATTTAGGCGACGCAGCCAGAGATTTACACTGCTCTTTGTGTCACTGAGTTTTGTTTGGTGGCATATTCAATAATTGTTTAATATATCAAATTGACTGGGAGTTGGGAGCCGGGGCCCCTGTGTGCAGCGGTGCCTGATATTTCTGATTATGCCAGGGGTGAGTGCCACATACTTTCCTACAGCAGCAGAGTCCACATGACTGCCAGGGGAACTTCCTACTTGCCCTCAACCACCATAACTCTTCATCGTCTCACTGGCTGAAATGCCTCTGAATACTCTGCAGCATAAAGTCCACACTAATGAAGTACAGAGTCAGTTTATTGTCAGTCATTGAGTGTGGGATTCTGCAGTGTGTCTGCTTTAGATTAGCCCTGCTGGGGGGTGTTTAACTGCTATAAATGTGCCGAAGACTGCCCTACTCGGTTTATTTTTTTCATTCCTTCCATTCGCAGCAGTAAAAGCAGAATTCTAACACTAATAATATTACATTTCACAGAGGACCCCAGCTTGACATTTGCTGATCCTTTTCTGTTCAGCTAAACGTTGGCTTTTTGTCAACTTTATTCGTCTTGACGGAATAGCTGGAAACTGTGATCTTTCATTGTACGTTTCACTGGCGTGTTTATCTCATTTTTATTTCTAATGTATCTCACTTTCAAAGCGTGCATTAGCTTCGGGATGCACCTTTTGTTTTATTTAGGTGAATTACGATCAGTTCAGATGCTCTCGTATTTAGTTCTCTGGCTCAATCAACGATACTCTGAAAAGAAATAAAGTGTTACGATCAGATGCTGGCGCTTCATGTCACATCCAAGCATCTATTGTTGTAGCCCTTGGGTGTGTGTTTATGACTGAAGGGAATGTCTGTGTCAAGTCCTATTTAATGAACTGCTTCTTTCAACCAGTTCCCTCGCTTCATAAAGCGACTGATCTATTGTTGCTATGCTCTTGTCTTCAGGGAAACTAAGTCAAGTATTTGTGCATGGTGCTAATTTTATTTTGATTATTCACTGAGGAATTGCAAAGTTAATCCGTCCCACTCAGAGTGATATTGACAGCGTGTCTGTGTGTTTTTTTAATTAAAGAAGAGAATGAATTCAGATGGGTTAATGTCACAGCTCTGAGCTGGTCCGAGATCGTAACTAAATAATCATACAGCAGTGTAGTCGATTCTGTGCCTGTAGACCTTATCTTGTATCCAGATCCCTCTTCTGAGTTGTGAGCCTGAAGCTGTACTTTCAGTCTTGGAAGTCAGTGAGGACATGAATGCACTTAAAGAACCATTTCATGCCCTTTGTAGGCAGCTGGTGCTCCTTTCAGCTTCTCTTTTTGTCCTTGTAGACTGATTGAAAACCAACCAGGATTTACACTTTAATGCCCCTGTATATATGCAGAGTTAAATATTTCATTTGGAACCGCTGAAGAGTGAACTGCAAAAACCAAAAATTCAGCGTTAGAGTACATGTTAGCCCGTCCTCGGAGCAGGGGACATTCAGTGTGTTGTGTCTTCACAAGGCCCCAAAGCTAAAACAAAGAAGGACAGTCAGAAGTGGCAAAACAGAGCTACTGGTTTTCATTGCTTTGAAGCAGCTGTGGCAACACGAACCGGCTGGTTGCAGTATTTAAGTTAAATACTGCATCCTTGGAAAACAAAACAGTGCTAAAATGATGTTTGATTGTACGCCTTATATGCAGATTTATTACTGAATGAAACACCATGAGTTGAAGTAGTAGCAAGACCTGCTTTTAATTAAATTCATTATTCATATATAACATACTATCCCCTGTATTGTTTGGATCTTGCCATGTTTTGTCTCAATTTGGGCTCATTTTTTGCTGTAAGACACAGTTATAAAACCATATACCATCATAAAGAAAACAATGAAAGCAGACTTTCATTGATTATTTATTTTACAAAAATTGAAAAAAAGTATGAATCAGCGTGTTAAGGCGTTTTTAATACTAGGAAAAATGTAGGTATTTAAATATTTACATTTTTATTTGTTTCCATACTTGTTTACTAAACGCTCTGTGTGAACACAGCTTGCAGTTCAACCGAGAAGTTCCTGAATTTTTATCACGCTACTGTTGGTTCCAGCTGAGTCACTCATAGCTTCCTGGTTGCGTTGACCATTGTAGAAGTTTTTGTTTTTTACAGAATCTGGTGATACCTAACAGTTAATTTGTGGAAATTTTTTTAAAAGCAGCGTGTAGAATAAAGTGATTTTAATTACCTTTTATTAAGTGCACATCAAAGATGAGTAGTTCAAGAAGTGCTTTGGAAAAATCTGATGATTCTTTCTGTTTCTACAGTTTCTGGTGTAATTTGGGCAATTATTTTTTAAAAGATAACTTGCCTTTTAAACCCAGTGGCAGGTTCTTGGTTTCAGAGGGTTAATCATGAATTTGTCATGCAATGTGGCAGAACAGTGTGATGAAAGTCTCTGACATTTTTCGCCCCGTTCTTCGTCGCTGCGCTGCAACAGCGTTGTGCGTTTAGAGTTAAATAACCCTCCTGCATCAGGAGAAATCCAGTGACAAAAACCCACACACCAGATTTGACACAAACGTCTCCTCTGAAGAAAACATCACATGGTATGTCACTGTCAGCCGCCTCTGATGTTCCACGCTACAGAGAGCTTTTTCTCCTCTGGCTTTCTTTCCAAAAGGTGTCACTCAATATCTGCCATTGAGAATCAAAGTGAGAACACCTTGCTACAGGAAAATGCCATCCGTTGCTTGTTGCAAACTGCCTCCTTGAGATTTTAGGCGACGTTGGGCGAGATAAGGCAGACGGCACCTGGCTTCAGGTGCCACCAGATGAATTGGAATCCTGGGAGGATTGTGACATGAAGCGCTGGGGGAAACAGCTGGACGTTTGGAGACCTCTGCTGCATCTTTGCTGTGTGCAGTTGGCGTGAAAAACTTCTGAAGGAGAGGGACAGGTGGAAGGCTGGAGATCTTTCAAGCAAAGAAAGCAACGGTGTACAAATGTGGACAGACAGAGCCATCATTTACAGATGAATCTATAGTTGTCCAGGAAAAAAAAAGAATAAAAATGCTTTAACCCCCATAGGTCTTTCACATAAGTTCTTGCCTCTAGCACATGAAAAATAAAAGCACATCTTTACCTGGATGTGGCAAAAGAGGAAAGGAATGAAACACAGAGCGGAGCGTGTCAGAATAAATGAGAGAGCGGTGGTGAAACAGAAGAAGGGAGGCAGGGAGGAAGGTCTGAGGAGAGAGATCAAAGCAGTGTGAGGGATGTGTCTGCATGCAGCCGTGGAAAAGAGCATTGGAGAGTGAGGAGTGATAAGTCTGTGACAGCTGCAGCATCATTAGTGTATTAGGATCAATCCTCAAGACTCTTGTTTGCAGTCTTTGCCCATACAGAGGGCTGTGGTCATTTCTATGGCCACGGTCATGCAGCTGCTGCAACAACTTCTAGAGAGCCTGCCTTACTTTTCCCACATGTGTGATCTGTGCTTTCTCTCTCCCAGTCCTCTCATGCTTTGCTCTGCATGCCAATTTCTGATCTCTAGTTTACTCATCCAGCCATAAGTGGCGGTGCCTTGTTGAGGTTTGTCTGTTTTTGGCTTTTTACATGTCGAAATGAGAAAACTAGAGAATTCTAGGTCAGGTTTTTTACAACTATAACCTCCCCTTTTTCTTTGAACCACAACTCCACCCAGGTGGTTGTGCTGCACTGATGGCTTTGGCTCCCCCATTGTTGTGGCTATTGGTTTATCAACTGCAGTCAGCAGGCAGTAATTTGCCAGGGACTGTGGGTGTGTGATTAAAGATCCCTTACCACCCCGAGCAGGCAACACATAGGCACACAGACAGATTTACACAAGCACCGAGACTCACAAAAGGAACTTGTAGCAGGCTTACCGCGTGTTCGTACATTATTTAAGAAGCTGCATGTTCCAATCCCTGCATGTGTTTGTGTAGCGCTCGCATGCATGCATGTATGTGCTCCTTGAATCAGGCTGATTCCCCTGGGAGCTCATTTGAAGGCAATCTTTTGGGCTTTGTTGAGGCAGTTGCATGTGGATAATAATAAAATTCACCCCGATTGATTGCTTGTGCTGCTATAGTTACATGTGTCTTTCTTTGCAGATCGTTGTGCCGGTCTCTGGTTTGCAGACTTTTTCTCACTCCACTGAAAGATCTGTTTGATTTTCTTGCTCTGGGTTTAAAACAATGGGCCCTTCAATTAATTTGGGATTCCCCTTTTTGTTTGTGTTTCCAGTCTTAATTTTTGCCAGTGGTGAGATTTCACAGGGCTGCAGAAACCGGTGTCACATTAACAAGAGAAGAGAGTCTTTGCATGTAATTGTTTCATACTTGCTGTCTTTCAGGGAAGGGAAAAAGAGGGGCGAGAAGCAGAGATGAGGGTGACAATAGCCGAATCTGCCGTCTCATTTACCAAATGAGGCCTTTGGCCGCCTTGTTTAACGGAGAGAACGGTGCATTGTGGCATACAGGATCTCATTGGTTCCCTTGTTTCAGAGTTGATTGTTTAACCTGCTGAACCTAATTATGATACATTAGGCTCACTTTATTGCACATGACAGCACATTCTCTCCCTGTTTTATACGAGTTCTTGTGTGGGTGTCTTCTTGTACACATTTATACGGTCAATGTATCATCCGTGACACTAATGATGCCCCAGAAAAACCTCTGTCTTCTTCCGTTGTGCCCAGAAAAATGAATAAAATAAAGAGTTACTTTGTCATACAGATTGCCACATTAACTTTTGTTTTTCTCCTGATATGCACGACAATACTTTGCGCACATGAAAAAAAAAATCTGCTGTGTCAATGCATTTATTAGAAGTGCTAAAGCAAGAGTGTTGACTGGTTGGACAAACAGAAACTCTACTCGTAGGCGACTCATGCAATTTCCCACGGGCACATCTGAATCATTGTAATGGCTTCAACAGCAGCTGTGTCTGGGTGTGTGTGTAGGTGTGTGTGTGTGTGTGTGTGTGTGTGTGTGTGTGCACTACTGTGTGCTGGCAACAGTGTGTATGTGTTGAAAAAAAAAATCTCTGCTTTTCTCCTCATCTCTCTAGCAGACATGTACAGCCTGCCATCCGTCTCTAATTGTCTCTACCTCACTCATCATTTGTGTTTCTGCCGTAAAAAGAAACATTGAAACTTCACCACTGGGGATCCATAACCATTTTCCAGCCTATATGCTTTTTATTGCTGTATTTAGAGCCTTCATAAATATAGAGCAAAGCATTAGGGAAAAGGGAACTACTGAAGAATCGCAGCCAAGAACACCTGCTGCTATTTCTGTGGATAATCAGGCAGACAGACCATTAGAATGGCATGAAGACAGTCAGATGGGCAGGAAGACACGTTGAAAACAGGAGACTAAGGCAAAAGCAGAAGCAGTATCCGGGAATATTGGCAACATCACTCACCGCCAGAACAAATCACAGATTGGATTGCACTTTAGAAGTCATGAAAACTCTCCATACCTGAACAAAACAAATCAGTCAAGGTGTGTGTGCAAGCATTAGAAATCCATCGTCTGGGCCATTGGTTCTCAATTTCCTTTAAACTAAGAAACTCTTACAAGACAGGAAATACACGTCTGATGTATATCCCTTTGAATTATTTGATGAAATCTATTTTTATAGCCTCTATAGGCTTAGTTATGTGAAAGAAAAAAACAAAAAGCAACGTATTTGAAAGATATTTGATGGGTATCATCTCAACACAGAGTAATCCTAAAACAACGCAACTGCTATTCAGTTGACTGCACATATTACTGTATCGTGAAAATTTTAAGTGCATTTCAGAGTGCAAACATATCCAGAGAAAGCCTCCCACTCTTAGTGTATACACAGGCTGAAAGTAAATTCTGATTTTATTTATACAGAATAAGACATAAAAAGAACAATAATCGGTCCAGCCTGAGATTTGAATATGATTGGCCCATAAAACTGTTTGGTAAAAGGAAACAGTTTGAGCAGTAAAAAATGATTTTAAACTCTAATCAAAAAATAAATGCAGGCTGTAAGTAGCTGAACACATGCCTGCAGTACAGCATCAAGTGGAGTGCAAAACATCTGCTGCAATCCCAAACCGCTACTGTGTTTTTAGCAGCCACATCTGGACGGTGTTGGCGTTAGACGAGGATGTCCACGAAGCTGATCGCTGCTCGCTGCAAGCCAAGACACGCGTAAGAGACTAAATCAATAAACACAACATATCTGACATCTGTCACTCACACTACTACAGTAACCAGAGAGAGAGGAAGCACTCTGCTGTTGTGTGAGGACTGGGAATGTGTCGCTGCACAGCTTCTCCATCCTCAGAGAAACAGATGCAAACATGTGGGTTGTTCTCAGCTCCTAGCTGAGTCCTGTACTGGTTCCTCTTGGCGGTCAGTGATGAGAATGGTGACTCACACAGATAGGTTTTAGGAAAGGGGAGCAACACTTTCAAGGGGAGGAGCTCCAGATACTTAACAGAAGACCTAATGTCAGCATGTGTCCCTGAGCTGCTTTCTCAGTGTTCTACCACATGTTAGGTCCGGCAGCTGATCCTCTGCTTCTTCACTGAGGATCTGCGCCGATGTGTTGGCAGGAAAGGTGTTGATGTGCCCAGTCCCAGGCACTAGTGTCAACCTCAGTGAAATAGTCACCAAATAGTCATAGAAGGATGTCAAATAATTGCTTTTTGATGTTTGATTTGTTCCCAGAAACTCTGAGTAGAGAGCCTCCCCTTTATTCACATTATCTGAATGCTTGGTCTTGAGGTGCCTCCTCAGTTTGGCAGACATTATGGCCTCTGCAGGTAAATACCCTCAGCTATGGTCCATAAGCTTTGGGTAGTGACCAAAACAACGAAGCCATATGTAGAAATGGGCTCCTCTGTGGGGTGGCTGGGTCAGCCTTGGGATAGGGCGTGGAGCTCGGACATCTGGAATTAGATCATAGTAGAGTCACTCTTCCTTTACGTCAAAAAGAGTCAGTTGAGGTGGTTTGGGCATCTGATTAGGATGGACACCTTTCTTTGGAGATTTTCCAAGCATGCCCATGTGAGAGGAGAACCAGAATTCCCTTGAGGGATTATATACAGTATCTTACATATTCCACTGGCAACAAACTGGAGGTATATGAGACATTTCAGCCTCCCACCGATTTCAGTGAAGCCATACTGGAGGTCCTCATCATGCTTCTTTAACTTTGACTTTTGCTTTTCATTTAGGCCAAATTCCTTTGCTATAGTGGCCAGTCGTTTAAAACATCTGTCCATTGTTGTTTCCATGTGGATGACAGGGGCTTGATTGATAGATTAATGAAAAAAGCCTATTGTATGTTTAATTATCCTAAGAAATATAACAATTTACAATCCTCGTTAAGAATCATTAGTCTGGCTATGGGGTCAGTCTAGACTAGTGATGGCTATTGGGTCAGCAGTCTGGGTGAGTCTTACCATTTGGGTGTTGAACAATTTCCTGTATGTCATTCTTCTGTTCTCTTTCCTGTCTCTTGCCACCGTCCAATAAAGGTATGAAACACACCCAAAAAATAATCTAAACAAAAAAGAAATCCATCGTCATGTGTCGTTGATACGCATGTAAACATTCTCATACACACAATCTGCCTTTCTTTGTCTTCCTTGCATTGTCCAGCTCAGCTCCAAGCCTTGCTGATTATGTGCAGCCAGGTTTGTATACGAACACACACACACACAGGCATACGCCTCCAGATTGTTTAGCATACAGCAGACATTCACTCATTGTTCTCCGAGAGTCGTAAGGTCAACGAGTTCCATCCCTGATAGACTCAACATGGAGAGAATTGTGGATGAACAAAGCCAGCGACGCACACACAGACATCACCCTCACACGTATACAAACACACAACCACATTTCACACACATGCAGAGGTGCACTCACATCTTTGGCTTTTTCCCCTCCCAAACAAAGAGAACATAAATTTATCACAACAAAGCATGCATTTACCGCTGATGTTGTCTGACCCCAGTAACAAGGTATCTAATAAAACATTTATAAACTCTCCTGCCTCGTGTGCCGTGCACAAAGCAAACTCCAGCAAACCGCTGAATATTGTCAAACTCCATCATGATAATACTCGAATGTAGTTGACTGCCCAAGTTAGTCAAAGTATTTTGCATTATTTATTTGAATGAGATATTTGTTTACATTTTGCAGAAATATAGTCACCTTTTAACACTGGAACAAAAACAGAGGACATGAATTTATACCATACAGCATTATATACAACAGACTTTAGTATTTTAATGCATTTAGAATGGGTCTTAGCAAAATACACCAGATTTGAATTTATGTTCGGTGGTCAGTTAATGAAAAAACAAATCCCTTGTTCATCCACACCTTCTATTTCTGTGTGTAATTATTGTGGTCAAACATTTTCCCAGTGGGCCTTGAACTCCACCAGGGTTTCCTCCTCTCTCTGATCCTGTTTGTGAGGAAGGCATCTGGTTTGGGAACCTCGGAGTTGCGTCTTTGCTTTTTGTAGATGATGTGTTTTCGTTGGCTTCACGAGGCCGTGACCTTCAGGACAGTCTGGAGTGATCTGCAGCTGAGACGTGATTGAGTATCTAGAAGCTTGAAGCCATGGTTATCTGGAGTAAATCAGGGGATTGTTCGCTTTGGATTGGGTGTTTGCTGCTGCCTCAAGTGAAGGAGTATCAGTATCTCAGGATCTTGTACACAAGTGATGAGAAAATGGAGCTGGAGCTGGAGATGTACAATTAGATTCATGTAGCATCAACAGTAAAGTGGGCATGAAACCAGCTGGTGGGAAGAAGAGTGAGTTGAGCCAGAAGGCAAAATGCTCGATGCATCAGTTGATCTACGTTTTTACCCTTACCTATGGTCATGACCTCTATGTAGTGATCAACAAAAGGAATTTGCAGATACAAGTGGCCAAAATATGCTTTCTTTGTTGAGTGGTTGGGCTCAGTCTTGCAGATAGGGTCTGAAGAACACATCCAGACATCTGGAAGGAGCTTGGCGTAGAGTTTCTGTTACAGCTGAGGTAGTTTGAGCTTCTGATTGGGATGTCTCCTGGGCACCTTCCTTTGGAGGTTTTCTGGTCACGTCAAACTTAGAGTCAGAACTCACCGGAGGGATTACATATCTCATCTGGCCTGGGAATGCCTGAGGATCCCCCAGGAGGAGCGAGCTGGAGAGTTTTTCTGGAGAGAAGGACATCTGGAAGGCCCTCCCTTTTCTGATTTAACCCCAGAAAGGAGAAGAAAGTGACTGAATGGACAACAAAGCTGGCATGCACTGTCCCTTTAACTTTATTTTCCACATCCCAACTACCAGTCAAATGTTTAAAAAGAAAAAAATCCTATTTGATCTATAATGAGTTATGCTCCCTAACAGGCTCATCAAATTCAAACCTGACAGTCTGTAGGATTAAAAATCTCACCTCAGATGTCTACTTGCTGCTTTTCTGACCTTTTACTACATCTCATCTCAAGAGTGAACTCCACAGAGGGATAGCTGTGAAAAATGTGTTGTCACTTTAACCCGCTGAACGGCCAGGTTCGTGTCAGTTTTGGAGTGATCTGAAATGATTTTCATGTTAATTCTCACTTTTAGACAAAGTGAGAGGCCGGATGCGGAGTGCAATAGGAGTTTAAAGAAGACTAGGTGGTGCTTTAAAACCATGAATTCATATCAGACAATTTGGCAGCATGTGATTCATGTCCATAACCAGGATAAGGAACAGCGTGAGCTTTATATACTATGGCAGAATAAGGTCTAGTGAAATGGTGTATAGTCCATTTGATGTTCATGCCAGAGTTTAGATTTTATGGACTTTCTGAAATCAAGTAGCAAGCCTTACCTTACCGAGCAGTGGGAAGTTTACATGGATGTTCTAAGAATACTCTGACATTGAACTTGTGGTTGTGCAGAGTTTCCCTTTGCAATATTAACGTTTTGTATGGAGCGATGGGTAAAAAGAAAAGGTGTATATTGATTTCTTAGCATTTATTTCTTGTTCATTTGGATTTTGAGTAACATATTTCCACCTTTATGTTCAAGTAATTGTTGCTTTCTCCACAAAAAGATGCGTTCAAATGAAGCAGTGGAAGTTTGGAGATTTCGGGCCAATTTGCAGATTCTCTCCACTTAAATGTGACAATGTGCTTCCATTTCGCCCAGCAGCCGACTGAACATTTTAACCCTCGTGTCGTCCTGCAGGTCAAACTTGACCCGGTTTAAAGTTTGAAAATGTGGAAAAAATATGTATTTTCAAAGTGAAAATTTCCACATTTTCAACATTTTTGGGAAATCTTCAAACATTTTTTGGTGGAAAAAAAGAAATGTTAAAAATGTTTCTTAAGAACATTCACAAAAAATGTGTAAAAAAAAAAAAAAGATTTTTACTCATTTTTTGAAAACATTTACAAGAATTTTCTTGCCAAATTTGGGGGCTTTTAAAAAAAAAATTAACGGAAACTTTTAAGGAATTATTGGAATTTTCTTCCTGAAGGTTTTGCAAATTTTCAGAACTTTGGGGAATTTTTTTGCTGAATTTTTGGAATTTTTTTCAGACAAGGAAACAATATTTTTTGGTGCCCGTAAATAAAGACAACAGGAGGGTTAAGGGAAGATGGGGGGAAATAAAAGGAGAGGATGAGGAAGACCAACAGATGGCTTTTTATTGTGACTCAATTAAAAGTTTCCTTTCGTCTACTGGCAACGCAGAAAAGATTAGATCCTTTGCATGTTGGAATATTAACAGGAAGGGAACTATTGAAGTCTCATCTGTTCTTGCTGTCAGAAGCAGTCGGCTGCCATTATGCTGCACCTCACAGCTAACAAATTCCCACACGCCTATGTGTTCTCCCTTTTTCCATCACGAGAACCGTTTTCCACAAACTGCTTTATTTGATATTAGAATGTGCTGCGAGTCACAAGTCGCTTAAAGGGAAGTCGGTAAAAAGCAGAACAGCAGACTGATGGATAGATGAGTTGTTTGGTCTGAGAAATAACAAGCTTAACTTCAAGCTTCAAAGGGTCACGAGTTGTTGGCACCTGTTGAGTTTCTCTCTGTTCTGGATGATGTATTTTTTGTGTTGTCTCACCTTCTTTTAAAGCTACTTTCTGTAATTGCCCTGCAACCCTCCTGTGCCCTCTTTCTGCATTTTCCCTCTTTGTCTCTCTCTCTCTCTCTCTCTCTTCATCCCTCTCCCTTTCACGTAATTCCCTCTTTACTAATTCTAATTAAAGACAAGAAACGCCATCTTTTATTAATGATGCCGTTAATGAAACAAGGGGCTGCTTTTGTCGGTAACAAAAGTTTCCACCAATTAATTCCCTGCAATTAAAGTTGAAGAAAAATATCCCCCCGGAACAGTGTTTTGCTCTCCCAGCATGGTGTTATTATTATTGTTTTTTTATCTATATGCTAAACGCCTAACATCCTTGTGGAGGTTTATGCCTGAGGGTGATAAATCCGTGAAAGTTAATGCAGAGCAGAATGAAATTCAGATTGCGGTTCTCTTTGTATTGGTGTGAGTATTCCCGGAGGCTCAATCATTTCGAGTGACTAAGCAGTTTTTCTTGTGGTAAGGTTGACATGTATAGTTAATTTGGTGTTCATACATAAATTCAGGGTTTTACATGTGTTACAGAATCATTTCACCGCAAGGAGATGAGAGATGTTTCGGCTTCTCGTGTATAAACTGACAAAACCACAACATCAGTCAATTTGTGTTGTGTTTGAAGATCAAGCTGTGCAGATGGATGATTTAAAACACTTTCCTCTGTCTTCAGTCGCTCGCAAATCTAGGACTGACTCAATCAAATACTTTCAACTCGTAGTCATTTATGATTTTCATTTAATTATCTAAACATGTATCATTTGGGAGCACTGGAAAATGATCTGAGTTCCAGGTTAAAGGAGGGATGTTACAGGTAGGTAAGGAGACCATCGTTTTGTCAATGAACCTAGTCCTATAATGTGCCAATCACAGAAACTACAGCACCATATTTTAATGCAGCAGTCTGTTGCTGATCAGAGAAGACTTCTGGCCCCTGCAGCGGTGGTCCATCAAATTATCCATAAAGTTTTTACCAGACATGTCCGTGTCTTTACTGGGCCTCTCTGTTTGCCATTTGGGGTGAGATCATGGAGGCTGCAGTTAGACCAAGGTCCCATACCAACTTCTTGGGGTTGTATTTTAGCCTCTGCAGTGATCCCATGCTTTGATTTGCTCACTGACATATTTAATTAGTGTCCAGTAAATGCAGGGACCAGCCGTGTAAAGGATCAGTGTCCGTCTGGGTTTTTACTTTGAGTTTTTTCCTCTGATCAATCAACAAACTGGAACTTGCTCGACTAAGATTTCCTTCATCTACTAAAGGTTGATCGACTATTAGACGGCATCCACACTCAATCTCCTCCTCAAATGTTTCACAAGAAAGTGAGTCGGAAATAGTTTTCTTTTGAGCCAAAGCAATGCGTTTTATTTGTAACTGTTAAAAAGGTGTGTTTGTTTTATGGAGCGTTTGCACCAATCAGCCACTACATTAAAACCACCTGAACCTGCTGCCAAAACAGCTCTGATCATTGTTACATAACCATGGGACCTCTATGGGTGTCTTGTTCTATCTGGTCCTGGGACATCTGCAGTGGATCCTTTGGGTCCACTGGGATCCTGGATGGGGCCTCAATGGATCTGGCTTGTTCCAGTAAACACTGTGTTGGTAAAAAATGTGATCTACACCAGATTTAACCCATCAAAGCATAGAGGTTTTGGACCTGGTCTAAAGTGGTTCAGATGCAAAACAATACAGAAAATGATGGTTTTCTATATCAAAAATTATGCTTTAAAGAGTCTTTAGCCCTTGTATGACAATCTATTCAAGATTTAACCCACCTAAGCTCATTGGTTTTTGGTCTGGACCTGGTCTAAAACGGTCCAGGTGCAAAAAAAACACACTAAAATCTCCATGTTTTTACATTCGAACACATAAAAGAATGGTTTTCCATGTCAAAAATTCTGTTTTTGAAGCGTCTTTAGCCTTTGTACGACAATCTATTCAAGATTTGATCCACCTAAGCTCACTGGTTTTTCATCTGGACCTGGTTTAATGTGGTCCAGATGAAAAAAGACAGTTAAAACTCCAATATTTTTTGTTTTTTTTGGTAGTAATTTTCACAAATAGAATAACAGTTTTACAAATCAGAAATTGTAGGTTAAATCATCTTCAGCCTTTGCATGACGGTCTAGTGACTATTCACTTTTACCTGTCAGTGGCTTTAATGTTTTGGCTGATCAGTGTATGTCAGATTGCATGATCTTCATGAGCTGATAGCTGTCGTAAATTTTGTTTCCCAAAATTCTATTCCTGTATGAGGGAAGTCTGCAGTGTGAAATACCATTGTTTAACTTAACACTATGACTTGCAATAAAAATGGAAGTGTATTAGTTTGACATTTTTTTCTGCTTTAATAGATGCACTGCTGTCATAGAATAACCACTGAATAGCAAAAAATATTTTTAAAAAATTGTCTTGAATGTGCTTCTGTTGAGCAAATTGCAAATGATTACTCAACTAATTAACACTGAATAAAAAGACAACATTGAAAATATAAGAAAGTAAAAGTTTTCCTTTGGTCCCTTGTTAAAATATTGCCTTCTAAAATTAGCCAAAAATGTCTTTTTTTTTTCAACATTTTCCTCACAATGCTGAGTCATCATACAAACTAATTAATTGGGATTTAGCTGGGGACTCATTTATTTATTGCTTTTTCGATTTGTTTATTGCACGTTTGCATATTCATGACAATGATATTCTGATTTATCAGTCAGCATTAGTTTCCATTTCCGAGTTTTCCGATGTAGGTCAAGTATTATCCAACATTTCCTTGTCTGAAAAAAGTCCAAAAAATCAGCAAAAAAAGTTCCCCAAATTTCTGAAAATTTGCAAAATCTTCAGGAAGAAAATTCCAATAATTCCTGAAACGTTTCCCTTCAAAGTTTTTTATATATATATATATGTGTATATATATATATATATATATATATATATAAAGAAAGAAAGAAAGAAAGAAACCCAAATTTGGCAAGAAAATTCTTGTAAATATTTTCAAAAAATGAGTAAAAATCTTCCAAAAAAATCCTAAAAATATCTAAAGTGATTCCATATATATCAGCAAAACTTCTAATATTTTCTTTAAGAACATTAAAAAAAATCAAAATCAATCGCTGGATTTTGGTTGATTTTTATGTTAATATTCTTAAAGAAATATTTTTAACATTTCTTTTTTTCCACCAAAAAATGTTCAAAGATTTCCCAAAAGTGTTGAAAATGTGGACTTCAAAAGTTTCACTGTGAGAATATATATTTTTTCCCACATTTTCAAACTTTAAAACGGGTCAATTTTGACGCGAAGGTTAATAAAATAAACCTTGACATTTGCTGCCCTGACAGTGAACCACTCTGGAAACTGGATTTTTACTGTTTTCTAAAAGTAAACTTCATGAACTCCGTCGTCATCTGCAAAAAGCTAGCATATGTTCCATCCAGACACTTTTCTTTGGTTTCATCGCAGCTGCAAAGACAAATAACGGGCGATGATCCGCTGCACTTACAAATTTGCAGGTTTTTACAATCGTCATAGGAATGGGAGATACACCAGCGATGCCCCAATGAGCTGGAGAGGTACTGAGTGTTAAAGCCATCTGTGACTCCCCTGAGCGCTGTGTTATTGACAAAGCTGCTTTGTGGCCATTTGTGAATAAGTGTGCTCTTTTTATTTGTAGGCTTGAGTGTTTGTGCATCCTCATGCGGCAGTGTATCGGGAAACAAGCCATTAAACTGAGCACACACCTTAACAACAAAAGCACACACACACACACACACAGGGTAGCACTTTTCCTTCACCCTCCCTCCTCAGCTCAGCATGTCGGGGTTTTTTCATTTGTCCCAGCAGCGTGCCGTTTCCTTTTGAGTGGCTGCTTAATCACCTCACGTGGAGAGGGAAGAATGGACAGACCCACTGAGAGTCTAATTAACCCTAATTAAAGACTAAAAATCTTAATAGAAAAGTGAGTCGCTGTGCCAGTTGGCTGGAGCTGCTGCATGCCACTGCCTCTTTCCTTTCATTTCATTTATTCCGTCTTAACGGTAGGTTCCTCAAAGGTGAAGTTGGAGTGTTGGTTCTCCTGAAAACAGCAGAGACGGGATTGAAGGGAAATAAAAGGAAAATGCATGTATTCTAGTGACTGTGTGTGTGTTTTACGCCTTAGTTAAATATAGAATTATTTAAGATCATTTGTATGTGGTCTTTAAAAAGTCAGAATACAGTAATAATATGCCATGCAATCTCTAGAGATCAAGATGAAATCCTGAATTTGCTCATTTTGTCCAACTAACAGTCAAAAAGCCAAACGTCTTCAGTTTACAATGTACAGTCGAAAAACAGGAACACATTTGATCAGCTAGAAATTGTGAGTATTTCACATTTTGCTTTATAAAAGACTTAAATTGTAAATCACTAGTCTACTTAGTCTTTGAAAAATCAGTATACAGTAAAATATGCCTGAATTTGATTGTTTCCTCCAAGCAGCAGTCCAAAATTCAAAGAAAATGGAGCTTTGAAAGGTCTAACTATAGTAAAATGTGCTACTTGCATTACCTAGAACTGAAGATGAAATCCTGAATTTGCATGTTTTGTCAGAAATCCAAAGATCCTCAATTTACAATGGATATTGATAAATATAAACACATCTGATTAACTAGAAACTATGCATATTTCACATTTTGCTCTATAAATTACTTAAATTATTCTTCGCTAATCTACTAAAAAAAAATGGATACAGTAAAATATGCCAGTTGCATTTCATTAGAACTCAAGATGGAATCCTAGAATTGCTTGTTTTGTCCAACCAACAGTCCAAAGATCAATACCCTAACCCAGTTCACAATGTAAAATTGAGAAAAATCAACACATTTGATTAGCTGAGGCTATGAATATTTCACATTTTGCTTTATAAATGGCTTAAACAATCAATAAATCTCTCCACCTCTTTCTAAAATATGATGTGACTCTTATTTTCTTCATTAGATATAGTCGAAGAGATGTATCTTCCGTAAATCTGCAAGTTTTTTTTCTTGATTTTTCAGTTCAGCTCTAGTATTTTAATGTACAGGTATGCCATTTCCTCTGTTCTACTCCTGTACCGCCACCGTGTCTGAGTGTAGTCCTTCCTGCTGTACATGCTGAACGCTGTGTTTCAGTGACGAAGCCCGACAGCCGCTCTGTGGAAGATCTGGCAGCCTCATTATTTAGCCGCCTTATAGGCCCTGATAAGGTCCCTTGTTTGGGGGCCAGTAAGAGAATAGGGCCAGGTATGATAGTGTCCGTGGCCGTGATTCATGGAGCCTGTTCTCTGCCTTGCTCTCCATCCCATACTCCATGTAGGTGGCAGATTGCAGTGCAGACTAATGAATGTCATTCTAAATGAATGACCGGAGCTGCCACCACCGCAGGCCTGTCTCCTCTCACTAATCATTAAATACACTTAGTCCTCCTCGTTTCCCTCGTGGCTGCACTTCTCGCTCTTCTTCCTCACCTTCTTTCAAACTAGCTCGTTAGCGTCCCAGATGAGAGGTAAGAAATTGGAAATGCTATCCTACCTCCTTCTCTAGATGGATGGGTGCTTTTTTGATTGTTTTCCTTTAGCGGCTCAACACGCCGCCGAGGCACAGCGTCATGGCGTTCTCAGAGGTTTTGACAAGGTGGATCTGGCTGCTGCATTGTGCTTATTGCGGATTGGGGTGGCGGAGGTAATGCGATTTGTGGCTGAAGCATGGTGAGGGTAGGTTGAAAATGTGATGTCTGCAGACCACTGGGCATTTCTCAGTGTGTGTGTGTGTGTGTGTGTGTGTGTGTGTGTGTGTGTGTGTGTGTGTGTGTGTGTGTGTGTGTGTGTGTGTGTGTGTGTGTGTGTGTGTGTGTGTGGGGCTTGGATAAGTGTGCTTTTTGTTTTTGCCAAAGACTCATGTCGTTGTTCGCCTGCACCCCCCCCCCCCCCCCCCCCCCCCAAGGCTAGTTTTGATGTGCTGGTATCTGATTTGCCACCCCCTGCACTCCACCTCATAACCCCCCCTTTGCCCTGCAGGAAACACAGAGTTTTACAGCCTCTCTTTTTTTGTCCGTACATTGCTTTTTTTTCCCTTTGGGGTCTCGATCCGGCGGGTGTCCGTCCATCACGATGCCTTGAATGAATGTCCACAGATGCTTTGTTTCACCCCCGCAAGGCACCGAGATCTATCTGATGAGATGGGAGACGGCTGCAGTGCACACAGACCCTGGTTTTTTTAAGTTCTTTCAGAATATTGCTGCCGAGTTGGGATCCGTCTCTTGTGCTGGTGTGCAAAAGGAAGCGGTGCTATTTTGATCTATGATTGCTTGATATCATTAGCTGTGATCTGATATGATAGAGCGTGTCACTTCTGCTATCTTAAATCTGTGTTTCCCATATTGTTGTCAGTGGTATAATAGACAGTTTTCATTCCCTATCTCCGCACAGGGAAAACCTCCGCTCTGGTGTAATCCTGTTAATGCTAAAATCTGATTATGGGCTGTAGCCTATACCACAAAGGCAATATGTGTGTGACTGCTTGGTTGTGTGAGGGAGTCTGTGTGGTGTAATATAAAATGATGAAAGAACGGTAGCATGATGGAGACACATGGAAAGGAGCAAACTTTAATATGCAGCGCATCTGGATCTCTAAACCTTGTTGTACAATATGTGTTTGTGTTCCAGATTTTTTGTATTTTCTTCCATCTTTCAGAGACTTTAGTTGCAGATTTTCCTTATCTGTTAGAGTCTCTAAGGACACATAGTGCTGCATGCTGTAAAAGCCAAAAGTGTGACAAATGTGGGATAAATACACTTCACTCAATCCAACTTGACTTGATATGCACTTTGAATTTCACTGTTTCTATCGTAAAAATCTGTCACAACGTATAATCACACAGGATTGCTTCAGAGAAATCTGAACATGTTATAATTATATCATCCAATCAACAATAAAGGCACATTTCAATGGCAAAATATGCACTTTTCTTCCAGAAAGTGGAGAAAAATGCACCAACGCTGAATTAAAGTGACCACACAGAGAAATGTGACTTCTGAACATCTTGAAATTGTGTCATTCAGTCACATCGAGTTGCAACAATAAAGGCACAATTATGATAGAAAATACACTTTTCTTCAAAAAATGTGGAGAAAAGGTGACCAGATGGTGAAAAATCTAAAGTCAAAGAGTTAATGTGGTCAGTACAACTCATCAGGACATTTATGACATTTTTATTTATATATATATATATATATATATATATATATATATATATATATATATATATATATATATATATATATATATATATATATATAACTATCCCAAAAGTAAAGAAATACGCAGGATTCCTTCAGAGAAATGTGGTTTCTAAACATCTTGTATTTTTGTCATCTAATCTGAGCTAGCTGCAATAATAAAGGCACATTTTTATACCAAAAAATGTAAGTTTCCTCCAAAAATATGAAGAATAATGAAGCTACACTGAATAACGGTGACCACACACTGAAAAATCAAAACTTAAATGGTCAATGTGATAAAAACAACTCATCAGGACATTTGTGACTTTAGATTTCACTGTTTTTTATAATATAAATCCCAAAAATACAGAAATACGCAGGATTCCTTCAGTGAAATATGGCTTCTGAACATCTTGTAATCGTGTCATTCAATCTGACCAACCTACAACAGTAAAGACACCTTTTTGTGATGGAAAATACACTTTCCTTTCAAAATGTAAGGTGATACCACAGTGAAAAATCTAAAGTTAAAATGTTAATGTGATAAAAACAACTCATCAGGACTATTTTTTTATAGTATAAATCCCAAAAATACATAAATACACAGGATTCCTTCAGAGAAATGTGACTTTTGAACATCTTGTAATCAATCTCACCAACTTGTAACAGTAAAGATACTTTTTTGTGATAGAAAATACACTTTCCTTCCAAAAATTTGGAGATAAAGGTGACTACACAGTGGAAAAACTAAACTGTAATGGTTAATGTGGTCAGGACAACTCACCTGGACATTTGTGACTTTGATTTGACTATTTTCATGATAAACATCTCTTTAAAATACACAAAAACACAGGATTCTTTATTAGAAATGTGGCCTCTAAACATCTTGTAGTTTAGTCGTCTCATCTGAACTCGTTGCAGCAGTAAATGCACATTAAATAAAAGTGGAACTCCTGCTCGTTGCAGTGCATTTTCTGAGGAAATGACATCTTGAGAATCACATTTAAAGAAACACTGACTGATGGAATATCGATTGATGAATAGGAATTATTTTTTATGTATTTCAGCACTTGATCTTTTCTTTGAAACGCGTCAGCAGTGGAGAACGCATCCAATCTCCTGGAAGCAAACATCCTTAGAATGTCAATGTCAGTTTTCACAACAAAATTGTGGTCATCGTTGTGTGGTTCGTCGTATTCTGATGTTTTAAAGTATGCCAGCGAGGCTGTAATGCTGCACCAAATTACTGTTATCAGCCTCTATTTAGATACAATCTGTCAAGCTGTCACATGTCTGCACACGAATGATAAAACATCAAATGGGCAGTTTTTGATTAATTGAGATGCGTGTGAACACAGATTTCTGCAACCTGTGATGACTTGCTCTCATGTGGTTTGTAGTTATTGACGAGTGTTGCTGTAAAGACAGAATCAGAAGATTTCTGTAATTTACCAGTCAATCATTATCCTAGTCTTCAACCCTGATTGTGACTTCTGTAGGTAATACAGATTTTTTTTCTTTAACGTGACTTGTGTGGTCAGTGAAGTGAAATTGGTGAGAAAAAAAGTCATGTTTAGCATATTTTTCAGAGGAAATGTTTGAAATAATTGAATTAAAATGCACGTGTTGCTGAAGAGTTACACAAACAGCCACAACATATAAACTACTGAAAGGTGAAGCGACTAATTCGATAATTCGATACCATCTTCCTCAATAATGTGCTCCACAGTGTGTAATAAACGTCAAAGCGCCACGATACACACTATCCAGGACATGGAGGCATTGGATAGTGTAAATATTACTCCTACAAGGCAACATGAATTCCTGATGGCTGTAGCCTTTTCCACCTGGATAATACAGTGGTCCCTCGCTACTTCGCGGATTTTTGTCTGGAACGTAACCCCCACGATAGATGAAGATCTGCAAAGTAGCGACCAGATTTATTTTATTATTTATATATCTTTAAGGCTTTTTAAACCCTCCCTGTACACCACAGAGCAACACTATGCAGCGATCAGACGTCTGTGAAATGGAGGCCAGATGCTGAATGCTGCTAAACACAGAGGAGATGATGCTACGGTCTCTGAGCCAATCAGAGCCCAGCGCTGGACGCTATGCATTTTATTTACATTAAATACTCTTCTAATATGTTTTAATTATTACCTTTTATATATGTTTTATATTGTTTTCATTTTTTAGGCTATAAAATGCTTATTTTACTGCAAAACTGATTGAAATAATGTAGTGATCATAGAGCCGGTCTATGGCTGAACTGTTGTGCTGCAATGCATCATGGGAGTTCAGGGTGTTGGAGGTTTAAATGTCATTATTGTGGTTCTTGTCAGTGTTCCAGTGTTAGTAGTGTTTGTGTTTTATTGTGTTTTTGTGGTTTAGTCCGCCTGGTTACTTTGGTTCAGTGTTTTGTTGTCAGGACCGTGATGTGAAGTGCGTTTGATCACTTCCTGCTGCCTGTGTGTGTCAAAATAAAAGCATATGCCAGTTGCAGAGAGCGTAACAGGCAAATATCCTTACTCCAGCATCGTTCTTCAACGCAGCTCGTCACAATAATTAGCGAAAAATCCACGATACAGTGAGACGTGAAAAGTGAACCGCGACATGGCGAGGAACCGCTGTATTCCTCGCCACACCGGAAAAAAAATGTTCAGGAATGGTTTGAGGAGCATTTACGAGTTGACTGGTCCTCCAAATGTGTAGAAAATCATGTCTAATCTACTGATTTCCCACCTCACAAAGTCCAGGACTTAAACATCTGCTCACATCTTGGTGCCTGATACCACGAATACCTCAAGAGGTCCATGCCTGGATGGGCCAGAGGGGTTTTTGTGGAACACAAAGGGAACCTGCACCATGTCAGACAGGTGGTTTGGATGTTGTGCTCAATTGGTGTTCAGTTGACATGATTTAGGTTAGGGGTGGAGTTTATCCATAGACAGAGCTGAAAATAATAGTGGCTCATTTGTAGAAGTCACCTGACTGATGAATATTGGTTTTATGTAGGTGTGGGTGGATGAGGTTTTTACAGTCATTAATAATAATTTAATTATCTGGTGGATGATTGGATGAATGATAAAACATTAAAAGATTCTTGTGAGTCGATGCAGTGAACAGTTGTGACTCTTAAACATTTAGGTGCGAGTCCGTCCGTCTGTCCGTCCATCTGTCCTTGTTTCTGTTTATCACAGAGGAAAACAAACACAGAGGAAATGATGAAACAGCTGGGAGACACTGTATGCATTGTATGGACTTTGTTCTCTTAAAAGAAGACACATGAAAGGACTACGGTGACCTGAGTGTCCCCGGCGTGAATCTGCACAAAGGTGTTGGTGGATGATTGGTCCTGGCTCCTCCGAGAGCTTTTGGTCCATGAAGGAAGCAGTTTGCGAGGGAGGAATGGATGCAAAAGAACAAACGATCGGATGAAGTAAAACATCTGCGGTAGATTCACAAAGTAAAGAGTTTCCTCCTAAGATGTGTACACAAAGCTTCTACAAAGACGCCAGAAAAGAGAGGAACGGACCCAGCTGACCCTGTCGCTACTGATGACAGCATGTACACAATGACAATTTACAGGGCAAAAGTTTGTGCCGTCGAATCCGTCGTAACAGCAAAACAGCAGGAGGTGCAAATAATGTTGCCGCATTGAGAATGGCAGCATATTCAGAGCCCACACGATGCAAGCCTAAATAATAAACGGTCTGCAGGGACGGACCGTGTCCCCGCACAAAGTGACGCCCAGCTGAGTACTGAGTGAAACGGATATTTATTCCAGCTGAAAAACACATTTTCATCCTTCTGATGCTGTTGTTATTTGGGAATGCAGTGTGTCTGTAGCGCAGACTACAATAGGTTATTCAACAATTGCCACCAGACCGGCTGTTTTACAAAGTTTTGGGTGGAAAAAAGCAAAAAAAGTTTGACAGAACAGAAGCACTGAGGATAAATCTATCAAATGTCCGGGCTTACAAGGCTGCTGTTGATTTCTAAAGGATGGACGATGATTAGAGATTCTTATTGACTTCTCAATCCTCTGCAAGATGTTTTATTTTTCACAGACTTGGAAGCTTGTTTAAGTGTTAAGTGCTCAGTCAATAATACTTATAAAAGAATAATAAACTGCATGCTAAAGGAGTCATGAAAAATTTCCATTTTTGTCAAAGCTGCTGGCACCTCACAGATACAAGGTGCCCTTTAGTGCCAACATCTGATGCTGATAGACTTCTCGAAGGTTTTCCAGTTGAAAAGAGCAGCATAAGGGCATTGGAGAGGTGGTAGCAGAAGTCACAAGCCTTTGAGGAGGCTGACATTTATTTTTTTCACTTTGTGTTTATTTTGTGGCTTAAGTTCCGTTTTCGCTGTGTGTTTGGGTAAGATTGGCCACCAAAATGACTTGGTTTAGGAAGAGATCATGATTTGGGTTGAAAAACGCCCATTAACCTCTTTCATCCCAAGCAGTTGCAGGCGTTTTTAGCTTTGTCTGATTTTTACTCAGTCTAGGATTTTTTATTTTTTATTTTTTAACTGCGAAATCAAGTCCTGCACCTCAGTGGAAACAGAACATTTATGTCTAGAGGGAGAGACACTCCAAAAAGTTATAAAAGCAAAACAAAAGTAGAATTTCTTTGATTATTTCTCACACAAAAATTGAAAAACCCAGGAAGCACCATGTACAAGAAGTGGCCATAGGTGTGATGTAGGTATAGATATTTTACTGCTTACATTTTCAACCTGTTTCCAAACATGTCTCCTGTCTGGTCTGTATAAAACTAAATTAAGTCCCTAAATTTTTGTCTTGTCATGGTTGGTCACAGCTGATTAATTTAAGACTTTGCAGAATTTTTGTTTTTTTGCAGAATCTGGTTAGATCAATTGGTTTAATTTTAACAATTTAATAAAAAAAATACAAAGAGCAAAGCAATTGTGGTGAAATATTGCACTTTTAATCTTAGTTTTGATCATTATTCTGATGGAACAGCATGTGAAAAGTGAGTAGTTTGATTCTTTCTGTTGTCACAGTTTTATGCTCTGCTGAAAGGTTTAATTTGGGCATTTTTTTCCAAACTAACATGTCTGTCAAACCTGTTGGTGGGTTTTGGGGTTTGAAAGGTCAAGCACATGTTACAAGGCAAACTTCTCGTTGCCTTAAAATGAGCTGCAGACACGACACCAGCTGAGGAGGGCTTCTATTTGTGATGTTCAGGGAATTTTACAATCAGTTTTTAAAGTAAATTAGACTGTCCTACATTTTGAAAAGTGGTGCTAAAGTGTTCCTGATGCCTTCAAATGAGATATCAGCAGATTAGAGTGAGAGGTTGTTGTGAAAAAGACAAATGTTATCATCACAAATTGGCTCTTGTCAAAGTCGATGTGATCTTTAAGGTCAAAATCAGTGCAGCAAATGACTCTACGTTGAAGATGTTGAATCCCACATTTGCCATAATGCATCCTGATTGCTCTTTCTGGTCCTATAATTATCACATCCATAATGCAGGCTGTTTGTTAACACCTCCTGATCCACCCTGATCTGACATCAATGGGCTTCTTTATCTAAAATTAAATTAAAAAAACTCCCCCAGAAGTAAAGACGACATGGAATTTCCTTTAACCCTACTGCTGTCCTCATTTACGGGCACCAAAAAATATTGTTTTTGTCTGAAAAAAAATCAAAAAATTCAGCAAAAAATTCCCCAAATTTCAGAAAATTTGCAAAGCCTTCAGAAAGAAAATTCCAATAATTCCTTAAGTTTCCCTTAAAAGTTGTATTTAAAAAATCCCCCAAATTTGGCCAGAAAATTCTTGTAAATATTTTCAAAAAATGAGTAAAAATCTTCCAAAAAAATTCTAAAAATATCTAAAGTGATTCCCTATATATCAGTAAAACTTCTAATATTTTCTTTGAGAACATTCACAGAAAAATCAACCAAAATCCAGCGAAATTCGCTGGATTATGGTTGATTTTTTTGTGAATGTTTTTAAATATTTTTAGCATTTCTTTTTTACACCAAAAAATGTTCAAAGATTTCCCTAAAATGTTGAAATTATGGACATCAGAAGTTTCACTGTAAAAATATATTTTTTTCCACATTTTCAAACTTTAAAATGTGTCAATTTTGACTCGCAGGATGACATGAGGGTTAAAGAAGCTGTGCATCTGCTGACTGGAAACTGTAGGAGTTCTCCTTTAATTTAGAACCGACAAGAAGCCTAAAATGTTTTTTGATTTCAGCCCCCGAAGTACAAGACTTAAAACACAGAGAGCGAACGTGGCTGCAGGAGGAGAGCGAGGGAGAGAGACATCAATTAAACATGAATGCCAAGCAGGGCGAGGGCTTCTCTGTTTGTAATTGTGAATATTTGATGAGGCAAAAGACAACTCACTCAGCACACAGCCATATGCTAACAGCGGCATTATGAGTTACCAGACTTGTCAGAGGTATGACAGGGCCTCCCCAAGGCTCCGGCTACTGGGCACCAACACACACTCGCAACAAACACACACACACACACACACACACACACACACACACACACACTGCTGCTATGTTGGTGAAGTTTAACTTGCGCTCTCGACACCAAAACAACATGAAGCTGCCGTAGCGCTCGCCACGAAGACTCGACCCCCGACCGCCTCGCTGCTCCCAGGAGGATCCACACATCAGGACTTAGCTTCACTCACGCTTCACCTCACCGCCACCTGCCAACTAAAGGGTCGGCTCCCTTTAACCCTCCTGTTGTCCTCATTTACGGGCACCACAAAACATTGTTTCCCCATCTGAAAAAAATCCAGAAATTCAGCAAAAAAATTCTCCACATTTCTGAAAATTTGCAAAACCTTCAGGAAGAAAATTCTAATAATTCCTTAAAAGTTTCCCCAAAAAGTTTTATTAAAAAAAAAAAACAAAAATCCCCCAAATTTGGCAAGAAAATTCTTGTAAATATTTTCAAAAAATTTGTCAGTCTTCCAAAGAAATACTAAAAATAGCTAAAGTGATTACATATGTATCAGTAAAACTTCTAATATTTTCTTTAAGAACATTCACAAAAAATCTATTTTTTTGTGAATGTTCTAAAAAATACCATTTATTTCACTCTCACTCTTATTTCTCCTCCGTGTGCTGGGTCTGTTTGGCTTTCATGATTAGGGGGAAGTCAGGATTGCAGTTTAGAAGAATAAATAGCGATGAAATGTTATGCAGATATCCATACCAGCCAGGATGGTGACTGTGGCAACCCCTGGACTTTTTTTTTTTTTTTTTCCTAAATCTACAACCACTTCCACGTTGACATAAATGGTTTTGTTCTGAGCGTTGGTGTAGTTTTTGCCGTCGTTCTATGAGAACTGTGGCTAAAGAGAGATGTAAGCGGACCTGGAATATGGACACTAATGCAGGTTTCGGAGAAAACTTTATTTCAGAGAGAAGACAAACAGAGACATAGTCAGTAAAGATGCTCAATTTTTGCAAATGTAAAAATTATTGTAAAAAAATCTGTTAAAAATGTTGAAAGTCTGCCAACAATGGTGGCAAAAATATATATTCAAAAAATGTAGAATGTAAGTAATGTTCAAGAACTAAAAACTGTCAAAACAATGGCAATTATCTGTAAAATGATTAGATTTCTTAGCAGATTTCAAACGTGGTTTTTTTGTTTTTTTTTTTGTTTTTTTTTTAAACTTTTGTTAAAATTTTGATTGATGTACATTTTGGTCAGTTTTTCTTTTACAGCTAACATCTAATATGTACTTTTTTCTGTGATTTTACTAGATATCATCTGTAATTAAACATAACAGAGAAAATCTGTAAAATAGCAGTTTAGTACCCTTGTCAAACTTAATATAAATCACATTTCATAGCAGCACTAATTACCATTCCCAAAAATATATGATTTTGTTTTGAATTTGATCTAAAATCTTGGACACTATTTACAATTTTGTATGTTTTTTGTACAGGTCATGTGTAAAATAATACTTTCTCTGTGATTGTGACTAGTTATTTTCTGTAATTTAACAAAACAGGGAAAATCTGCAAAATAACAGAAGATTGCTCCAAAATGTTGATACTTTCATACATGTACTTTTAACATGACTAATTGCCCAAACTTTCAAAATAAGATTCAAGTTGTAACAAATCAGAATTCTCTTTGGACTCTTTCTTGTAGTTATCATCTCTGATTTAACAAAACAAGGAAAAAGGTAAAATAACAGTCAAGGGTTCAAGAAAATTACAGTTGAAACTGTTTAAAATACATTTTTCTATAGTGTAGATCACATTGACCTACTACTCTTCTGGTGTATGCAGTTTTTCTAGGGCCAATTACTTTTCAGGTGTCCTCAATTTTACCTGAAAATGAAGTTATGTAGCTAAGCTCATTCCCACACCTCAGCAATTACTTTGATAAAGTGTAATTTCACCATAACCAATAGCTGAAACTTTCAAAATAACACCTAAATGTAACAAAACAATGTTTTGTTTTAATTCCTTCTTCTATAATCTAAAGAAATCTCTGTAAAAATAACAGTAAATTGTTCAAAACAATTACAGTTAAGAACTTAAAACTGTTAGAAGCATAATTTTAGACCACATTGACCTACTATTCTTTATGTGTGCAGTTTTTCTTTACAATAAGGGGCGTTTCAGGTCATGTCAGGTAACCTCAGTTTGACCTCAGAGTTTAGTTGTGGAGCTAAACTGGTTCCCAGACCTCAGAAATGACTTCGGTGAGTCTTACTTTACCGTAACTAATAGCTCAAACTTTCAAAATAAGATCCGAGTTGTAACAAACCCGAATTTTCTTTGAAGTCCTTCTTCTACTTTATTCCTCTTATGTCATTTTTCCACCTCTTTCTCCTGAAGTCTTTTCACTCCTCGTGTCTCCCTCTCGCTGAGTCTTTCTCCTGTTTTTTTCCCTTCCCTTTTCACCCCGTTTCTTAAACCGCTTCTTGCTAATTACTTCTTTCTCGTGTCTCCTCCCTGTGACTAAACGACAGTAGACGTCTTTTGATTCTCCTCCCAGCGCGCACCCCTCCCAGTTTGCAGCAACATTGTCTGACGTTAAGCCACTTACAGGGGCCCCGAGTTGCAAAAGTGTCACTTCATTTAAGGAGGAAGTCGACTAAGGAGCTTCTTCTTCCGCTGACATCCCAACTCCTGCTTTTGACTTTATGTGACGGGCGAGAAACAGAAAAGGAAGCGGGATGGCGAGCAGAGGACGGGGAGACACGGTCATTTAGCAAACACCAGGAAGCGCCTGCTGATTCTTCCTGTTTCTTCTCCTGTGGATTATTGTTTTGTATTCAGAATTGTTTATTTCATGCTCGTTGAAGCGAGGTCTGTTTTACCCCGACGTGTGTGTGTGTTTCTTTAATGGCCTCCCATGAATATTACATATGTGGCAGAAGACGAAAGGGATCACAACAGAGAGAGGAAGAGGAAATATTACAGCAGAAAGAAAAGAGGGAGATAGCAGGGAGAGTTGGATTGAAAAGAGGAGAGGAGAACAGAAGGAGACGAGGATGAAAGACGACAACAGGAGGAGGAGTAAAACAGTTTGGTTGGATTGGAATGACTCGAGTTAAAGTGAAGAAAGGGAGAAAGGGAGGGAAGGAAGAGGCCAGTGTGTGTTGGCAGTGTGAATGTTGATCAGGCCATCTCGCTGGCTTACCTTTGCAGCCTCGGATGGGGCTGCCCTGCTCACACTGAGGAGGCCTTGTTCATGGAGACCCTCCAATCAAACATGTATGAGGCGGCGCTCTTGTACACACACTTTTTCCTCTCTCCGACAAACGCACAAATGCACGTGGCCACACAAACACGGGCCGCTCTGGAGACACGGCAGCGGCGGCGCAGAAGGCACACATGAAGGAATACACAAACACACAGACAGCTATCCGAGGGGATCCACATGATTTACGTACGGCACAATACCTGCATTGTGGGGCCTCTGGAGGGTGTGTGTGCATAATGATACCACACTCCACCTTAACCACACACAACACGACAAAAAAACACGCAAAGCCACTGAGACACAGCTGAGCTTCCCGCCACATATTCCCACCGCTGGTCTGTTTGGTGTTAACTGTAACTCTTTTTCTCTCGATGGAGTTTTGCAGCTGTCTGCCTAAAGAGACTTTCAGCTTTAATTTAAAGAAGAAAAATGGCCCGATGTGCCAGGAAAGAAACCCTTCAAGCTCGCCTCACGCGCTTCTTGTAGTAGAATTTCCTGTTTAATTATTTCATTCCGCAGACGGTAATGTATGCACGGGAGCTATTGGGTTTCAGTTTTTATTTAGCTGATGAGTCAGCCCATGTGGTGACCCAGACTGCAGACCAAATGGATTCTAATTTATCCCTGACAGCTAACACTCATCATCCGTTTTAGTAGTTAAAATGGGGAAGAAGATGAGACTCATTCATGTGTGATGCCGAGGTGAGAAAAAATGACACGCTGCATGTGTGTGTGTGTGTGTGTGTGTGTGTGTGCAGCTAAAAGGAGGCTATGTTTGTGTGTTTTTGTGTAGGACTCGGGGATTGTAGGTGCATTAGAGCAAAGGTCTCGGTTTGTTAAGACCAAACAGAGAAGTTGGCGATAAATCCACTGCCAGGGAAAAGGTTTTTTTTTTACCTCTTCTCTCGCTCATTTAAATTACCTTGATCTACGGTAATTTCAAATGTTGCCGTGAGGGAAAGACGCTCGAGTGAAGAAGGATACACAGGGACAGAAATTATGCTGAAGTTGATTTTTAATTTTTTAAACTTCGAAGCTAAAAACAGCCCGTCCAAATCCAATATTCAGATTCCTCGTGGTTAGTTCAAGGTTCAGTGAGAAATCCATCCTGCATACATACGACTTGAACATGTTGTAATTTCAGATTAAGCTCCTATTTCCAGACATAACCAGATTTTAAAAGAGAGCGAGTATTCAGAGAAGCTCCTCTGAAACTGATTTCCACCCTGATTTTCATCTCCTTCTACTTAGATCTCATACAACATTTAAACCACCTGGACTACACAAGATGTCTGAAGGCATCAGACACTAAAATGTTAGCAGCAGAGGATTTAAGTCCACGAATTGGTATTGTTTTTCCAGAACATCCCACACAGTCTCCATCAAACTGAGATCTGGGGGACAATGGAGCACCTTGAACTCTTTGTCGTGTTCCTCACGCTGTTCCTGAGGAGTTTTTGCAGTGAATCAGTGCACATTATTCTGCTGGAAGATGCTGCTGCCATGAAGAGGTGCACATGTTCTGCAGTAATGTTGAGGTGGACGTCTAAGTAACGTCCACATGAACGCAGGATCCAAGATTCCCCAGCAGATCGTTGCCCAGAGCATCACACTGCTGTTTCTACAGTCTTTCCTTCTTCCTATTAGAGCATCTTATTGCCATCTGTTCTCCAGGTAAAGTATGGACAATGCACCATGATGCCAGAATATTCACACCAGAACACCCTTTTTATTGTTTTGTGGCCCAGTTCAGACTTTTCCATGTCAACTTTAGGTGCTTTCTGCAGTTGACATGGATCAGCATTGACTCAATAGCCCCGTTCAGGCCTGAGACATGGAACATATGTGGGTTTATCAATCCATTAAAGTGACAGCATTCTGTCATTCAACACCCTTTCACACTGGAATGGTCTTCATGTCCGTGTCCGACTGCCCAGTTTATTTTTATTTCTGATGTCTTAAACAGTGCATTGTGCTCTCACATGTTTCTATCATTGCCAGTGTTGAAGTTTTTTAGCAGTTGGTGCTACAGCAGCTCTTCTGTGGACTAGCCTTCACTCTCCATGCACGTCAGTGAGACTCACACTCATGACCTCCGTTTTGGAGATTTTCTGACCCAGTCCTGTAATTATCACCCTTGTCAAAGTCTGTCGGATTCTTGTGTTTGACCATGTTTTCTCTGCTTCTAACACTTGAGCCTTAAGAACTGACTGATCACTTGCTGCCTAATCTGTTGAAATGTGCCACAGTGAGTAGATAACAAAGGCTTTTCACTTCACCTGTCGGTTGTGTCAGTGTTGTGGCTGATCGGTGGATATCTAATAACAAAGACACACTGTTCACTGCAGTTTAAAGCATTTTAGACCTCAGAAAATGCTCTAAATATGGAACAGTTTTCAGTTAGACTTAGTGATTTTAACCCAAATGTATTAATGTGCCACTTGTCCTATATTCCTCCTTCTATCCGGAGGGACGAGGCATGACCGGAAACGCCTGATTGTTGCTCCTCACCGTCAGATCCTAGAGCAGTGCAGTGTGACAGAGTGATATCACAGCCTGTCACACATGCTGCAGCTGCAACCAGCACTCACTCTCTGCTTGTTTGTGTCTGTGGAGAGTCGGCCTTTTCCCTGCATGTGTGTGTGTTTGAGGTGGACTCTGCTGGTTTTGGATGGATTCATGTGAGCACCCTTGTGTGTTCAGTCGCACCAAGGTGTCAGGAAGCAGCGACCGCTCTCTGCTCTTTCATTCTTCATCCATATCCTGTCCATCAGTTGAGTTCAGCTCTGACCGTCGCTCAGCCTCGTGCTGAGATGCTGCAGAGAAACGACCATATGCGCTGTAATGCACTTTGTTCAGCATTTAAACATGTGCTCAAGGACTCACATGGATAAGTTGTAGTGGCGTCCTGCTTGTATGCCTGCGTTACTCCAGACTGGCAATTAAAAACACGCCATTCACTTATTAGGAGTGTCTGCTCCCACCCACTCAAATCACTTCTCATCTGCTTCCCACTACCAGTGTGTTAGTGTGTGAGCGTGTTGATGTGAAGGAAGGGGTGTGGGGGGGTGAGCACTTCTCAATCTGACACTTCACAGTGTGTGAAATTTAATTAAACACGCTTCACAAGCAGCCACACAAATACACAGATACAGTATACACACTCAGGCTGTGCACGTTTTTCATCATATGTACATTTTCTCACCCAGAGACCCTTTAATCTTTTCCATCGCTGACTTTTTTGATGCAATATTTCCTTTGTTTTTAGAATTATATCACAGGCACACGGTAAAGAGTAAAATGGATATATGCACCGGTTCTGGAACAGACTTAAGCAGCCTGGTGTCTCCGGGCCCTCGTGACCACCCTGAGGTGCCCTAAAGCAAGGCACTTAACCTCCCCCAGCTGCATCAGTGGAGCTGCTCAGTAGCCAAAACATCAGACAGCCAGCAGATGGTCGAGCTGGGCAGCTTCCAGGTGTGCTGTTGCTTTAATCAGTCACCTTACCTCTATTAAAGAAGCCAAACAAAGCTGCGTTTTGGACTGTTCGGTGCACACTCGACACCCGTTAAGACTAACACCAAAGTAAGAGTGTTTTTCTGGGTAACTTGAGTAGTCAAAGCTTAATTAGACAAAACCAACCTTGAAGGTGTACAGTTTCTCACCCTTTTTCATTCAGAATCCTGTATGTGCCTTTTAAAGTTGAAGGCCATTAACTATAAACTGTAAATGCTTGATGAGTCACTGTTGGCTGCACTGGCCACTTTTATTTTAATGCTACTGTTAGCCAGTTAAGCACTGCTTTAACTGATTGGAAGGTCCTCTTATACAATTCTCTTTAATAGCTATTGCACGCACCAGTTAGTGATATATTTTAAGTTTGCTGCAATGGTATCACATCTGCAACCCTTTGAGGGCTTTTATCTGAAGCATTTTACTCAGTAACCTTCTAAATGTACACTAAAGCAGTTCAGCATTCAGCTTTGATTTTGATCAGATGTCTCAAACTTGTCAGTGGAAAAAACTGCTTGAATGCAGATTTAACCCTCCTGCTGTCTTCATTTACAGGCACCAAAAAATACAGTTTCCGTGTCTGAAAAAAATCCAAAAATTCAACAAAAAATTCCCCAAATTTCTGAAAATTTGCAAAACTTTTAGGAAGAAAATTCCAATAATTCCTTAAAAGTTTCCCTTAAACGTTTTATTCCCCAAATTTGTCAAGAAAATTGCTTGTAAAGATTTTCAAAAAAATTGTAAAAATCTTCCAAAGAAATCCTAAAAATATCTAAAGTGATTCCATATATATTAATAAAACTTATAATATTTTCTTTAAGAACATTCACAAAAAAATCAACCATTTTTTGGTTGATTTTTATGTGAATGTTCTTAAACATTTTTAACGTTTCTAACATTCAAAGATTTCCCAAAAATGTTGAAAATGTGGACATCAGAAGTTTCCCTGTGAAAATATGTATTTTCCCACATTTTCAAACAAAACTGGGTTAATTTTGACCCACAGGATGGCACGAGGGTTAAAACACTGGATTGTACATTTTCCAATAATGCAGCAGTATAATGTCAGTTCAACAGGTATATCTTCGATGCAAACTGAGATAACTCTGATGCTCCCTTTAGACTTTCATGTGTGATAGCAGTGGAGTGCCTCTTCACACATTAATACAGCTGTTAGATGTGTGTTTTATGTGCATTATTTGTTGTCTGGCATTGGAATCTTAGGATTATGTTGTTGTACCAGGATTGCTGTAAATACACACGTTACTGAACTGATCATGAAATGCACTTTAGTCTTTGTTTTTTCATTTTTGTGGCCCATATGGGTGGGACACCAGGTGTTAAAAATGAGAGGTGTTGAAATGTGTTGTGAAAAACGGGCATCTCACTGGTGCTATAAATAGATGCATATGTCTGCTCCTTTAATGTCTTTTGGCAGTTGTGGTTCCATAATCTGAGGATTCTACAAGAAAGAAGAAGAAAGAGCAGGATCCTTAGGAACTATAAAGCAGTAATGTAAATACATGTACACACCGATCAGCCACAACATTAAAACCACCTGAACCTGCTGCCAAAACAGCTCTGATCATTGTTACATAAGCATGGGACCTGTATGGGTGTCCTGCTATGTCTGGCTCTGGGACATCGGCAGTGGGTCCCTCGGGTTCCTGGATGGGGTCTTCATGGATTGGGCTTTTAGTCAAAACTGTGCTGGTACAAAAATATGATTTAGTCCAGATTTAATCCATTTTAGCGTAGAGATTTTTGATCTGAACCTGGTTTTAAAGTGATCCAGATCCAAAGAAATACACTAAAATCTATATTTTGTACATTTAAACAAAGAAATTAATGAGTGTTCAAATTTTTTCAAATCAAAAATGATGCTTTAAAGAGTCTTTATCGTTTGTACGACAATCTATTCAACCAACCTAAGCTCACTGGTTTTTGATTTGGACCTGATCTGAAGTGGTCCGGATGCAAAAAAACACCAAAATCTCCATGTTTTTACATTGTAACACAAACGCCGTATAAAAATTAGGTTTTATAGAGTCTTTAGCCTTTATACATCAATCTGTTCAAGATTTGACCCACCTAAGCTCACTGACTTTTGATCTGGACATGGTTCAATGTAGGCAGCATGAAAAAAATGACAGTGAAACCTCCAATTTTGGTATTTTTTTTTATTTAGTTTGCAACAGCTTTACAAACCAGAAACTGTAATTTAACCCTCGTGTCGTCCTGCGGGTCAAAATTGACCCGTTTTAAAGTTTGAAAATGTGGAAAAAAATATATTTACACAGTGAAACTTCTGATGTCCACATTTTCAATATTTTTGGGAAATTTTTGAACATTTTTTGGTGGAAAAAAGAAATGTTAAAAAAATGTTTCTTTTAGAACATTCACAAAAAATCAACCAACATCCAGTGAATTTCGCAAAACTGCATCAGGCTACGTTTTTGAATAGTCTTCTGACAGCTTGAGGTCATGCTGCCTGGATCAGCTGTGATTCTGACGTGACCCAGAACACACTGCACACGCTGATTTCATGGCACCAATGTGAAACGACAGGAATTAAATACATTACATTCTGCATACTGGTGTTGAATGACAAGGCCTTAATTATTTGAGTACTGGAGCGTTGATGAGTGTGATGCTGGTGACCTACTTTAATGTGAGAGTTCTCATTAGGTGCTGAGAAATACAGTAATGTGCTAGTAGTAGTAGTACTGATGTATGCTACGTGGGTGTTTATGCTGCTAAATTAAGCTGCTGCATTTTCTCTTTCATGTGCAAGCAAACAAGCCTTTTACTGTTGTACAAACACTCTTTCTGTCGACTACTTAGTCTCGACTTTGTCTTTTTGTTGCACGGATGTTGACCTCACGGCTTGATGTCTTGAACTTGTGGATGACAGCTGCTGGGTTGTTCCACCCACTAGGATTCTGCATTGTGGTATTAAGAAGGAGATATTAGGAGAAAGGACAAGAAGCGAGAGTTCACCTCGGGTTCTTTCACTTTGCAAGTTCTGTAAAGCCAGCAGGAGAGGCTGAGTGCTTTTTGGGTGATAGTGGGCTTAACCCGCTGCAACTTAAACTCGTTGCCCGCTCCTTTGAAGAATTTGGATGACCGGCGTTTGAACCAACCTTTCATAATCAGTGCACCCGGAAACCTTCCTAAGCCTTGTGTTCTCTGCAAAGTGTCAGTGTCATTACTCACCTCCCATGTTTACAGTATCTCCTCTCCAGTTTTCAATTCCTACATCCTTTATTTTTTATTATAATCTCTCTGCTGTCATTTCTGATGTCGCCACAGTTCAGCAAAGTGAATTCAGCCGAGTGAAACAAAGGGTGATTTTCCCATATGCTTTACTTCACCCCTGCCGCAGCTGCTGTCCTCTCTCTTTTCAGCTTTTACCAGCTACTCACTCGTCACCCACTTGTCCAAAGTTTCACGTCGGGGAAGCCGGTTGGATTCGGACAGGCCGCTGAGGAGATTCCAGATTAGGACCCTTTTAGGGCTTGTCATTTCCTCAGGCATTTTCCCCTTAAAATTCCTCCCTCTTACCGTCACTTCTCACACTCAGTGTCACGAATGGCAGGACGGGCTTTAAGGTGGCTTATGTAACAGTCCATTAAGTTTGCCATAGAAATGGCCTGTGTTGTCCCGAGAGGCTGCAGCAGACACCTCAAGATAAGTAATGTCAGAAACAGACAGCGATACGGATGGGGCCTCTTACATCTTTTATGGAACATTAGACTGAGTGAAGAGATGACCTAATTTGAACTGATTTGCCATGTATTTGTGCTCAGGAGACACACGGGTGCAAAGAGACACACATTTACGCTGCCACTGTAGACGTAGATGCACCCACAACGCACTCAATCACTGCTAATCTGGGTCTCTGAACCCAGCTGGAGCCGCGTATCTTTGGCAAAATCTTCGATGTTTTCAGCTGAATAAGCTCCAAGTTGATTACGCAGCTTCCTCCTCCCCACACACACACACACACCACCCCCTAGTTTGTATTAATGAGGCTGTTCTGTCTTGCTGAAATTTTCCCTCCATATTGTTGTTGTGCAGTTTGCGGTCCAGTGGGCTTCTGGCCTGCAGATGTAATTGTTTTAATTTGCTAACTGTACGCTCACTCAATTAGGACGAATGCAGAATTCTGTGTTATTTCCTCTGCCCAGCGCAGAATAGTAAAGCAGACGTCTTCTTGAAGCAGCTGTAGTCTGTACAACACACACCCACATGTATAAATACATGCATATATATATCTAAAAGGACTTAAGGAATGCACTTTTCTTGCTCTTTGTTTGTGGTGTTCAGGATGGCATGCTGTGTTCATCTCTAATCCCATCCTTCTTTCTTTTCATGACTATTTTATGCTCTCCTGCTTTGTCAAGGTTTCTCTGTATGCATTCTGTTTAATTAGAGAGCCTCGGCAGTGGCCTTTGGCAGTAGACTGCTTATTACTGCCGTGTGTGTGTGTGTGTGTGTGTGTGTGTGTGTGTGTGTGTGTGTGTGTGTGTGTGTGTGTGTGTGTGTGTGTGTGTGTGTGTGTGTGTGTGTGTTAATCTACTTTTTAAGGCTCACACATCTTGCTCTCAATCTTTGCTCTGCGTATTTTAAAGCGCTGCCAACTCAGACAAGCTTGTATCTTATGAAGCGTGCAGGTGAAAGTACTTTTAAGCAGCATGTTTTTTTGTTGTTTTTGTACTTGTGGTGTGTTGACAGAACAACGTGTGTGATGTGGATCCTCATTGTTGAGTGCAGATATTTCAGGTCAGTAGTATCAGCTGCCATGTGTCTTTATCCTGTTTTACAAACTCAGAGCCAAATTTTAAAATTCATGCTACGTGCATGAGCTTTTGTGATCCCTGGAGGAGCTTTACTTTGCATATTCTTACACTTTGGAGTGTGTAACCCCATGATTAACATACCCACATACACAACATATAGGTTATGTGTTTTGTGCATCAATTTTCCACCGTTACGTCTGAACATTAATTGCCTATTTGAACAGAGAACTGTTCTCCTAATTTAAAACCCTGTAGTGCCCAAATTGACAGTCTGCTGTTGTGTTTATTCAGGTTGCAGCATCTTTTAGTGTAATCGGCCCAGTTCTAAGACGCTTAATTAATTGCTAGACGAAGACCCAGACAACGGACGGAATCAATAAGGTAGTTTTTCAGAAACAAAAATGATAAATGCATTGCAAACATCTGCTGTCTGCACTTTGAAAGAAGTGATAACACAAGGTCATAATTACCCACGCAGCAGCTAATCACTTGTGATAAATAAGGCCATATCAGACTATATCTAAGTGTTTGTAAAAATGCTATAGACAGAACAGGTACATAAATAGAGATTTTCTGCAAGCATAGACATGTTCATAATATTTCACAGGAAGCAGAACAGCAAAACAAATAAAAAATGAAGATGGGACACTAGAAATTGAATTCAACAATCCCATTGCGAGCAAAATGTAACACCAAAGTAGGTCCGTCTACATCACATTATATCCAGAGGATTGTCAGGTTGTAGTCTTGTAAAACAATTCTGGAGGACTGACGTGTAGTTTTCATATTTTTCCATTTTAGGAAGTACATAATCGGCTGATGCTGTGAGAGACTAACTCGAGAACCGTGTTTCACCTTCAGAGATATTATCGGGGTTTCTTTTTAACCACCAAGCAAATTTGAAGCAGATATCTGAAATGTTGCTGGAATTAAAGCAAGGGAAATGAGAATTAGGCGTTTCCATTAAGTGCTTTGGGGTGACTAATCTAGACAGCGTAGTTTCATCAGAAGGGGTGGTGTAGGCCACGTTAGCTGTAATAGATAGATGAAGCTGGAAACTAAACCTATTGTATTTCACTGGCTTAAAAAAACATGAAAATGATGAAACTAGCAAAACTTTGACCACTAAGTCATCAGGAATCATTTTCAATTGGGCATGTTGTAATTACTCTTTCATGTCACCCGTTACCGGCCACTTTTCGATGACAAAGGTGGAAACAACTGAGTAGTCGTGAGTCAAAAACCATCTGAAACACGAATAACTACATTTCAAATATAAAAGTTTTGCAGTTTCAATTAATTTTCCCAATGTAAAACTTCAAAATGTGCATAAAAATACAGCGTGGAAACCACGCTATTGTGGTTATTTGAAATAAATAGCACATAAAATACCTTTAAAATAAAACTGGGTCCAGACCAGATGCCTGGAATATCTGTTCAGTCATATTTGCAGACAAGCATTAAAAACAAGCGGTATTTAACAGAATTAAAGTGTCAGCTGTTGCACTGAGTTATGAAAGATCTAAAACTAAAAACTAAATTCCTCCATTACAGCTGGTGAGTCACACAGCTCTAAACCTACAATGAAACTTCTAGGATACACGCCATGTCAGTATAGAAATCTTAGACGAAATCTGTATTTTTATGAGTGTTTTTAATTATTAATAATGTTATCTCAACTGAAGGGACAGACTCTACAGCGAGGTCCTCAGCTGTGGTTTGCTCAGTGGTGTGTTAAAATAGTCAGGGACAGCAGCATTTTTAAAAAATGAAAACTGAAAAGATGTGAGGTAACAGAATCATATGCTGCGAGATGACTGCCAATGGGACAGAAAGAGGAGCTTCATTTAAATCGAAGTCGCAGTGAGAGTTTCAGCGGAAACCGAATCGAAGACTCAAGAGAGATGCGGGCTTTCATCTCGCCTGGTACATCTTGGAGTTGGATGGGTGATCTGCCTGCGAATGTTTGACACTTTGTTAACAAAATCTGAGGAAGTCTTGCTTGGCAAAGTCTTGCTAAAAGCCTCAGTGAGTGTGTGTGAGAAGCAGCGGGTTTTATCAGGATTATGAGGATGTTTCTTAACAAGGTCAGTAAAAAGAAATATAGTAACTCATCAAATCTTCTGGATTTTGCGTTCAGCAGTTTGTCTTGAAATTAGTTTATCAAGGCGTCTTGGTATCGACAGTTAAACTCCAGAACAGGTTCCACTGAGGACACGTTAACAGTGAAGCAGAAGGCCTCAATTCCATCACTTACACCAATCAGCCACTACATTAAAACCACCTGCATCCGCTGACAAAACAGCTCTGATCTATGGGTGTCCTGTTCTGTCTGGTCCTGGGACATCTGCAGTGGATCCCTCTGATCCACTGGGTTCCTGGATGGGGTCTACATGGATCTGGCTTGTACCAGTAAGAACTGTGCTGGTTCAAAAATGTGATTTACACCAGATATAACCCATCTAAGCATTGAGGTTTTTGATCTGGACCTGGTCTGATGTGGTCCAGATGCAAAAACAAAACCACTAAAATCACAGAACACAGAAATTAATTGTTTTCTATTTCAAAAATTATGTTTTTTAAAGAATCTTTAGCCTTTGTACAACCATCGATTCAAGACCCAACTGAAGTCACTGGATTTTGATGTGGACCTGGTCTAATCTGGTCCAGATGGTTAAAAACAACACTAAAATCTCCATGTTTATACATTCAGACACAAAAAAATAATAATTTTCCATCTCAAAAATGATGTTTAGCCTTTGTACAACAATCTATTCAAGATTTGACCCACCTAAGCTCACTGGTTTTTGATCTGAACCTGGTTAAATGTAGTCCGGGTGCATTTTCACAAATAAAATATCAGTTTTACAAATCAGAAACTGTAGGTTGAATCATCTTCCGTCTCTGCATGACAGTGTAGTCCAGAATCTAGTTGATTCACTTTTACCTGTCAGGGGTTTTAACGTTGAACCTGATTGGGGTAAATCAGCCTCATTTGTCCCATGTGAGGATAAACGCTTCACCAAAATGGAGAATTTGCTCCAACGCTGTGTACTTAAAAGTCACATTAAGTCCTTGGCTTTGTTACCTCCCAATTACCTTCTTTTTGACTTCTCCCCCACCTCCGTACTCGCTCGCCTTTTTCCTCTCCTACTGTATCATCCGCCTTTACTCTTTATAGCGAGATTAATTGCCCTTGGATGATTTTATAATTGAGAGATGTTGGTGTCCCGGGTGATGGTGAGGTAGATGCAATAATAGCCCCTGGAAGTCTTGAGATGAAAATAAAGCAAGGTGGCAGTGCACCCTGTCAATTGGCGTTATTAGTGGAAGGGTGTGTGTGTGATTCCAAGGTGTGTGTTTGCCAACTGGTGAAGGCGCCGTAATTGGAAATGAACTGATGAATACACATGAAGATTCCTTGCGAAGCCTCGGCAGCTTTTGAGTCAAATTCATGTTGAGGCTTTCCCTCCACCTCCTGGTGCAAACGCCATGCTACCCTGCTACTCATGAGCAGATGTTGACGTGGAAATGCATAATTTGCTCATGAGCAGTGTTTGTGGATGCTCTACAGTCGGTGTTCGGACATGAATAATTGATGATGCATTTATGGATATGGGGTCAGAGAAGTTGTTGAGATCCATGCAGATGTTGGTTTGTTTGCTTATGATTACGGTCACGCTTTATTTCTTTTAACCCGGGTCACACTGACACATCTCAGCTTTGATTCCAAGGAAGGCTGGAGTCTTGGATCACATCTGGGTCTTACTCAATGAAGATTATCTGGGGGTGTGAACAGGCTCAGGACTGCTGCTGAGCCGAGCTGCTTGTTGGGCCCAACATGGACCTTTAAGCCTATTTGATTTCATCAGTCTGGTTGTGGAGTTGCCAGAAGTACAGTCTGAGAAAAACAACGATAATCGATTCACGGTTAGATAACTAAGAGACCAAAGGTAGCACGTTTAATCAAACAACAAGGGAATTATACAGTAAGTGGAGGACAATCTATGGTTATTCTGTAATAATATAGAATTACTTTAGTGTCATTTCAGACTAAAGAATAAAATTAAGAAGCAGTCCTGTCAGTGCATTCACATAATCAGCAGAAGACAGTAAGAAATGTGCAAATACACCAATCAGCCACAACATTAAAACCACAGACAGATAAAAATTCCAAAATTGTGAAACTGTTGAAATGCAAAAAACAATAAATATTTGAGATTTCATTGTCTTTTTTTTCATTGGGATCACTTTGAAGTAGGCCCAGGTCAAATCTGGAATAGATGGTTGTATAAAGGCTAAAGACTCCATAAAACATCACAGCGCATCACAGAGCAAAAGTTACAAAACATCTTTCTAATTCACTTCTGATTCTAGATCTGTTACAAACTGAAATATCCATAAAAATAAGATCACTGTGGGGAGGAAAGAGTCTTTAAGTAGCACGTGAGCCTCATTGGGCTCATCAATAATAAATGTAATCCAGGTTTTGACCAAACCTTAACTGCAGGTAAAGTTCAGTTTGTTGCTTCCAGCTATTTGTAGGAGTCTTTCCACTTAGTTTATTAAAAATCTGCAGCATTAAACGGCTGCAGAATCCTTAAGAGCAGCTCCAGTAAGAGAGAGGTGCACATATTTATGCACATGGAACAACAGCAGGAGCATCTTTAGTTACTTATAATGAAAAATTATCCCCAACATGGAGATTTGATTGGTTGTTTTTTTAATTTATCAGCCGCGGTTAAGGTATTTGTTCCATAGAATTCTGAGCACCATCGCAGCTGTTTTTACTTTTATTTTACTTAGTAAAATTTGATTATATCACAAATGGATAGAATTTTCATTGATTGTTAGTTATCAGGACAGTTTGATGAGTCTGCCATTAGTTTAGATGTAATATTTTGTTATTATTATTATTATTATTTGTTATTTTGTTTGATAGAATGCTGTCACCAACAGACGGTCTTCAGATGTACCTTAAAGCACAAAGTAGAGCAGGAACTACTTTGCAAATGCATTGATAGTTGTTCTATTTTGAAGAGCTGTTTGTAATGTGAGCGTGTCTTTGTGGCGATGACCCTGTTTGTTCCACTGAACTGTGCATCATCCTGGCTGGATAGCACAAAGACCAATTGTTTGTCTGAACTTGCTTCCATGAGCTGTGTCTCGCAAACAAAGCAGAGGCCTTAAAAAGAAACCTGTGTTCACTCTCTCCATCCTGTTCAGACTTTGAAGTAGTCATTGTTTTCTTTCTCCCGTCTCTTTTGTCCATGTGAATAAAAAGTTTATTGAAAAGAGCCCAACAGTGCTGGGCTGTACTTAGACGCTGATACTTTTTTTAATAAACCAGCTTGGCGTTCGGGCCCTTGAGACCATTTTTAGCTTGACACCGGCCTGCTGTTATATGCTGAAGATTCAAAAAAAAAAAAAAAAAAGCAGAGAGCCACACTTCATTCTAAAAATTCTCTCCTTAATGTGAAACCAAGTTTTTGCTGTGACTTCTCATGGCTAAGAGGCAATGGGAGTGGGTTGAGTGGAATCGGCGGTATATCCAAGGCTGTTTTTTGCCTTGTCTTGTTTCCAAATAGCCAAGTGGCTTTTATATCTGCCCAAAAAAGAGCAATCACAAAGCTCTCTCTGTGTGTGTTGTAGGGGAGCAAAGCCTTCTTTTCTTGTGTGCAGAGCTAGTTGGACATGGTAGACATGAGCTGCCTTAATAAAAAATAGGAATGATGGGATCAATAAAGCCGGCTTGCCACCATGAGGGGAACTGGCAGACTGCTTCATTGGCTGGGGCTTTAACAGAGAAACTGAGCTAAGTGGAGGCCTTCTTTACAGCCCAAGCTGTTCCAATTACTCTCTGATAGACTGGTGCTCCAGACCCAACCACAGATGACACTATTAAGATGAAA